>NC_139992.1:13628783-13803783 GCF_964263955.1 Coregonus lavaretus | reverse complement strand
AAACGGCAAAAGAAGCACAACTGAAATTGATTTAAAAAAAACTGGTTTGATGCAGATTGTAAAATTATAAGGAAAAAACTTAGAACACTATCAAACCAAAAGCACAGAGACCCAAATAATGGTGAATTACGCCTTCATTACTGTGAGACTTTAAATCTCTATATAAACGTACACTCAGAACCAAAAAAGCACAGTACAACAGCAAGCAGCTGACACTAATTGAGGAGTCCAGAAACACAAACAACTTCTGGCAAAATTTAAAAAAATTAAAAAAATTAAAACAAGAGGAATTAGCGATACAAAATGGTGACATATGGACAACCCATTTTAAAACACTCTACAACACCGTTCAAATTGACACAAATGCAGAACAATGCCAAATTCATGAGAAGTTGAATGGATTAGAAAAAGCTATAAAGGACAATCAAAATCCACTGGACTCCCCAATTACTGACCAGTCCCTCAAATAAAAAATAAAAAGCATGCGGACCAGATGGCATCCTAAATGAGATGCTCAAATTCACTAGTGCAAAATGTATATTGGCTATATTAAAACTGTTTAATTTGATCCTGAGTGTAGGTTATTTCCCTGACATCTGGAATCAAGGACTCATAACCCCAATCTTTAAGAACTGAGACTGATTTGACCCTAACAATTACAGAGGCATTTGTGTGAACAGTAACCTGGGGAAGGTTTCCTTAATAAGCACAATGTCTTAAGTAAAAGCCTAATTGGATTTATACCAAAACATCACACGACCGATCATATTTACACCCTACACACCCTGATAGATAAACAAGTCCACCAAAATCATACCAAAATCTACGCTTGCTTTATCGACTTCCAAAAAGCTTTTGATTCTATTTGGCATACAGGACTGTTCTACAAAGTTATTGAAAGAGTGTAGATGGTAAAACATATGACATTATTAGATCAATGTATACTGGCAATACGAGCAGCATCAAAATTGGCAAGAAAATAACATAATTCTTTATCCAGGGGCGGGGCTTTCGCCAGGGTTGCAATCTGAGCCCTGCACTTTTCAATATATACATCAACGAATTGGCCGCTATTCTAGAAAAATCCCCAGCCCCTGGTGTTAGTCTTCACAATTCAGAGGTTAAATGCCTGCTCTTCGCAGATGACCTATGCCTGCTGTCACCCACAGCACATGGCCTACAGCAGAGCCTTGTCCTGCTAGAGCAGTACTGCCAGACCTGGTCCCTGGCAGTAAACCACAAAAATACTAAAACAATGATTTTACAGAGAAGATCCAGATCTCAGGGAATTAGACCAAAGTTCTCAATTGGTACAAAATATATAGAGTACTGCACACACTACAATTACTTGGGTTTAGAAATAAGCTCAACTGGACACCTTAATGATGCAGTGAATGAACTGAGCGAGAAAGCACGCAGGGCATTCTACGCCATTAAAAAACAAATTCAAATTGAAATACCTATTAAAATGTGTCTAAAACGAATTGAATGTGTCATTGAACCAATTGCACTTTATGACAGCGAGGTGTGGGGTCCACTTGAAAAACAAGATTTCACCAAATGGGACAAACACCCCATTGAAACCCTGCATGCAGAGTTCTGTAAGATTCTCCTACATGTCCAGAGGACAACTACAAACAATGCATGCAGGGCAGAATTAGGCCAATATCCACTAATAATAAAAACACAAAAAATAGCAATTAAGTTTTGGAAACATCTCAAATACAGTGACCCCCTCTCATTCATTACCAAGACCTGCAATGCCAAGAGCTAAGAAAAGAAAAGAGCCCCCTCAACCAGCTGGTCCTGGGGCTGAGTTCACAAACCTGTTCTACTAACACACTGAAGCCTTAGGACCAGAACATCCAATCAATCAGAATAAACCAAATTACAACACAGTCAATACAAAACTACATTGCTTATTGGGAAACACAAGCACAAGCACAAAATAAAATGCAGTGCTATCTGGCCTTAAATCGACAGTACACCGTGGCTAACTATTTGACCATGGTTACTGATCAAAACCTTAGAAAAACCTTAACAAAGTACAGGCTCAGTGAGCACAGCCTTGCCATTGAGAAGGGTAGACACAGGAAAACCTGGCTCCCTAAAGAGGAAAGGCTGTGCAACCACTGCACCACAGCAGAACCTGAGACAGAGCTGCATTTCCTGACAAAATGTCAAAAATATAAAACAATTAGAGAGTGTAATTTGCCCAAATTTAAAACAGTTTTTCAAGGTTTCAAAGACCTCTCTGATGAGAATAGGCTACCCGTCCTGTTGGGGGAGGACGCAGAGAGCTGTGGGTTGGCAGCGCACTACATTGCTGCCTGCCATAAGATGAGGGACAGTGTCTGACAGACCAACCAACCTGCACATGTCCGCTATATTGTTATTGTTCAATGGTTATTTTGACCCTTGGTTATTGTTGTTACTGTTGTCCCGTTGACAATATTTATTATTATTATTTTAATTACAGTGGGGGAAAAAAGTATTTAGTCAGCCACCAATTGTGCAAGTTCTCCCACTTAAAAAGATGAGAGAGGCCTGTAATTTTCATCATAGGTACACGTCAACTATGACAGACAAAATGAGAAAAAAAATCCTGAAAATCACATTGTAGGATTTTTAATGAATTTATTTGCAAATTATGGTGGAAAATAAGTATTTGGTCAATAACAAAAGTTTCTCAATACTTTGTTATATACCCTTTGTTGGCAATGACACAGGTCAAACGTTTTCTGTAAGTCTTCACAAGGTTTTCACACACTGTTGCTGGTATTTTGGCCCATTCCTCCATGCAGATCTCCTCTAGAGCAGTGATGTTTTGGGGCTGTCGCTGGGCAACACGGACTTTCATCTCCCTCCAAAGATTTTCTATGGGGTTGAGATCTGGAGACTGGCTAGGCCACTCCAGGACCTTGAAATGCTTCTTACGAAGCCACTCCTTCATTGCCCGGGCGGTGTGTTTGGGATCATTGTCATGCTGAAAGACCCAGCCACGTTTCATCTTCAATGCCCTTGCTGATGGAAGGAGGTTTTCACTCAAAATCTCACGATACATGGCCCCATTCATTCTTTCCTTTACACGGATCAGTCGTCCCCCGAGTGGCGCAGTGGTCTAAGGCACTGTATTGCAGTGCTAGCTGTGCCACTAGAGATCCTGGTTTGAATCCAGGCTCTGTCGTAGCCGGCCGTGACCGGGAGATCCATGGGGCGGCGCACAATTGGCCCAGCGTCGTCCAGGATAGGGGAGGGAATGGCCGGCAGGGATGTAGCTCAGTTGGTTGAGCATGGTGTTTGCAACGCCAGGGTTGTGGGTTCAATTACCACGGGGGGCCAGTAAAAAAATAAAAAATGAATGACTCACTAACTGTAAGTCGCTCTGGATAAGAGCGTCTGCTAAATGACTAAAATGTCCTGGTCCCTTTGCAGAAAAACAGCCCCAAAGCATGATGTTTCCACCCCCATGCTTCACAGTAGGTATGGTGTTCTTTGGATGCAACTCAGCATTCTTTGTCCTCCAAACACGACGAGTTGAGTTTTTACCAAAAAGTTCTATTTTGGTTTCATCTGACCATATGACATTCTCCCAATCCTCTTCTGGATCATCCAAATGCACTCTAGCAAACTTCAGACGGGCCTGGACATGTACTGGCTTAAGCAGGGGGACACGTCTGGCACTGCAGGATTTGAGTCCCTGGTGGAGTAGTGTGTTACTGATGGTAGGCTTTGTTACTTTGGTCCCAGCTCTCTGCAGGTCATTCACTAGGTCCCCCCGTGTGGTTCTGGGTTTTTGCTCACCGTTCTTGTGATCATTTTGACCCCACGGGGTGAGATCTTGCGTGGAGCCCCAGATCGAGGGAGATTATCAGTGGTCTTGTAGTCTTCCATTTCCTAATAATTGCTCCCACAGTTGATTTCTTCAAACCAAGCTGCTTACCTATTGCAGATTCAGTCTTCCCAGCCTGGTGCAGGTCTACAATTTTTTTTCTGGTGTCCTTTGACAGCTCTTTGGTCTTGGCCATAGTGGAGTTTGGAGTGTGACTGTTTGAGGTTGTGGACAGGTGTCTTTTATACTGATAACAAGTTCAAACAGGTGCCATTAATACAGGTAACGAGTGGAGGACAGAGGAGCCTCTTAAAGAAGAAGTTACAGGTCTGTGAGAGCCAGAAATCTTGCTCGTTTGTAGGTGACCAAATACTTATTTTCCACCATAATTAGCAAATAAATTCATTAAAAATCCTACAATGTGATTTTCTGGATTTTTATTTCTCATTTTGTCTGTCATAGTTGACGTGTACCTATGATGAAAAGTACAGGCCTCTCTCATATTTTTAAGTTTGAGAACATGCACAATTGGTGGCTGACTAAATACTTTTTTTCCCCACTGTATGTTAATAGTGTAAATATCCAAAGTAAGCTTTGGCAATATGTACATTGTTACGTCATGCCAATAAAGCAAATTGAATTGAATTGAAAAAGAGAGACAGAGAGACAGAGAGACAGAGAGAGAGAAAAAGAGAAAAAGAGAGACAGAGACAGAGAGACAGAAACAAAGAGAGACAGAGAGACAGAGAAAAAGACAGAGAGACAGAGAAAAAGAGAGAGAGAGAGAGAGAGAGACAGAGAAAAAGAGAGAGAGAGAGACAGAGAGACTGAGAGACAGCAGGTCCGGGACAAGGTAGACTAATTTGATCACTTTTTTGTTGCTGAGAATTTTCCTGCACCGCAGGAAATGCAGATGAGCTTTGTGATTTACATAAATTCATTGAAAACCCACACTAACACACAGTTATATTAACAGTATTGCACTTTTCATGTAGCCTACATCCACCGATCAAGCAACAGTATTTCCTAAACGTTCAAATCCTGTTGCTGCAGAATTATTTAGCTGTGACAATATAGATCAATACCGCCTCACTGTATTATGATAACATTTAAACCTATTGAAGTCAGCAGCACTTTAGCTTTTGAATGTGAGTACCTCATGGGGGTCCTCTGTTGTAACACAGCTGGGCCTCCCTGTGTGTGCTGGTATTGCATCCCACTGTAATCATCGTCACTATACTGTAATTAAAAGGTGTCCGTAAGTGACAAACACCTTATGCAGACTTATACTGTAGGTGTACATTGTATGTACTGTCTATGGGTATTGATTAATTGAGGTAAGTGATGATGGCTGATAAATCCTTAGATAATCAATATCTATGGTATAATGATAATGTCATATGCTTTCTATTGTAGGTCACCAGGATTCAGCATCACATGCTCCCTACTTAGTGCACTACCAGGACCCATAGGGAATAGGGTGTCATTTGGGATGCAGACATGGACTTGTGATGAGTCATGGGTTCCTCTGTGATGTCAGAGCGCTCTGACAGTCAGGGCAAGTTCACACACGTTGCCGATCACCTGGCTTTGGGTCTGTGTCCGTGACTGCATCTATCTCTATGTGTTGTTGATCTGGGCTGGTAACCAACTGTCATTTGATTGAGGGGGTGATAGGTTGCAGAGAAGACATACGACTTTGCTTACATCACAGGTTCAATCATGTGATTAAAAGAAAAGAGGACTTGCCCTTGTGGGATGTATTCTTGATGGGAAAATCAAAATCTGGGCTATACAGATGCATAATGTTGGGTGATCTTATTTGACTGTACAGCTTGGTTCTAAAGAGTGGATATTAAACAATGAAAGATAAGGATGTAAACGTGAAGTATTCACCCTGCTTGGCATTTTTCCTATTATGTTGCCTTACAACCTGGAATTAAAATGGATTTTTGGGGGGGGGGGTTGTATCATTTCATTTACACAACATGCCTACCACTTTGAAGATGTAAAATATTTTTTATTGTGACACAAACAAGAAATAAGACAAAAGAACAGAAAACTTGAGCGTGCATAACTATTCACCCCCCCCCCCCCCACCTTTTGCAGCAATTACAGCTGCAAGTCTCTTGGTGTATGTCTCTATAAGCTTGGCACATCTAGCCACTGGGATTTTTGCCCATTCTTCAAGGCAAAACTGCTCCAGTTCCTTCAAGTTGGATGGGTTCCGCTTGTGTACAGCAATCTTTAAGTTATACCACAGATTCTCAATTGGATTGAGGTCTGGGCTTTGACTAGGCCATTCCAAGACATTTAAATGTTTCCCCTTAAACCACTCGAGTGTTGCTTTAGCAGTATGCTTAGGGTCATTGTCCTGCTGGAAGGTGAACCTCCGTCCCAGTCTCAAATCTCTGGAAGACTGAAATAGGTTTCCCTCAAGAATTTCCCTGTATTTAGCGCCATCCATCATTCCTTCAATTCTGACCAGTTTCCCAGTCCCTGCCGATGAAAAACATTTCCACAGCATGATGCTGCCACCACCATGCTTCACTGTGGGGATGGTGTTCTCGGAGTGATGAGAGGTGTTGAGTTTGCGCCGGACATAGCGTTTTCCTTGATGGCCAAAAAGCTCAATTTTAGTCTCATCTGACCAGAGTTACCTTCTTCCATATGTTTGGGGAGTCTCCCACATGCCTTTTGGCGAACACCAAATGTGTTTGCTTATTTTTTTCTTTAAGCAATGGCTTTTTTCTGGCCACTCTTCCGTAAAGCCCCGCTCTGTGGAGTGTACGGCTTAAAGTGGTCCTATGGACAGATACTCCAATCTCCGCTGTGGAGCTTTGCAGCTACTTCAGGGTTATCTTTGGTCTCTTTGTTGCCTCTCTGATTAATGCCCTCCTTGCCTGGTCTGTGAGTTTGGTGGGCGGCCCTCTCTTGGCAGGTTTGTTGTGGTGCCATATTCTTCCATGTTTTAATAATGGATTTAATGGTGCTCCGTGGGATGTTCAAAGTTTAGGATATTTTTTTAGAACCCAACCTTGATCTGTACTTCTCCACAACTTTGTCCCTTACCTGTTTGGAGAGCTCATTGGTCTTCATGGTGCCGCTTGCTTGGTGGTGCCGCTTGCTTGGTGGTGCCCCTTGCTTAGTGGTGTTGCAGACTCTGGGGCCTTTCAGAACAGGTGTATATATACTGAGATCATGTGACACTTAGATTGCACACAGGTGGACTTTATTTAACTAATTGTGTGACTTATGAAGGTAAATGGTTGCATCAGATCTTATTTAGGGGCTTCATAGCAAAGGGGGTGAATACATATGCACGCACCACTTTTCCGTTATTTATTTTGTAGAATTTTCTGAAACAAGTTATTTTTTCATTTCACTTCACCAATTTGGACTATTTTGTGTATGTCCATTACATGAAATCTAAATACAAATCCAATTAAATTACAGGTTGTCATGCAACAAAATAGGGAAAACGCCAAGGGGGATGAATACTTTTGCAAGGCACTGTATGTATAGCTGTAATTCATGTTGGTTGGTTGCATATAGGCTGACCGAAAATAGTACCGGCACAGGGGCCTGTTACACGGCATCTCACCTTACCTTTGGAAGGAATACACTGTTCTTTTACACACACACACACAGTCTTGTACAACTAACCTTGTGGGGAAACACAATTCAGTCCCATTCAAAATCCTATTTTCCCTAAACCCTAACCCGAAAACCTAACCTCAACCCTAACCCTAGCTCCTAACTTTAACCCTAAAACTAACCCTAGCTCCTAACCCTAAACCTAATTCTAAACCTAACACTAATTCTAACCTTAACCCTAAACCCCCTAGAAATTGCGTTTGACCTTGTGGGGACCAACAAAATGTCCCCAGTTGGTAAAATGTTTGTTCGTTTACTATTCTTGTGGGGACTTCTGATTCACACAAGTATAATTAAACACGTCCACACACACACACACAAACACACACATTCAAACACACACACACAGTGCCCCCTTGCCCCCCAACACACACACACAAAATAATAATGAAAGATATTGCACTTTTGTCATTGAACCAGATGTGACTGTATTAGATTACATCTTTAGGCTGAGGTGGAGGAGAGGATGACCTTTCCAAAGTCTCTGTGGCTGCATGAGTTTCATAAAAGTTATATGAGCAGTGGTATGAAACTGGATATGGACTGGAATGTGGGCACCTAACACTGGTTGTGTCCCAAGTGACACCATAATCCCTATATAGTACACTACTTTTGACCGGCTCTAGTCAAAAGTAGTGTACTACATAGGGAATGGGGTGCCATTTGGGACGCTCCCACTGACAGCACTTATCACTGCTTTATGACAATGATATTCCATTCCAAACAATCACAATGTAGTTCCACCATCCAGGCATCCAATTCAGGCCAAATTAGGAAAGTATCTCTTCTGATAGGCTACATATTAGAATGTCAATGTGAACTACTGAAACTGTAGCCTGATCCCAGATATATTTGTAATGTATAGCCAACTCCTATGTTTGTTGTCATGTTGTAATGTTTGTCATGACAAGGACCATAGGAGTTGGCAAGACAGCACAAAACAGATCTGGGATCAGGCTATTGAACCTGTATCAGATTCACCCCAACTCACCCTACTAAACACATGCAATCTCTCTATGTCACGCTCTCTCTTTCCCTCCTTCTAGGCATACAGCAGTGTCAACAACAACAAAAACAACCATGTCCACTGTGACATGATGTGATATGAGCACCTTGTTGCCACTGAAACACCAATTAGGCTCCTCACCTCTGGAAGCTTCTAGAAGCCAGCCTCAGTCACCTCACTGCCGGGTCAGAGGTCAACCATGTGACCTGACCTTGTCATGACAGGAGAGATATTTTGGGACCATCCTGAGGATAAATAATCTTCCAACATCCTGTCAAGCACATCCATGACTGTATCCAGGAGCTGTGCTGTCTGAGGGGATTAAAAGGATTCAGGTAAACTATTTCTGCTCAGTTTGTCTGGTTCATTTTGGATGTTTTGTGGAACAGAAGAACCATTAGAGATGCTCAAACTGACATGTTGCCTAACTCCTCTCTCTTCAGTCCCTAACTCTTCATCCACTCCTGCTCTTGATGTCCAAGCGGCCATGTCAGATCATTAACATTTACTATATTCCCACCCTTCCCCAGCCTGTGTAAAGGTGTTGTGATGTTAGGGCCTTTAGGCACAGGGTATTGTAAAGAGTAAAGGCTTATGTGAGTTTGTGAGGACTGAGACTGTATTGGGCTAGTGAGACTATAAGATGGGGCTTATGAACAGAACAGCAAAATGAGAAGCCTAGTAAGAGAGTGGAAAAGACAGGTATTGTAGATACTAGGGCTAGAGAGCAGCAGTATGAGCCTAGTGAGAGAGCAGGATATTGTAGCCCCATCCTGGTCTACCCCCCAGCAGTTGGTCATGGGTATGAAATGGGCTGCTGCATGGCAGAGTTGGCAAGGTTGGCTGTCATGATGGCGCTCCATTCGTGATTGGACTGGGAACAGAGGCACAGCGAGCAAGGCCGCCGCGGGCAGCCAGGGAGGGAGCGCACTCCACTCATAACACCCAGTGCAGCACAAATGGCCCCGAAGCTGTGAAATATCTAAGGCCTGGCACCCTTCTCACATGTAAAAAAAAAAAAAGAATCCCCAGCGTGCCAAAAGGCAAGCCGAGAAAATAAACAATGCACCCAAAGCTCTGGCTTGTAAAGTAAGACTATCCTCTAATTTATTCTCTCCATCTCTGGGTTTGAGTTCACTAGCTACAGGTTTAGATGATACTGGAGATACTGGGGAATCCAAAACCTGAGCTGGCAAAGCAACGGACATAAAAATAAATAAATCAAAAGCGAACTTGACAGGTAGCAAGGGGAGGTTCTGGTTAAGTTAGAGGGGGTGTAGAGGGGGAGACACAGCAGTCAGCTGAATTTAACTGCCTTGTGAGGAAATGTAAAACCTTTTATTGGGATTTAAAAGGAGATAGCCCGAATGAGGGCCTATTGTGAGTGCCCCTATGGAAGCGTTGGGGGGTGGGAGGGGGGGGGGGGGGGGGGATTGTGCACAGCTCAATTGGCTTTGGAACCCAGGGGTTTGGGATCAGCCCCCGCTCGCCCGGCAGCTATAAAAAAACATGAAGGCCAAATCCTGTTTTTTTCCACCGTTAAAACAGCTAGTGGCAAAGTACTGTTTATACAAATACATTTACATTTTAGTCATTTAGCAGACGCTCTTATCCAGAGCGACTTACAGTTAGTGAGTGCATACATTTTTTTTTTTTTTTTTCATACTGGCCCCCCGTGGGAATCGAACCCACAACCCTGGCGTTGCAAACGCCATGCTCTACCAACTGAGCTGTTATTCAAAGTTACCAAACTAGTACTGATGATATTATGAATGTCAAACAATTATATTGTTTCACACTTACTTCAACTGAATAGGGAAGGAGTAAAAAATCTGCTTAGGAAAATATATTGGGTAGTCCTAAATGTAAGCTTTTAGTGTGCTGCCGCTGCCGCTACCAGACTGGGCCGGCGGTGAATAACAGCAGAAGGATTTTAAAGCTTTTGTTTATGAGTTAGACTATAAAAAATAAATCTGCTTAATATCAGGAGGGAATGCTAAGACACACACAACATCCCTTGTAAATCTTGGTAATGTTGCCCCTCAGAAAATATTCCTCAAACCGATTCCAGAAGTGACTTGTTGACCTCTCTCATGGTCAACGCAGCCCACAGACTATACTCCACTATACTCAGACTAAGTCCTTGGGCAGAGGGAGGAAAACTGCCAAAAGGAAACAGTTATTTCAAGCTTTATATCCCAATGCTGTGATTATGTCCGTCTCAAAGGCTGACTCAGCTGTACAGTTATGTGACGGTTTATGTTTTTGCCAAAGGCCTACAGTATAGCATAGTTGCCTAATGATACTGACTTAGGCTACACATTCCATAGGTAGACTATCTTTGGTCAATTTATAACTCACATGTCAAACTACTTTATCATATAACGCTAATCAAGCATTGTCCTGGACATATGTACATATTTACATTCACAATCCCTGATAACAGAAACTGATAATACAGGGCAAAGTTGAGCCTGAAATAAAACCTGTGTGAGTGAATTGTCCTATAGCCTATAAGATACAAATGACATTTATCAAGTCTTGCCACTTACTGCCTCCAGAATCATGTGCCAGAGCAGGAAAATGCTACTGTATAGCCGCAGAGAATGGGTATGCAATGTGTTCTTAATCTATAGCTTGTAGACAACCATTGTTGTGTCCAAGTACAGTGTTACTATTAATCTAAACTTATTTTATTTAAAAACCAATATCACATTATGTAATATATGATATACAGTGGGGAAAAAAAGTATTTAGTCAGCCACCAATTGTGCATGTTCTCCTACTTAAAAAGATGAGAGAGGCCTGTAATTTTCATCATAGGTACACGTCAACTATGACAGACAAAATGAGACAAAAAGAATCCAGAAAATCACATTGTAGGATTTTTAATGAATTTATTTGCAAATTATGGTGGAAAATAAGTATTTGGTCAATAACAAAAGTTTCTCAATACTTTGTTATATACCCTTTGTTGGCAATGACACAGGTCAAACGTTTTCTGTAAGTCTTCACAAGGTTTTCACACACTGTTGCTGGTATTTTGGCCCATTCCTCCATGCAGATCTCCTCTAGAGCAGTGATGTTTTGGGGCTGTCGCTGGGCAACACAGACTTTCAACTCCCTCCAAAGATTTTCTATGGGGTTGAGATCTGGAGACTGGCTAAGCCACTCCAGGACCTTGAAATGCTTCTTACGAAGCCACTTCTTCGTTGCCCGGGCGGTGTGTTTGGGATCATTGTCATGCTGAAAGACCCAGCCACGTTTCATCTTCAATGCCCTTGCTGATGGAAGGAGGTTTTCACTCAAAATCTCACGATACATGGCCCCATTCATTCTTCCTTTACACGGATCAGTCGTCCTGGTCCCTTTGCAGAAAAACAGCCCCAAAGCATGATGTTTCCACCCCCATGCTTCACAGTAGGTATGGTGTTCTTTGGATGCAACTCAGCATTCTTTGTCCTCCAAACACGACGAGTTGAGTTTTTACCAAGAAAGTTCTATTTTGGTTTCATCTGACCATATGACATTCTCCCAATCCTCTTCTGGATCATCCAAATGCACTCTAGCAAACTTCAGACGGGCCTGGACATGTACTGGCTTAAGCAGGGCGACACGTCTGGCACTGCAGGATTTGAGTCCCTGGCGGCGTAGTGTGTTACTGATGGTAGGCTTTGTTACTTTGGTCCCAGCTCTCTGCAGGTCATTCACTAGGTCCCCCCGTGTGGTTCTGGGATTTTTGCTCACCGTTCTTGTGATCATTTTGACCCCACGGGGTGAGATCTTGCGTGGAGCCCCAGATCGAGGGAGATTATCAGTGGTCTTGTATGTTGCTCCCACAGTTGATTTCTTCAAACCAAGCTGCTTACCTATTGCAGATTCAGTCTTCCCAGCCTGGTGCAGGTCTACAATTGTGTTTCTTGTGTCCTTTGACAGCTCTTTGGTCTTGGCCATAGTGGAGTTTGGAGTGTGACTGTTTGAGGTTGTGGACAGGTGTCTTTTATACTGATAACAAGTTCAAACAGGTGCCATTAATACAGGTAACGAGTGGAGGACAGAGGAGCCTCTTAAAGAAGAAGTTACAGGTCTGTGAGAGCCAGAAATCTTGCTTGTTTGTAGGTGACCAAATACTTATTTTCCACCATCATTTGCAAATAAATTCATAAAAAATCCTACAATGTGATTTTCTGGAGAAAAAAAATCTCAATTTGTCTGTCATAGTTGACGTGTACCTATGATGAAAATTACAGGCCTCTCTCATCTTTTTAAGTGGGAGAACTTGCACAATTGGTGGCTGACTAAATACTTTTTTTCCCCACTGTACCCAGGGTTAAGCTGTACTTTACAGGTTTGAGAGTGCAACTATTTAGTTTTAACTTCTTTCATTTTCTAAAGCGTTATCTAATATTATGTAATAGGTATACAAAATGTAACATAAGAATCATTGTTTGTGCTGGCTGATATAGCTCAATATACTGTATGTGTAGCTGTATAATCCAGAGAGAAGCTGTCCTTCTGCAGGTCATAGGATCAGTGAGTGGGCTGGAAAACTGAAGACCTTGAAGCACCCACACCATAACGTTACTCCCTAACGCAACAGACAGCCCTGACCGCCTCCCTCTATCGTTCAGTTGACATTTTAAAATATTCTACAGAGTTTACTTTTGAAGGAGATTAATATTTCTTGGTGCTTGGTTAGTATTCTTTTGATACTTCTTGCTTGAGCTGATTGCAAGAAAACAGGAGACAGTGAATAATAACATTTTCCATTAAATTTCAACAACCTCTGAAAAACAAATCAATACTTGCCAACTTGTCATCTATATTTCCAACTATCAGTGTTGACAGAGATGGGCAGTATTTCAGTATTACATGTATTTGAAAAATGTATTTTAATTACTTCTGAATTACACTGGGCTGAATTACACTCCAATGTGTATTGTATTTGTTATTTTCAAAACACTGTAATTTGTATTTCAAAAAACTAAATACTTTTCTATACCATTTTTTATAGTGGTTTACATTTTGTGACCCCCCTTTCACCCTGCATTGGTATCAGAAGTCTGATATCACTATGGTGTGATAGGAGTGTCTGCTAAATTAACTAAATATAAATGTATATGTAAAAAATAATAATAATACCCATTGTCCTTTGCAATTAATTTTGGTATATTCATTTTCACATATACATTTACATTTTGGTCATTTAGCAGACATTCCTATCCAGAGTGACTTGCTCAACTAAGGTAGATAAACAACACAGTCATGGCAAGTAAAATGTTTTTGTAACCCTTACTGAGAATGTTGTTGATGTACGGGCTGGCTACTTGCAAATTTATTTTTGTGTTTTAAAATACGAAATACCCTTTTTATTAAATAATTACAAGTATTTTGTAGTTTATGTTGATACATTCATTGATCTTTATGGTATTTAATTAGAAAAATCTGCCCATCCCTGAGTGTTGCTAGTGTTAAACCATAATTCAGTGAGAGGTATGCAGAAATAAAATAATAGCACCCAACATATTAAAGGCAATATCTGTCCAAGCTTGTGTGACGCTGCATGCTTTAACTCTCCTTCCCCTGTTTACAGTATATCCAGGGTGACTGCCAGGCAGGAGTGGCCAGTACGGAGTACGGACAGGGCAGGTATGGGCCACAGCTGGGACTGTTCACTGCTTAAGGCTAGTTAGCTACCCCAATACACTTAAACAGAGAGGAACTGCCAGGAACCAGGAAACAACGGATACGTTTCAACTGCTTTTAGGTCGTAAACAAATTGTGACGCAGCCATTCCAAATTCCATAAACAAGTACCATGTTCTTTCGTGGGTCATACGTTGCATGGTCTTTAGGCAGGAATGTGTAGCAGAAGAAGCACAGTTTATGGTAACACAAGCTTGGCCTGTGACTGGGAGCAGCATGAATGCCTGTAGTCTGCTGCATGGTGCCATTGTCTTGGCGAGTGTTGGTGTCTTGGAGATATTTTGAAAAGTATTTTACAGAGAAATCCATGACTAACCCAGTAAGCAAAATTATGTTGAAAAGACGTCTGTGATGAGTGTGATTAGAAGGAGTCAGGCGCAGGAGGGAAAATCACCGAATACAGAGTTTATTCCGTCGTACACAGTTGCACTGGATAGCGACAACAAAATACAGGCACAGGGGAACAATCTACCCCGGCAATACAAGGTACGAGTAGCTCCACCGAAATACACTCAACTCACATAAAACAATCGCCCACAAGGACAAGGGGGCAGAGGGAACACTTATACACAGACTAATGAGGGGATATGAACCAGGTGTGTGTAATTGACAAGACAAGACAAATGGAATGATGATATGGCGTGGCAGTGGCAAGTAAGCCGGTGAGGACAAACACTGAAGCCTGCCCAAAAAAGGAGGGGAGGCAGCCTCGTTGGAAGTCGTGACAACGTCTTTTAGAAGTATTTTCAGACGTTGACATCACGTGCATTTCAGGTGCTGAATGTTAGGTGAAAGTACGTATTTTCCAGACATTGAAAATACATCTTCACCGGACATTGAAAATAGGTCATTTCCAGACGTTGAAAATACATATTTTTTGGTCATTGATTCTATTGCCAAATTTCAGCTGATATACAGTTGAAGTCAGAAGTTTACGTACACCTTAGCCAAATACATTTAAACTCAGTTTTTCACAATTCCTGACATTTAATCCTAGTACAAATTTGCTGTTTTAGGTCAGTTAGGATCACCGCTTTATTTTAAGAATGTGAAATGTCAGAATAATAGTAGAGAGACTGATTTATTTCAGCTTTTATTTCCTTCATCACATTCCCAGTGGGTCAGAAGTTTACATACTCAACTAGTATTTGGTAGCATTGCCTTTAAATTGTTTAACTTGGGTCAAACGTTTTGGGTAGCCTTCCACAAGCTTCCCACAATAAGTTGGGTGAATTTTGGCCCATTCCTCCTGACAGAGCTGGTGTAACTGAGTCAGGTTTGTAGGCCTCCTTGCTCGCACACGCTTTTTCAGTTCTGCCCACACATTTTCTATAGGATTGAGGTCAGGGCTTTGTGATGGCCACTCCAATACCTTGACTTTGTTGTCCTTAAGCCATTTTGCCACAACTTTGGAAGTATGCTTGGGGTCATTGTCCATTTGGAAGACCCATTTGCGACCAAGCTTTAACTTCCTGACTGATGTCTTGAGATGTTGCTTAATTATATCCACATAATTTTCCTTCCTCATGATGCCATCTATTTTGTGAAGTGCACCAGTCCCTCCTGCAGCAAAGCACCCCCACAGCATGATGCTGCCACCCCCGTGCTTCACGGTTGGGATGGTGTTCTTCGGCTTGCAAGCAACCCCCTTTTTCCTCCAAACATAACAATGGTCATTATGGCCAAACAGTTATATTTTTGTTTCATCAGACCAAAGGACATTTCTCCACAAAGTACGATCTTTGTCCCCATGTGCAGTTGCGGTGGCGGTTTTGGAGAACCAGACTTGTGGAGGTCTACACATTTTTTTCTGAGGTCTTGGCTGATTTCTTTTGATTTTCCCATGATGTCAAGCAAAGAGGCACTGAGTTTGAAGGTAGGCCTTGAAATACATCCACAGGTACATCTCCAATTGACTCAAATGATGTCAGTTAGCCTATCAGAAGCTTCTAAAGCCATGACATCGTTTTCTGGAATTTTCCAAGCTGTTTAAAGACACAGTCAACTTAGTGTATGTAAACTTCTGACCCACTGGAATTGTGAATTATAAGTTAAATAATCTGTCTGTAAACAATTGTTGGAAAAATTACTTGTGTCATGCACAAAGTAGATGTCCTAACCGACTTGCCAAAACTATTGTTGGTTAACAAGAAGTTTGTGAAGCGGTTGAAAAACTAGTTTTAATGACTCCAACCTAAGTATATGTAAACTTCCGACTTCAACTGTACATTCTCAATTACAGTAAGTAAGCATTATATCCCAATAATAATTGTTCACACCTCTTAATAGGAAAGTGGAGCCAACTGATGTTGTTGTTTATCTACCTTAGTTGAATGCACTGACTGTAAGTCACTCTGAATATAAGCGTTTGCTGAATGACCAAAATGTTAATGTAAAAACAAAGCAAAGCATGCTGGGTATTATTCTAATGAGCTCCGCATGTATTATTCTAACGAATCATAGACGTCTAGGCTATGTTTCACAAGTCTGAACATCCCAGTACAGTACGGAACAGTGTAGTACAGTAGAGCACAGTAGAAAACAGAGGAGTAGTTCAATACGGTACGGTATGGTATCATACAGGACAGTAGAGTTTTATTCAGTAGAGTACAGTGCATTACAGTACAGTACAGAACAGAGTACAGTGAAGAACAGTAAAGTACAGTAGAGTAAAGTACAGTACAGTATAGCTTAGTTCAGTAGAATATAGTACATTTGAGTAAAGTAAGGTCCAATACAGTACACTATACTTTACTTTTCTTTACTGTACTCTACTGTACTATGCTCTACTTTTATTTACTGTACTGTGTACTGTAATGTACTGTACTGTGCTGTCCAAACTTGTGAAACATAGATGTCTATGATTGGTTCGGATTTGGTCAGGTCCGGACCGGACCAAATCTGAATCAATTATAGACGTCTAAGTTTGGGCTAAATCAAGGCTGGTCCGGACGTTTGTGGACATCTATGATTTGGTTCAGATTTGGAAAATCTAAGTCCGTTGATGTTGAAATCATGGCCAGTCTGAACCGCACCAAAGAAAACACCCGAAAAAGACAGAGGACCAAATGCTTAGAGGGAACTAAGAATTCAACCCAAAGTGTTGAGAAAGCTGGAACTGTCCTGCATTCCATATACTGTAGAGTATCTGGAAGAGTCAGCCAAAGTTACGTTGCATTTACACTGAAACCCTGACAGAAACCATCCCAGTACTGTATAAATCTTTGTAAGGTTACCATAAAGGAGTCTCTTTTAGGAGCTGGAAACCCCCCAGGCCAATCACTGTAGCTCTCTGGGAGAAACCAGAGAAATGGCAAGCCCCATGAGAACAGACACTGAGCCAGAGATGCAAAGATACCCTGGCTGTTGCCTACTTAAACTTAAAAACAATAAAAAAATAAATGTTGAAATAACTTAAATATTCTTCATCCAAAATGTGAAAGATAAATATGGCTCATGATTTAACCACTGTAATGTAACACATTAATAAGAACACACATCAGGACACAGAAACAAAATCCAAGACGCCAATTCAGAAAATAAAATAAAATGTTAGTTGTCCAACTGCTACATCAGAAATGTGTCTTCTGCATTACTGAGTCTCAACACCCCCACATATAACTTGTTGAAGACAGCCATTAGCACAATGAGTGGTCCCTGTGCATTATACTGAGTTGTACCACCAGTTTACCGTGGAGAACGTTTGTGTTGTGACAGGGACTAATAGCTCTCCTGCCTGCTCCCAGTGATCGTCTACTCTTCAGGAGAGAGAAAGTCCTGTCCTCAGTGGTCTAACATCACTCGCCCCACCGCTCACCCCACACTCCCCTCTGAGCAGAACATCATACACAAATTAATATTAATATTTACACTGACTAATTTTCTTCCTTATTTTCTTTCTCTCTTTTTAGCTCTTTCATTCTCTCTCTCCCCCCTCTCTCTCACACACACATACTCTTTCACTCTCTAGCTTTATCTCTTTCTCTCTCTCTCTCCTCTCTCTCTCTCCCTCTGTCTCTCTCCTCTCTTTCTCTCTCTCTCTCTCTCTCTCTCTCTCTCTCTCTCTCTCTCTCTCTCTCTGTCTCTCTCTGTGCCTCTCGCTCTCATCTCACTGAAAGAGAGTTTGGGATAGTTTGGGATCTGATCTCACTGAGTTGTGTTACAGCATGCTGTAACTGTCCACCTCATGCTGACTGCGAGGTCACTTAGCGCATTAAACAATTAACTCTGAATGGGACGAGGCCCCTCGTTCAATACCAGAACAATATGTTGCTCAACGTACAAGAGGAGGAGAATGGTAAGAAACACACTACAGACATGCATGAATGAAAACATGCACACATGGGCAGGCACACACACACACAATGCACATGCTCATTTCTGATGACTGCATCTCTGTGCGTCTGTAAATTATAGTGTATATGTGGGGGGTGTAATTTGGGGGATGGAGGGGGGAGGTATGGGGGAGGAAGGGGAGTGGCCACAGCACAGGTGGCTTAGTGGCAGCTGCCTAGAGTGACTGCAGGAGTGGGGAGGGGGAGACAGGGACGGGAAGAGAGGGAGGGGGAGAGAAGGAGGGGGAGAGAGGGAGGGGGAGAGAGGGAGGGCAGGTGGGAGGGTGGGATGGATGGTGGAATGGAGGGTGGGATGGATGGTGGGAGTGTGGAAGTGGAGGGAGAGAGGATGGGAGGGAGGGTGCACAGGGAGGGAGGACGGGCTGGAAAAGGTAGCGAGGGGGTGCAGGAGGGGTACAGGGCATTAGGGAAGGAGGCTAATGAGGGATTGAGCAGGGAGGGTGGGAGTGCAGAAGCGGGAGGGAGAGGGTGAGAAGGAGGGAGAGGGTGAGCAGGGAGGGAGAGGGTGAGCAGGGAGGGAGAGGGTTAGCAGGGAGGGAGAGGGTTAGCAGGGAGGGAGAGGGTGGGAAGGAGGGAGAGTGTGGGAAGGAGGGAGAGGGTGAGAAGGAGGGAGAGGGTGAGCAGGGAGGGAGAGGGTTAGCAGGGAGGGAGAGGGTGGGAAGGAGGGAGAGGGTGAGCAGGGAGGGAGAGGGTGGGAAGGAGGGAGAGGGTGGGAAGGAGGGAGAGGGTGGGAAGGAGGGATAGGTTGAGCAGGGAAGGAGAGGATGGGAAGGAGGGAGAGGGTGGGAAGGAGGGAGAGGGTGGGAAGGAGGTTTGCGAGTTCAGGAGTGAATACAGAGCGGTCGAGAGGGAGGCTAACGAGAGAGTGAGCACAGAGGAGGGAGCACGGAGGAGGGAGTGCGGGGGATGGAGTGTGAGAGAGGGAGGGAGGGCTGGAGAAGTGGGTATGTGGCGTCCGAACTAGGGCCCCAGCTGCCTGAGTGTCAGGGTTAGTGGGTCTTGAGCCGTAAAGATAATCAGCTTTATTAGCGCTGCCTGCCGCTAAAACCAATTTACCAGCAGACAGAGGGATCAGACGGACCAGCTGGCTGGGCCATCGCCTCCCCTACAGCGCGCACACACACACACACACACAAATACACTCTCCACCCTACACTCCAGCCCACCACACAAAACCCAACAAAAAACAGCATTAGCTGCCAATTAACCTCATCATTAAGTACCAGGCAGGTCCAACATGGTACGGAAGATACCAAACACAAACAATACTAATGATAATTACACCTATTAATTTATTCGAATGATGGTGATTTACTTGAAGCGTTTTGAATATAGTGTTCCTCAAATTCATTGTCAATTTTACATTTTAGTCATTTAGCAGACGCTCTTATCCAGAGCGACTTACAGTTAGTGAGTGCATACTTTTTTCATACTGGCCCCCCGTGGGAATCAAACCCACAACCCTGACGTTGCAAGCGCCATGCTCTACCAACTGAGCTACAAGAGGCAACACATTTAATTGATATTCCATTGAATAATGTAAATCATTCATTTATAGCCTATATTCAATGGTCATTATGAAGTGAGTCTTGGCCATCACCAATAATACGTTTGGGAATACTAGATAGCCTTGTCCTCATTCAAGCCCCCTAGCTGCCACTAAGTGATTCTAGGTCCGTGCAGCTCTCCCCTTTGACCAAAAAAACACACACACACATTAAGGTAATAAGCCCATGATACTGACAGTGGCCCCACGTGGGGAATGTGACCTCACATTGTTTTCTTGAGTGCTGCCAGCCACGTAACACCGTAGTGGAAAAAGGAGGCTAACCCCATATTGGATAGAGAGCCCAGTAGGTTACTTCACGAGACAATACGACAGTGGCCCAGAACTTTAGGAAGTCTTAAGTAACTTTCCTGTCTGAGAGAGAGAGAGGGCGAGAGCGCGCGAGCGCGCGCGAGAGAGAGAGAGTGAGAGAGAGAGAGAGAGAGGTTAATCTCTCTTACTGCTGCTCTGCCATCTCAGCTTCAGCCTCAACATTCAGATACAGACCTCTCCTATCCCTACTGGGCTGCAAGGCCAGATTCGCGAGAAAGGGCACACATGATCATTCTGTAATGGACTGTCTGGGATGTCTCAGATAGTGTGTCTGGACTCTCACCCTGAAGTTTCAATTTGTCATGATTCTCTTTTGTCAAAATAGAATCCTTAAAAAGTGCTTGTTGGGAAAGAACATCACGTTCCCAACCCCAACTTTATGAAGCAGTATACTGTTGCAGATCTTGAATACATTCCTGCACAGCCCTGTGTGTGTGTGTGTGTGTGTGTGTGTGTGTGTGTGTGTGTGTGTGTGTGTGTGTGTGTGTGTGTGTGTGTGTGTGTGTGTGTGTCTGTGTGTGTGTAGCCAGGTCACCTGTGATACAAGTCAGGATTAGACGTCCATCCATTTCTGAGGACGTCGGGAGATGACGTAACAACCGGCCACTAGGGGCAATAGTGAGCGATGTTACCTTTAAGTAGGTTTCGGTTTTGCTATGGCGTTGTGCAGGGGGATGTTTGCTAGGGCGTTATGGATGGGGATGGCGGATGATGTTTGAGAAACATGGGTGAAAGTCTAATTCTGACATGAGACTGTGAGAGCTTGTTGGTGTGTTTATGCGTGGATACGTATGTGTGTGTGTGTGTGTGTGTGTGTGTGCTGCAGAACAGAGATCCTTTAGGTCTTCAGGAGACCAGATCCCACTTAATCCACAGTTCACGGCTGTTTAAACAACCTCCATAAATGTTAACTGGGCTGACTATGCCTGTTTCAATGGGAGGCATTTAGTTCATGCAAAAACAGGCCATGTGTGAGAGCCTCGGGGGTCTTTGAGACAGGGGCATTTAACGTATGTAAGAAGGCAGCCATTATCAGCCACAGTACAATGGCACAATTCACACTATAGCCACACTGGCTTGCGTTATCCCAGTTGGTTCACATCAGCACCAGTCTATGTGCTGCTTGCTGATGGATATCCCAAAGTGTTCCAGTCAGATGACTACTGCATGTGCACAATATGTCAGCAAGGGTGAGAAGAGATAGAGAAAGAGAAATGTGTGTGTCTATAAACAAGCTCTCACATTCTCACTGCAGAATCAGACGTCCAAACCTTTGTACATAAACGTCAAACTAATTCTGAATGGTTAAGTTAGGGGATAGGGTAAAAAAAACACTCCACAGTTAAGTTTAGGCATTAGTTCCGAATGGTTAAGTTACGCCCATCCCCGTCCACAACGCCCAAGCAGACTTGATGGTAATAGCGCTCAGCATTGCCCCTAGTGGACGGTTTTGAAGTAATCTCTTGACATCCTGCTAGACGTGCGTCTAATTTTGCAGTTGATCTTGAGCGACCTGGCTGGTGTGTGTGTGTGCGTGTGTGTGTGTGTGTGTGTGTGTGTATGTGTGTTCACGCTTATGTGCGTGAGTGTGTGTTACTCGTTAACCCACCGTAAGTGTGTTACACTCAGTACAACCCATCTGTAGCAGGTGATTTTGGACGGAGTCAGGCGCAGGAGGGTAAATCACAGAATACAATTAATTTTAATTTTATTTATTTTTATTTATTTTGTTATTTTATTCGGCAATACAGCGGTACGCAGCAATGCGTAAAACACTACAGTGCAGTAAAACGGCGCACTGGAGAAAACAAGGCACACGGGTGAATATCCTGGCGATACACAATACAATATAGCTCCACCGAGCTGTAGTAACCTCCACAATAAACAATCACACACAAACACAAGGGGGGCAGAGGGAATACTTATACAGGTACTGATGAGGGGATATGAACCAGGTGTGTGTAATAAACATGACAAAACAAATGGAATGATGAGATGAGGAGCGGCAGTGGCTAGAAGGCCGGTGACGACGAACGCCGAAGCCTGCCCGACCAAGGACAGGAGGCAGCTTCGGAGGAAGTCACCATCCTCGCGCAGCGTGGGGTCCAACCATGGCGGCAGCTAGGCCTTGGAGGAGACCAGAAGGAGTGACTGCAGCCGTAGCAGACACATTAACACGTGGGGAAAGCAAACACAACACCCTAACAGTCTGTAACACACACACACATAAAATAAATGCACAGACACAGGGCTTGGCTGGAGAGACACAGTCACACACACACACACACACACAGGGCTGGGCTGGACAGACAGACACATGCGCACACACTGTGTAACAGGGCAGGGCTGGCTGCTAGATTACAGCGCTCATGGGAACAGAGTGATTTAGTGTTCCTCTCAGCTACATTATAAACACCAGGCCTGATTTAATGAGCCAACGGCATGCTGCATGTTCCTACAGTGTTTTCCTTTATTTCAGGAACAGAGCTCACTGATTGCTGCACATTAAGAGAACATTCACACTCACATGAACACAAACACACCCTCAGCCTCAAACACACACACACACACACACACACACACACACACACACATGCTCTCAGCCCCTCAATCACATTAAGGTAATCAGGGAGTAGGGTAGATTCGTGGGACACTTTTTGCATTTCCGTCTTCTGTAACCTCTTTCGACATCTAACCAACATATTAGCCCAGCACATGATACATTTCTGAAGTCCTCAAGATGTTTCCTAATCACATATGAAAAAACAAAATGTTTATATCATATTCACAGGAGGCATGAAACACCCATTCATGTACACTGAGTCAAAACTATATTTTCAGTTGGTATTTCTTAGACGGACAGCAGGTTAGATAAACTGGGACACCATTATTATAGTCCTAATTGTTCCCCAATGACAATGCTGTTCAATTTTGTGTGGTTAGGAAACATCTGAGGATTTTTGTTGGGGCATGGGCTCTACAAGGTGTAGAAAGCGTTCCACAGGGATGCTGGCCCATGTTGACTCCAATGCCTCCCACAGTTGTGTCAAGTTGGCTGGATTAATGAATTTTGTCAGCCTGTTATTGTCATGCAAAAGACTGCCGGTTTCACTGTAATTTATCGTTAATTAACATAAACACGTTTAGCATCTCCAGGCCTCCACGCATACAAGCCTCATACAAGCCACTGATGCATGCCTTTGGAACATCTACATTTAAAAAAGTAAATCAATTGAATATACACCATCACAATAAATCCATTATTTATTGTAGGCAGGGCTAAAGAAACATTATGATATGAGGGAAAAAGTGTTTCAGAAGAACAGAATATGAGTTGGCCTACTGTATGTTATCTGGCTATGCGCCATGCACTAGGCTGTAGACTTGTTCATTTAGCAGACAAGATATGGTTATAAGTCCCGTGCCATTATTTTAAATTACAGTGGGGAGAACAAGTATTTGATACACTGCCGATTTTGCAGGTTTTCCTAATTACAAAGCATGTAGAGGTCTGTAATTTTAATCATAGGTACACTTCAACTGTGAGAGACGGAATCTAAAACAAAAATCCAGAATATCACATTGTATGATTTTTAAGTAATTAATTAGCATTTTATTGCATGACATAAGTATTTGATCACCTACCAACCAGTAAGAATTCCGGCTCTCACAGAACTGTTAGTTTTTCTTTAAGAAGCCCTCCTGTTGTCCACTCATTACCTGTATTAACTGCACCTGTTTGAACTCGTTACCTGTATAAAAGACACCTGTCCACACACTCAATCAAACAGACTCTAACCTCTCCACAATGGCCAAGACCAGAGAGCTGTGTAAGGACATCAGGGATAAAATCGTAGACCTGCACAAGGCTGGGATGGGCTACAGGACAATAGGCAAGCAGCTTGGTGAGAAGGCAACAACTGTTGGCGCAATTATTAGAAAATTGAATAAGTTCAAGATGACGGTCAATCACCCTCGGTCTGGGGCTCCATGCAAGATCTCACCTTGTGGGGCATCAATGATCATGAGGAAGGTGAGGGATCAGCCCAGAACTACACGGCAGGACCTGGTCAATGACCTGAAGAGAGCTGGGACCACAGTCTCAAAGAAAACCATTAGTAACACACTACGCCGTCATGGATTAAAATCCTGCAGCGCACGCAAGGTCCCCCTGCTCAAGCCAGCGCATGTTCAGGCCCGTCTGAAGTTTGCCAATCACCATCTGGATGATCCAGAGGAGGAATGGGAGAAGGTCATGTGGTCTGATGAGACAAAAATAGAGCTTTTTGGTCTAAACTCCACTCGCCGTGTTTGGAGGAAGAAGAAGGATGAGTAAAACCCCAAGAACACCATCCCAACCATGAAGCATGGAGGTGGAAACATCATTCTTTGGGGATGCTTTTCTGCAAAGGGGACAGGACGACTGCACCGTATTGAGGGGAGGATGGATGGGTCCATGTATCGCGAGATCTTGGCCAACAACCTCCTTCCCTCAGTAAGAGCATTGAAGATGGGTCGTGGCTGGGTCTTCCAGCATGACAACGACCCGAAACACACAGCCAGGGCAACTAAGGAGTGGCTCCGTAATAAGCATCTCAAGGTCCTGGAGTGGCCTAGCCAGTCTCCAGACCTGAACCCAATAGAAAATCTTTGGAGGGAGCTGAAAGTCCGTATTGCCCAGCGACAGCCCCGAAACCTGAAGGATCTGGAGAAGTTCTGTATGGAGGAGTGGGCCAAAATCCCTGCTGCAGTGTGTGCAAACCTGGTCAAGACCTACAAGAAACGTATGATTGCAAACAAAGGTTTCTGTACCAAATATTAAGTTCTGCTTTTCTGATGTATCAAATACTTATGTCATGCAATAAAATGCAAATTAATTACTTAAAAATCATACAATGTGATTTTCTGGATTTTTGTTTTAGATTCCGTCTCTCACAGTTGAAGTGTACCTATGATAAAAATTACAGACCTCTACATGCTTTGTAAGTAGGAAAACCTGCAAAATCGGCAGTGTATCAAATACTTGTTCTCCCCACTGTATATGATTTTATAATAAGAATAATATAATTGAACTTGCTGAAGCTGAATAAAATAGAAAGGATATTTTTCCCATTCCAGAGCGAGATTGTGCGCATATGAAGTGGCTGTGTTGAGCATAAAAGTGATAATTTGAAACAGGTCCTATAAGCTAGATTTAGAGTTATTCGTCAACTTTAGTAGTGAATGATAAAAACCTTTGAATGCCTTAGAAATCAAAACATATATAGGCTGCATGATGCGACTATAGGCTATTGATGATTTGAGAAAGTTGCAAAAAAAGCTTGAACTCTTGTTCCTTGCCTCAGGCTGCACACGCTGTTCTCTCAAGTTATCATTTTTTCACCCATCAGACTACTCTCAATTTAATATTGTCTTTACTAATATGTACAATTAGTTTAGATTTAGAACGGCCCGTTACCAAATGGGCAGGAACAGGGGCAAGACAAAAAAGACACTGGAATAGGGAATGGAGGCCACTTTCCCGCCGGTACATTTTTCCGTCATGTAGGGTAGGCTACTCCGGTAATTTCGCTGCGCGACAGGTAATATTCCGCCCAAACTCTGCTTAATTTGGGAAACTAAGAAAAATCTGTTCGTGAACATTGATAGTAACATGTTTTCACGATTAAACATATTTCATTAAACTGTTGACAGCCCTTCTCTCTGCACTCTGGAGAACGGAATGAAGGTAAAAGGTAATGTATCAGTCTGTTAATTCCCTATTACTAGGCTATTCAAAATCAAATAAAAATTCACTATACTTGTACTCCGAATATGTTTAATTTAGGCTAGACCAATTATGCACCAATGATCACTTAAATCAGTATGTTTTCTGCCATGTGTTATATGCAGTAGGCAGCGTATTATATAATGGCACAATCATTATTTTAATTCAGGGTTTTTTTCGGGCTTGTGCTCATATACAGTGCACTTGGAAAGTATTCAGACCCCTTGACTTTTTCCACATTTTGTTACGTTACAGCCCTATTCTAAAATTGATTAAAAAATATATATATAGATATCATCAATCTACACACAATACCCCATAATGAAAAAGCAAAAACAGGGTTTTAGAAATGTTTTCTTATGTATAAAAAATTCAAAACTGAAATATCACATTTACATAAGTATTCAGACCCTTTATTCAGTACTTTGTTGAAGCACCTTTGGCAGCGATTACAGCCTTGAGTCTTCTTGGGTATGACACTACAAGCTTGGCACATCTGTACTTGGAGAGTTTCTCCCACCCTTCTCTGCAGATCCTCTCAAGCTCTGTCAGGTTGGATGGGGACTGTCGCTGCACAGCTTTTTTCAGGTTTCTCCAGAGATGTTCGATCGGTTTCAAGTCCGGGCTCTGGCTGGGCCACTCAAGGACATTCAGAGACTTGTCCCGAAGCCACTCCCACGTTGTCTTGGTTGTGTGCTTAGGGTTGTTGTCCTGTTGGAAGGTGAACCTTCACCCCAGTCTGAGGTCCTGAGCGCTCTGGAGCAGGTTTTCATCAAGGGTCTCTCTGTACTTTGCTCCGTTCATCTTTCCCTCGATCCTGACTAGTCTCCCAGTCCCTGCGGCTGAAAAACATCCCCACAGCATGATGCTGCCACCACAATGCTTCACCATAGGGATGGTGCCAGGTTTCCTACAGACATGACGCTTGGCATTTAGGCCAAAGAGTTAAATCTTGGTTAATCAGACTAGAGAATCTTGTTTCTCATGGTCTGAGTCCTTTCGGTACCTTTTATGCAAACTCCAAGCGGGCTGTCATGTGCCTTTTACTGAGGAGTGGAGTGCTGCAGAGATGGTTGTCCTTCTGGAAGGTTGTCCCATCTCCACAGAGGATCTCTGAAGCTCTGTCAGAGTGACAATCTGGTTCTTGGTCACCTCCCTGATTAAGGCCCTTCTTCCACGATTGCTCATTTTGGCCGGATGGCCAGCTCTAGGAAGAGTCTTGGTGGTTCCAAACTTCTTCCACTTAAGAATGATGGAGGCCGCTGTGTTGTTGGGGACCGTCAATGCTGCCGAAATGTTTTGGTACCCTTCCTCAGATCTGTGCCTCGACACAATCCTGTCTCGGAGCGCTACGGACAACTCCTTCTACCTCATGGCTTGGTTTTTGCTCTGACATGCACTGTCAACTTTGAGACCTTATATAGACAGGAGTGTGCCTTTCCAAATCATGTCCAATCAATTGAATTTACCACAGGTGGACTCCAATCAAGTTGTAGAAACATCTCAAGGATGATCAATGGAAACAGGATGCACCTGAGCTCAATATGAAGTCTCATAGCAAAGGGTCTGAATACTTTACATGTTTTAGTGTTAGGCTTTGAAACAACATCCACAAATATCATGTTTTCAACTCAGTTTCAACCTGTTGTTGAACTTCTTTCTTTAAATTGATCAATCACAGTGAGGTGAGTTTTAAAAGCACATACTGTTTTGATGATAAGTGCTTGATGTGATTTTTCGATTGCATTTGATTTGATGTCAGAGTGGTTAAAGGTGCAATAAATCCCTGAGTACCAGGACATTAGGACCAGATGGTCGTTAGCGAGTTGGGTACTACCAACACAAGTCCAGAATGCATAAGAAGAGATTACCTAATGCATGTCTAGAGTGTATAAAAAGAGAACACCGTGATGTAGAATTTTACTTCGGTCATGACTCATGACTGCGGTGTGGCGGTAATACGGTCACCGCAACAGCCCTAGGCTGGATATCCTTTGGGTGGTGGGCTATTCTTGATACACACAGGAAACTGTTGAGTGTGAAAAACCCAGCAGCGTTGCAGTTCTTGACACACTCAAACCGGTGCGTCTGGCACCTACAGTGGGGAAAAAAAGTATTTAGTCAGCCACCAATTGTGCAAGTTCTCCCACTTAAAAAGATGAGAGAGGCCTGTAATTTTCATCATAGGTACACGTCAACTATGACAGACAAAATGAGAAAACAATTTCCAGAAAATCACATTGTAGGATTTTTAATGAATTTATTTGCAAATTATGGTGGAAAATAAGTATTTGGTCAATAACAAAAGTTTCTCAATACTTTGTTATATACCCTTTGTTGGCAATGACACAGGTCAAACGTTTTCTGTAAGTCTTCACAAGGTTTTCACACACTGTTGCTGGTATTTTGGCCCATTCCTCCATGCAGATCTCCTCTAGAGCAGTGATGTTTTGGGGCTGTCGCTGGGCAACACAGACTTTCAACTCCCTCCAACGATTTTCTATGGGGTTTTCACTCAAAATCTCACGATACATGGCCCCATTCATTCTTTCCTTTACACGGATCAGTCGTCCTGGTCCCTTTGCAGAAAAACAGCCCCAAAGCATGATGTTTCCACCCCCATGCTTCACAGTAGGTATGGTGTTCTTTGGATGCAACTCATCATTCTTTGTCCTCCAAACACAACGATTTGAGTTTTTACCAAAAAGTTATATTTTGGTTTCATCTGACCATATGACATTCTCCCAATCCTCTTCTGGATCATCCAAATGCACTCTAGCAAACTTCAGACGGGCCTGGACATGTACTGGCTTAAGCAGGGGTCACGTCTCGCACTGCAGGATTTGAGTCCCTGGCGGTGTAGTGTGTTACTGATGGTAGGCTTTCTTACTTTGGTCCCAGCTCTCTGCAGGTCATTCACTAGGTCCCCCCGTGTGGTTCTGGGATTTTTGCTCACCGTTCTTGTGATCAGTTTGCGTGGAGCCCCAGATCGAGGGAGAATATCAGTGGTCTTGTATGTCTTCCATATCCTAATAATTGCTCCCACAGTTGATTTCTTCAAACCAAGCTGCTTACCTATTGCAGATTCAGTCTTCCCAGCCTGGTGCAGGTCTACAATTTTGTTTCTGGTGTCCTTTGACAGCTCTTTGGTCTTGGCCATAGTGGAGTTTGGATTGTGACTGTTTGAGGTTGTGGACAGGTGTCTTTTATACTGATAACAAGTTCAAACAGGTGCCATTAATACAGGTAACGAGTGGAGGACAGAGGAGCCTCTTAAAGAAGAAGTTACAGGTCTGTGAGAGCCAGAAATCTTGCTTGTTTGTAGGTGACCAAATACTTATTTTCCACCATAATTTGCAAATAAATTCATTAAAAATCCTACAATGTGATTTTCTGGATTTTCTTTCCTCAATTTGTCTGTCATAGTTGACGTGTACCTATGATGAAAATTACAGGCCTCTCTCATCTTTTTAAGTGGGAGAACTTGCACAATTGGTGGCTGACTAAATACTTTTTTCCCCCACTGTACAACCATACCCTGTTCAAAGGCACTTACAGTAAATATGTTGTCTTGCCCATTCACCCTCTGAATGACACACATACACAATCCATGTCTCAATTGACTCAATGATTAAAAATCCTTCTTTAACCATCTACACTGATTGAAGTGGATTTAACAAGTGACATCAATAAGGTATCATAGCTTTCACCTGGATTCACCTGGTCAGTCTATGTCATGGAAAGAGCACGTGTTCCTAATGTTTTGTACTCTCAGTGTATGTAGGATAGATGTCTGAAGAGGTTACCGAAAACGGAAATGCAAAAAGTGTCCCACATTATCTGAATTCACTGAAATAACAGTACTAATAAGAGTACTACAATAAAAAAGTTAACAGGATATACAGTAATACTTCAAGAATCAGAGCCCTGCCTAACCTAAGCACAGCGGTCCCTAATGTAAACTGGATATTTTTCCGCCATTGGAAAAGCCTATAAGACTGTCCCACTTTAGCTACTCCATGCTATCCTCTTTTAGCTAGCTATGGTTGGTAAAACAGGACAACAACAAAAATACTGAATTACAAAATCAAAATATAATATGGCAACTTTTTATGCATTTTGATGCACCAGTACATAGTATGCACATTTACATCACAATTTGGCACAACGCATTATATATTACAGTTTTATAGCCTTAATATCAAAACAGAAAAAAAGCTGTCTTACCGTAAGGTGAGCTTCCTGTTTGAAGCTTGCTCTGCCCCCCTCTATGATGTCAGACCAATGAAGTGCTGTGATTTTGATCATGTGGTTTCTCTGAAAAGGTTTAGTAACAATAGTTTAGATTTTCTCTTGTCAGACCAAGAAATAAACGGCTCAGGATTAAGCTGTCCCAGTTTATATGATGTCCCACTCTATCCGAATTCACCCTACATAAGCACCTGCTGCTGCTGCTGCTCAACCAGGTTGTCAACACACACGCATGCACACACACATACACGCATGCACACACACATACACAAACACACACATGCATGCATACACACACATGCACGCAGGCATGCACGCATACACACAAACACACAAACTCACTCATGTGCAGCAATTGAATTATACCGTTCCATATGCCTAAGCATTTCAAAGCTTTAGTAAGGTATGCACACAACCTGAGCAAGTGATCACTCCTATTTAAATGTCAGATGCAATAAAATCTTAAATCCTCTTCCATGAAATCCCATCGCTGTAATACCAGGAACATATAGGGAGCATACCGGTAGCTCAGTTGGTAGAGCATGGCGCTTGCAACGCCAGGGTTGTGGGTTCGTTTCCCACGGGGGCCAGTATGAAAATGTATGCACTCACTAACTGTAAGTCGCTCTGGATAAGAGCGTCTGCTAAATGACTAAAATGTAAAATGTAGCTCTAGCATGTACAGTACCTCCAGTCCATGCAGCACGTCCAGCGTTAGTGAGTTACTTAGGGGACTGACAGCTTTCAACAGCTCCACAGCCGACACTGAATGGCTACCCAGCCGCACACTGGTTGCATCTGGACCAATGGGACACGGTGGAAACCCAGACTGGATTTCCACCGTGTCACAGAAGACGGCCATTAGAGGGACCAGACCAGACCATTAGGTCCCAGTCAGTGTGTTCCAGTTTGACTGGTGGCCAAATCCCGGTCTATCTGTACTGCAGTGACCGGGTAGTCTGCCGGCACGTCATACACCTCAGCCTCAGTCAACCAAGGTTGGATTACTACCCCCAATTAGGTATATTGAAGTAGATTGAAGGCATAGAAACACAATACTGATAACAATATACAGCACAGACACATATTACAGTAAAGAGTCCACACTATTCAGGGTGTCAATGGGCAAGACCAATGCGTACAGGAACACATCGCACTGCTGTTGGGAATGGGTATATTCATGTTCATAGAAACCCTCGACATATGGATCTTCAGCTGTCCCCATAAGATAACCTTTCTGGTTCCAGGTAGAATCCTTTTTGGTTCCAGGTAGAACCTTTTTGGGTTCCATGTCAAACCCTCTGTGGAAAGGGTTCTACATGGAACCCAAAAGGGTTCTACCTGGAACCAATTGGGTTCTACTTGGAACCCAAAATAATTATTAGTTATTCAAAGGGTTCTCCTATGGGGATAGCAGAATAACCCTTTTAGGTTCTAGATAGCACCTTTTTTCTAAGAGTGTATAACTGACTGGTAGTATATGTAATGTGACTGATGCATCTGTCCACAGCTCTCCCTTCACCCCAGCCTGTCCCACATCTTTCTCATACAAAGGGCCAAGTTGGACACATGAGTTAGAGTGACAGGTAGGCTACAGTACATAGCCAAGAAATAAACAGCTCAGGATTAAGTTGTCCCAGTTCATATGATGTCCCACTCTATTCAAATTCACACTACATAAGCACCTTTATAGGGTTTTCCTCTGCCTCTTGTTCTCACTACAAAACAAGCAAGATTTCCTGCTTTCCAGGTAATAAGGGTTTGGTCAAGTTTCCCATTACAATAACTTTGTAAAGGGATGAGAGTGTAGCCTATATAAAGCTGAATGAAAGACAAGTGACCCATTCCATTCACAGAGGGCACAGTCTCAGGCTCCTCTTCTCTCCTGCACCGAGAGATCGATGTCAACAACATTAGCCCACAATGGGAGTCCATCCCATTGTATAACACTGTTTTCAGAACACTGTTTGCATCCCAAACGGCACCCTATTCCTTATATAATGCATTACTTTTGACCAGAGCCCATAACGGCCCATAGGGCTCGGGTCAAAATATAGGATTAAATATAATGCACTATACAGGGAATAGGGTGCCATTTGGGACACAGACACTGTTTCATGGATAGTACGTGACCTGTACTGTGTCAACTCAGCATTGTGTTTGTGTGTAAAGCGATACCTCCATGTCTTCAGGGAGGTAACACACACTAGCATGACACATCTCTCTGAGGAGTTGCGGAGTTATTGAAATCCGAAATATGCAGCATGTCATGACTAAAACGCGGGACAATACCTTTATAATTCACATGCTATCGATACGACGGGGGAACACAATGGGATGAGAGGCCAAATCACATTATGGGGGATACAGTATAAGCTGGTTCTCTGCAGGGAATACTGTTGTTATCTTGTACCATTGGAGTAGAGCGGAGAAAGAACACAGTTATTAGAACATAATTAGGAGTGTTCCAATTCCAAGTGTTTCAAGTGTTCCAATTCCAAGTGTTCCACTTGATAATTTCTTAGAACCTCTTGGGGACAGAGAAGTCGAGAGAAGTCAAACTGCCTACGGCTACATTTTAATTGATCTCCCTGTTGTGGATGAGAAACACACAAAAAACACTGAGAAACACTGTAGCTGTACCCCACTATCAATAACAGGGTTAATAGATGAAGCTATGTCAACACTGCAATAGGAGCCCACCTCTGGCAGCTGGCCAGATCCATCTCTTCAGTCCCCACTCTGCAAATAAAGTGGTGATACTTTAGTACTCCGCAACACAAACACTATGGGCATCTGGAGAATAGTCGAGGGCCAGGGATACCCCTCCGGTCTGTTCTCAGCTGTCAATCAAACAAAGTGTGTTGATGAACAGCAAAATCATAAACATGTAAAGACAATGAATAGAAATACTTTAGGCCTACTTGTTATGTTGTGAGATATTTTGGCCACAATTTCTGACTGCCTCTGTAGCATCATCACCATGCCTTATTAGTGTTGTCAGTGCTTCAGTTGGGCTGGCACCTCAGAATATTGGCTCTAAAATATTAATTGAAAATTACCGGCACCTAATTTATTTAATGACCCTTGTTTTACCAGGTAAGTTGACTGAGAACATATACTATTTTACAGCAATGACCTGGGGAAGAGTTACAGCGGGGAGGAGATGAACGAGCTAATTGGAAGCTGGGGATTGAGAATTTAGCTACGACACTGGGTTTAAGTGCAATGGGATCTTCTTATGATAAGTGCAATGGGCTCTTTAGTGACCATAGAGAGTCAGGTCACCCATTCTAACGTTCCATCTGAAAGACGGCACCCTTCGCAGGGCAATGTCCCCTTCACTGCCCTGGGGCATTAGGATCTCCTTAGACCAGAGGCCCTCCAACACCTCTTCCAGCAGCATCTGGTCTTCCATCCAGAAGACTGACAGGATGGAACCTGCTTAGCTTCAGAGGCAAGCCAGCAACGGGATGCAGGGTGATGTGCTGCTGGCATGAGAACCATTTTAAGAGGACTCTGAAATGAGTACCATTGTGTAGGGGAGACCGGGGTTGGTTGTAGGGGAGACCGGGGTTGGTTGTCTCACAGATTGGTTGTCACAGTGCTAATTACTCCCAATCTAAATGGCGCTATGTTATATTTTTCAGGTTACAATTTTTGAATTCTTTGAAAAAACTCATCCACCTGATTAATTAATGACAAAACATTGAGGTGAGAGGTATTTGTGGTTTTCATAGGTGAAAGTAAAAAAACAAAATGTGGTATTTTCTTTGTAAATGTTTGAATTGTGGGAGTATCCATGAACAATTATGTTTGTTGAAAATAGGAAAGGAAGCGTTATATTTCAAACCTATTTCTGAGTTACTAGGTCAAGCCATGTTGTAACTAGGGGGGGTTGGGGTGGTTATCACTATCAACTCCATTATAAATCCCAAACTCCTTTCTTCTTCTGCTATAAAGAGCTCCCTTTGTTGCCTCTCTCACACACATATTTTTTATGTCACACACCTACACACGCACACATGCGTGTGCAAACACACGCATACACACACAAATGTACTCAAAATTTAATATGTTATTCTCACGCCATAAAATGCTGAATTGTGTTAGGAATATTGTTGGATCATTTCCTGTTCCAAAATAAATAAGCTACTAGGAAACATTGTGACATCCAACCCTGCGATGGGTCTGGTTGTCACAAATGGACAGAGTGTGTTTGATGGCTTATACTGCCATGTTGGAATAAGATATGAGGATAAAAGGGGTCCCCATTTCAACCCAAGACCTTCAAGGGCAGAAAAGCAGATTTTTCCACCTTTCTAGCTCAAGGATTCAAACTAGCAACCTTTCGGTTGCTGGCCCAATGCTCTTAACCACTAGGCTACCTGCCACTGGTGCTTAGAAATACACACAAGAATAAAAAGTGAGACAACCAACCCTGGTCTCCCCTACTTTTACAGATGAGATCATTGTTTGTGCTCATCACGATGACAGCCCCATTGCCCTCAGTTTGGAGGCACAAACATGTTCTATTTAATCCACGTGTTCCTGTCTGGAACATTGTCTTCCTCATAAACCAGACTTTACTTTTCGTACAAATCAATCAGCTTTGCTCAGAAACAAGGGCCGGGAACACAGAAAAATGAAAGTGCAATAAAATCCAGTAAATAAACAAGGCACAGATAAATGCCAGAATATGAAACAGCTTAGCAGACTTCCAGTCATTCATAGTATTTTTAGAAAGATTACCCATCCCTGTCGTTCGGCAGCCGGCTGATGTTACGCACAGATTATAGCAGAAATGTTATTTTTGTGGGATTAAGCGTTGGTTGGCGTTGAAACTGCTGTTTATGTGAGTGATGGGCGGTCACACACAAACACACGCGAGTGAACGCACCCACACACACACACACAGGCACGCAGGCACGCACGCACACACACACACACAGATGTTGCTGTCATACTCTAGGGAGGTTATTTGTCCTCAGGGCTTGGAGTCTGTAGAGTAGAGAGATCACTCAGTCTGTCTAGACTCTGGTACTGCTATAAAGGGATTTACTGTCATTAATATAGTACTTCTAATAGAGGGCTACTGTACTGGGCAGCTTGGTCAACAGTATAAACCTTCCATTTCTTCCAACAGGAACCAACACATTGGTTGCGTCCAAAATGGCACCATATTCCCTATATTTCCCTATATAGTATATTCATATACACAAAAGTATGTGGACACCTGCTCGTCTAACATCTCATTCCAAAATCATGGCCATTAATATGGAGTTGGTCCCCCCTTTGCTGCTATAACAGCCTCCACTCTTCTGGGAAGGCTTTCCACTAGATGTTGGAACATTATTGAGGGGACTTGCTTCCATTCAGCCACAAGAGCATTAGTGAGGTCGGGCATTGATGTTGGGCAATTAGGCCTGGTTCGCAGTCGGTGTTCCAATTCATCCCAAAGGTGTTCATTGGGGTTCAGGTCAGGGCTCTGTGCAGGCCAGTCAAGTTCTTCCACAGATGGATTATTTTAAATATGTTATTTGACCATAAACAGATATGGCTCATTAACCTTTACGGACCAAATAATGATGATCCACACTTTTTTGACAATATATATAATAAATTATCAACCCTGCAAGCAATACAAGACTCTATTATAATGGTGGGAGATTATAATACCGTTTTAAATAGCTCAATGGACCGTAAAGGAAATCACACTACAAACTATCACCCTCATGCTCTTAAGGAAATCGTGAATGTCATGGATACATTAGAACTAGTAGATATATGGAGGCTTAAATATCCTGTTCTAGTGAGAAATACATGGCGGAGACTCAATCAAGCTAGTCGTCTTGACTTCTTTCTTATGTCATTCTCGTTGGCACCAAAAGTTTAAAAAGTGTTGATAGGGGACAGAATGCGGTCGGACCATCATATAATTGGCATATACATTACTCTTACTGAATTTCCACGTGGGCGAGGATATTGGAAATGTAATCAAAGCCTATTGGATGATAACTTGTTTTTAACTAGGACAGAGGAATTTATAACTGATGTTGCCGACATAACATAGGTACAGCAAATCCCCTTATTGTATGGGTGTCACGACTTCCTCCGAAGCTGCCTCCCCTCCTTGTTCGGGCAGGCTTTGGCGTTCGTTGTCACCAGCCTACTACCCACTGCCGCTCCATATCTCATCATTCCATTTGTCTTGTCTTGTCAATTACACACACCTGGTTCATTTCCCCTCATTAGTACATGTATAAGTGTTCCCTCTGCCCCCCTTGTCCTTGTGGGTGATTGTTATTTGTGAGTTGAGTGTAGCTCGGTTGAGCTACCCGTACCTTGATTTTCCGGGGATATTGTTCCCCGTGTGCCTGTATTTTGTTGACGCTATCCAGCGTAACTGTGTCCTACGGAATAAACTCTGTATTCAGTGATTTACCCTGCTGCGCCTGACTCCTTCAAATCACATTCTCACAATGGGAAACTTTTAAATGTGCCTTAGAGGCCATGCAATTCAGTACTCAAAAGCAATTTAGGTCAAAAGAGTCCATACTAACAAAGGAAATAGAAGGTCTAACAGAACAGATAGATAGCAATAAAAACTGTAACATAGAGGCTCCGAATAAATTAGAGGAAAAACAAAAAGAAATTGAGAAACTTATTCAAGAAAGATCAAGTGTAATATATTATAAAAATAAAGCAAACTGGATGGAATATGGGGAAAAATGCACCAAATTATTTTTTTTATCTTCAACATAGAAATGCTACCAAAAATAATTTACTAAAACTGGTTACTAATGACAGATTCACCAAATTATATTTTGAAGGAGGAAACAAAGTACTTTAAGCATGTGTTTTCATATCAGTCGCCTCCATCTCCTCTAACTGAAGCTAATTGTAGAGATTTTTTTTCTATTGATAATGTAAAATTAGCAGCCATACAGAAAGACTCATGTCCGGGCTAAGACTTAAAGTCCGGGAACACTCCAGGGTTGAATGGCATACCAGTCGAGGTATACCAAACCTTTTTTGATATACTCAGACGACCGTTATTAGCATGTTTTAACCACTCCTATGTAAATGGTAGATTATCAGACACTCAATAGGAAGGTCTGATTTAATTATTACTGAAACAGGATACAAGTGGAAAATATAAAGTTCCAGTCCATTTAAAAAATTGGAGGTCCTTTACACTTCAGTGTTGTGATGCAAAAAATCTAGCAAAATGTATAGCACATAGAATTAAAAAGGTATTGTCGGACATTATTCATTCTAATCAGACAGGGTTTTTACATGGACGATACATTGGAGATAATATAAGGCAAGTACTGGAAGCAATAGAACACTATGAAAAATCTGGGAAACCAGGCCTGCTATTAATAGCAGACTTTGAAAAGGCATTTGATGAAGTACAACTGGGGTTTATATATAAATGCCTGGAGCATTTCAATTTTGGAGAATCTCTTATAAAATGGGTTAATATCATGTATAGTAACCCTAGGTGTAAAATAGTAAATAATGGCTATTTCTCCGAAAGTTTTAAACTGTCAAGAGGAGTGAAACAAGGTTGTCCACTATCGGCATATCTATTTATTATGGCCATCGAAATGTTAGCTATTAAAATCAGATCCAACAATAATATCAAGGGATTAGAAATCCAGGGCTTAAAAACAAAGGTGTCATTGTACGCTGATGATTCATGTTTTCTTTTAAATCCACAACTTTAATCCCTCCACAGCCTCATAGAGGATCTAGACACATTTTCTAACCTCTCTGGATTACAACCAAATTATGATAAATGTACTGTATTACGTATTGGATCACTAAGAAATACAATTTTTACATTACCATATAGTTTACCAATACAATGGTCTGATGGTGATGTGGATATACTCAGAATACATATCCCAAATTAAATAAATGATCTCACTCCAATAAATCTTAATAAAAAGTTAGCAAAAATAGAAAAGATCTTGCTACCATGGAAAGGTAAATACCTGTCAATTTGTGGAAAACAATATGATTCACTCTTTAGTATTATCCCAGTTTACCTATTTGCTTATGGTCTTGCCTACGCCTAGCAAACAGTTTTTTTTATTATATGAGAAAAAAAGATTCAATTTTATTTGGAACGGAAAGCCAGACAAAATTAAATGGGCCTATTTATATAATGAATATGAATTCGGAGGACAGAATTATTAAATATTAAAGCATTAGACCTATCACTAAAAGCTTCAGTAATACAAAAGTGATACTTAAATCCGAACTGGTTCTCTAGCAAATTAGTAAGATTCTCACCCAATGTTCAAGAATGGCCTTTTTCCCTTTATTCAGATTACAACCTCTCACTTTCAGTTATTTGAAAATAAATAATCTCCCAAATATCACTATTTCTAAAACAAGCCATAGAAAGTTGGTTGCAATTACAATTTAATCCTCCAGAAACGACAGAACAAATAATGGCATAAATATTGTGGTTAAACTCAAATATACTAATTGATAAAAAACCATTATTTTTTGAAAAAATGTTTAAAAAAGGTATAATCTTCGTAAATGATATCATAGGTAGGACTGGTGGACTTATGTCGCACATGCAGCTAAAAAAAATGGAAATGTCTGCTCTACCCAAAATTACAACCAAATAATTGCAGCATTACCGCAAAAATGGAACAGGAAAGTGGAAGGGGGAAAAAGTAAGTAACTTGTCTGTCGGCCCTGCATTAAAGAACATAATTAGTTAAAGACAATTGTGATGAATAAAAAAGTATACCAGTTTCATTTAAGGATTGACAGCCGTCCCATATAGATTGCAAAATATTTGGGGAGATATTTTTTATGTACCGATTCCATGGCATAGTGTTTATGAACTGATACGCAAAATGACGCCGGATTCAAAACTTAGAATTTTTCAATTTAAATTATTATACAAAATTCTTGCTACCAATAGAATGTTATTTATATGGGGGATACAATCTTCCCAGCTCTGCAGATTTTTCTGCGACAAGACAGAATCATTAGATCATTTGTTTTGGTACTGTCCATTTGTAGCCTGTTTTTGGACACAGGTCCAGGAATGGCTAAAGGATTGCAATATTTACCTGGAGCTAACCCTGCAGATAGCACTACTGGGTGATCTGAAAAGTCATAGTCAATCGATCAATAATATAATAATACTTTTTGCAAAAATGTTTATTTTCAATTTACAATCTGTAGAAACAATGAGAATAGAAGGGTTCAGAACTTTTGTAAAACATCACTGTACAGTTGAAAAATATATGGCAAATAGAAATCAAATATGGATGGTGTTAAGAGATAGATGGGTGGTGTTGAATGGAGTTGAAGGAAGGGACTAATAACAACTAACAACAACTAATAACAACAATATAACTAATGTAAAGCATACTGTGTCCATAATAAGTATATGGGTTATAGGTTGAGAGCTTTTGTGAAAGAGCACAGTTAGAAAGATATGGTATATAGAAGCAAACCGGATGGACATCATAAAAAGGATCGGAGAGGTTGAGGGTAGAAGAAGTTCAGGAGTAAAAACAAACAAAATATAATTATTGTAAAATTGACTGTGTCCATAAAATGTATATAGTATGTATAAGCTGGAAGTATAGGCCTAAGCATTGTTGTTCACAAGTTTACTCCAATTACAGAAGGGGTGGTGGCGTTGGAAAATAATAAAGGGATTTTTTTTTTTTAAAGGTTATATATATGTATGTATATGTATTTATATGTATGTATGTGTATATGTAAGTGTATGTATGTATATGTATATATATATATATATATTTGAGAGAAGAAAAAAAACATATGGGGGATTGGAAGTGATGTAGACAATACAGTGGGGGGAAAAAGTATTTAGTCAGCCACCAATTGTGCAAGTTCTCCCACTTAAAAAGATGAGAGAGGCCTGTAATTTTCATCATAGGTACACGTCAACTATGACAGACATATTGAGAAAAAAAAATCCAGAAAATCACATTGTAGGATTTTTAATGAATTTATTTGCAAATTATGGTGGAAAATAAGTATTTGGTCACCTACAAACAAGCAAGATTTCTGGCTCTCACAGACCTGTAACTTCTTCTTTAAGAGGCTCCTCTGTCCTCCACTCGTTACCTGTATTAATGGCACCTGTTTGAACTTGTTATCAGTATAAAAGACACCTGTCCACAACCTCAAACAGTCACAATCCAAACTCCACTATGGCCAAGACCAAAGAGCTGTCAAAGGACACCAGAAACAAAATTGTAGACCTGCACCAGGCTGGGAAGACTGAATCTGCAATAGGTAAGCAGCTTGGTTTGAAGAAATCAACTGTGTGAGCAATTTTTAGGAAATGGAAGACATACAAGACCACTGATAATCTCCCTCGATCTGGGGCTCCATGCAAGATCTCACCCCGTGGGGTCAAAATGATCACAAGAACGGTGAGCAAAAATCCCAGAACCACACGGGGGGACCTAGTGAATGACCTGCAGAGAGCTGGGACCAAAGTAACAAAGCCTACCATCAGTAACACACTACGCCGCCAGGGACTCAAATCCTGCAGTGCCAGACGTGTCCCCCTGCTTAAGCCAGTACATGTCCAGGCCCGTCTGAAGTTTGCTAGAGTGCATTTGGATGATCCAGAAGAGGATTGGGAGAATATCATATGGTCAGATGAAACCAAAATAGAACCTTTTGGTAAAAACTCAACTCGTCGTGTTTGGAGGACAAAGAATGCTGAGTTGCATCCAAAGAACACCATACCTACTGTGAAGCATGGGGGTGGAAACATCATGCTTTGGGGCTGTTTTTCTGCAAAGGGACCAGGACGACTGATCCGTGTAAAGGAAAGAATGAATGGGGCCATGTATCGTGAGATTTTGAGTGAAAACCTCCTTCCATCAGCAAGGGCATTGAAGATGAAACGTGGCTGGGTCTTTCAGCATGACAATGATCCCAAACACACCGCCCGGGCAACAAATGAGTGGCTTCGTAAGAAGCATTTCAAGGTCCTGGAGTGGCCTAGCCAGTCTCCAGATCTCAACCCCATAGAAAATCTTTGGAGGGAGTTGAAAGTCTGTGTTGCCCAGCGACAGCCCCAAAACATCACTGCTCTAGAGGAGATCTGCATGGAGGAATGGGCCAAAATACCAGCAACAGTGTGTGAAAACCTTGTGAAGACTTACAGAAAACGTTTGACCTGTGTCATTGCCAACAAATGGTATATAACAAAGTATTGAGAAACTTTTGTTATTGACCAAATACTTATTTTCCACCATAATTTGCAAATAAATTCATAAAAAATCTACAATGTGATTTTCTGGAGAAAAAAAATCTTCTCATTTTGTCTGTCATAGTTGACGTGTACCTATGATGAAAATTACAGGCCTCTCTCATCTTTTTAAGTGGGAGAACTTGCACAATTGGTGGCTGACTAAAAACTTTTTTCCCCCACTGTACATTGATGGAAGTTACAATCTATCTGCAATATTAAAGATGATCTACCCCCTAAAAATAAATATGTATATAAATAAAATTCTTCCACACCGATCTCGACAAACCATTTCTGTATGGACCTCGCTTTGTGCACGGGGCATTGTCATGCTGAAACAGGAAAGGGCCTTCCCAAACTGTTGCCACAAAGTTGGAACACAGAATCGTCTGGAATGTCATTGTATGCTGTAGCGTTAAGATTTCCCTTCACTGGAACTAAGGGGCCTAGCCCGAAACATGAAAAACCACCCCAGACCATTATTCCTCCTCCACCAAACTTTACAGGGGCAGGTAACGTTCTCCTGGTGTCCACCAAACTCAGATTCGTACCATCGGACAGCCAGATGATGAAGCGTGATTCAGCACTCCAGAGAACGCGTTTCCACTGCTCCAGAGTCCAATGGCGGCGAGCTTTACGCCACTCCAGCCGACGATTGACATTGCGCATGGTGATCTTAAGCTTGTGTGCTGCTGCTCTGCCATGGAAACCCATTTCATGAAGCTCCGACGAACAGTTCTTATGCTGACGTTGCTTCCAGAGGCAGTTTGAAACTCGGTAGTGAGTGTTGCAACAGAGGACAGACGATTTATACATGCTACGCACTTCAGCACTCAACGGTCCCGTTCTGTGAGCTTGTGTGGCCTACCAATTCGCGGCTGAGCCGTTGTTGCTCCTAGACATTTCCACTTCACAATGACAGCACTTACAGTTGACCGGGGCAGCTCTAGCAGGGCAGACATTTTACAAACTGACTTGTTGGAAAGGTGGCATCCTATGACGGTGCCACGTTGAAAGTCACTGAGCTCTTCAGTAAGGCCATTCTACTGCCAGTGTTTGTCTATTGAGATTGCATGGCTGTGTGCTCGATTGTATACACCTGTCAGCAACGGGTGTTGCTGAAATAGCAGAATCCACCAATTGAAAGGGGTGTCCACATACTTTTGTACATTTGTGGAATTTCTTTCCTTCTTAATGCTTTTGAGCCAATCAGTTGTGTTGTGACAAGGTAGGGGTGGTATACAGAAGATAGCCCTATTTGGTAAAAGACCAAGTCCATATTATGGCAAGAACAGCTCAAATAAGCAAAGAGAAACGACAGTCCATCATTACTTTAAGACATGAAGGTCAGTCAACACGGAACATTTCAAGAACTTTGAACGTTTCTTCAAGTGCAGTCGCAAAAACCATCAAGCGCTATGATGAAACTGGCTCTCATGAGGACCGCCACAGGAAAGGAAGACCCAGAGTTACCTCTGCTGCATTTACCAGCCTCAGAAATTGCAGCCCAAATAAATGCTTCACAGAGTTCAAGTAACAGACACATCTCAACATCAACTGTTCAGAGGAGATTGCGTGAATCAGGCCTTCATGGTCGAATTGCTGCAAACAAACCACTACTAAAGGACACCAATAAGAAGAAGAGACTTGCTTGGGAAGTGACACTGAGGAGAGTAATACTACATACCCTGCCAAGGTCTTAAGGCCCTTAAATGTTGTTTACGAAAGAGGGCGTCCAAATGTGATTGTCCCTTTACCTGAGGAAGCCCTTTGCTCCACTATGAGCTAAAGTAAGTCATGTTACCTGTGACTTGCCTCACATTCATTAAAATCATGTTGACAGCAAGGCAAGTTGATGGCTTGTAGAGTAGAGGGGTTAACCCTCCCGTTGTCCTAGGGTCAAAATGACCCGCCACTGTGTTGAACCAACTTTCTTTAATTTTTATATTTTTGGGATCATTTGTGAGAAGGAGGCAGTGAGACTTTAAAGAAAGTATCACTGCCTCCTTCTCACAAATGATCCAAAAAATAAAAAAATTAATGAAAGTTGGTTCAACACAGTGGCGGGTCATTTTGACCCTAGGACAACAGGAGGTTAAATAAATACCTACTGTGTTTGATCCTTATAACAGGATGTCACCATGAGCCACTGAGTTTATTTTAGAGCACCAGGACCCAAGAGAGGGGGTGGCTTACGTGTAGGTTGTGGTGTGTGAGAGTTATTTACTCAGTTTCAATGGCTCACTTACACTAAAGATCTCTTTAAAGGTGAAATAATACACCATTCTTTTCAAAGGAATTGTTTCAGGTCAAAAAAAGAAAAAAGCTACTTTGTCCTCATTTTGTCCATCAACTACCCAGTTACACACAAAGCAAAAACAGGCAGGCAGCATGTGTACTGAGGTAACCAGATAGGGTTCCTGTTGTTCTCTGTGGGTATGTATAATAGATACCCATGGGTACAACTACCTCAATTACTACCTGTAAATCTTCTAGGTTCATCAATCAGAACAAGCCCTGAAGATGTTTTTCCATCTAGAAGGGACAAAGTCGACATCAATCACATAACAATGTTACATGGAATAGTGGAATTAAAGCACAAGCACAGCCATTTAGGGATTCAATTCCATACAAAGTCTTAAATGCATTCTAGGAAGCAAAGCTCTTTGTTGTACGTTCAAGACAATTCAAGACAAAAGAGACTTACACTACCGGTCAAAAGTTTTAGAACACCTACTCATTCAAGGGTTTTTCTTTATTTTTACTATTTTCTACATTGTAGAATAATAGTGAAGACATCAAAACTATGAAATAACACATATGGAATCATGTAGTAACCAAAAAAGTGTTAAACGAATCAAAATACATTTTAGATTTTAGATTCTTCAAATAGCCTCTCTTTGCACTTGATGACAGCTTTGTACACTCTTGGCATTTTTCTCAACCAGCTTCACCTGGAATGCTTTTCCAACAGTCTTGAAGGAGTTCCCACATATGCTGAGCACTTGTTGGCTGCTTTTCCTTCACTCTGCGGTCTGACTCATCCCAAATCATCTCAATTTGGTTGAGGTCGGGGGATTGTGGAGGCCAGGTCATCTGATGCAGCACTCCATCACTCTCCTTCTTGGTAAAATAGCCCTTACACAGCCTGGAGGTGTGTTGGGTCATTGTCCTGTTGAAAAACAAATGATAGTCCCACTAAGCGCAAACCAGATGGGATGGCGTATTGCTGCAGAATGCTGTGGTAGCCATGCTGGTTAAGTGTGCCTTAAATTCTAAATAACCTAATTATCTGAAGCGTTAACGTTAGATAGTTAGTAGCTACTGTACTCAAAATGTATCTAGCTTGTTGCTACCTGGATAGCTAACTAAACAATAGCTGGAACGACCTGGCTTTAATATTTGGAGACGCTTTCTCTCCGTTGGGACAGACGCGAACTGGCTGAATCGATTCAGTGGATAGCTTTGCACTTAACTGGCTAACAGTAGCTACTAAGGGTAAGTTATAACCTACATTTATTTGTGTTTTGTTTTTACATACTGGTAACCAGAGTCGTTCAAGGGAATTCGGGACATGGGTGACTAGTTAACGTTAGCTTGTTGTAACCGAGTATTGGTGCTAAACCGTGTTATTGGAGGCTGGCATGCTAGTTGGCTATGGCGTCATAGGATTCGGTGCCCTGGACAGTTTTCACGGAAGAATACTGTACCAAGTTAGCTAGCTGAATAAACTAAGTTTATTCCTAGAAAACATTGAACCGCTGTAGTTTACAACAATTACAATTTCTAAAGTGGAAGTTGGGAGAGTTATATTTGAGTGTTTCAGTGAAACGTAAGTGAGTGAGACCCTCTATCGCTTTCCCAGATGTTTAGTTCATTTAATTCCGATCTCCTTTGCATTATTGTAGCCTTTTTCTGTCACCTGTCTACTATGTGTCTGTCTATCCCTGATCTCTCCTCTCTGCACAGGCCATTCAAATGCTTCACACCACGTGGCTGTTGCCACTCTAATCTGGTGGTCCCTGCGCGCACGACCCACGTGGAGTTCCAGGTCTCTGGGAGCCTCTGGAACTGCCGTTCTGTGGCCAACAAGGCAGAGTTCATCTCTGCCTATGCTACCCTCCAGTCCCTCGACTTCTTGGCGCTGACGGAAACATGGATTACCACAGAAAACACTGCTACTCCTACTGCTCTTTCCTCGTCTGACCATGTGTTCTCGCATACCCCGAGAGCATCTGGTCAGCACGGCGGTGGCACAGGAATCCTAATCTCTCCCAAGTGGACATTCTCTCTTTTTCCCCTGACCAATCTGTCTATCTCCTCATTTGAATTCCATGCTGTCACAGTCACTAGCCCATTCAAGCTTAACATCCTTGTCATTTATCGCCCTCCAGGTTCCCTTGGAGAGTTCATCAATGAGCTTGATGCCTTGATAAGTTCCTTTCCTGAGGATGGCTCACCCCTCACAGTTCTGGGTGACTTTAACCTCCCTACGTCTGCCTTTGACTCATTTCTCTCTGCCACCTTCTTTCCACACCTTTCCTCTTTTGACCTCACCCTCTCACCTTCCCCCCTACTCACAAGGCAGGCAATATGCTTGACCTCATATTTACTAGATGCTGTTCTTCTACTACTCTCACTGCAACTCCCCTCCAAGTCTCCGACCACTACTTTGTATCCTTTTCTCTCTCGCTCTCCTCCAACACTACTCACTCTGCCCCTACTCAGATGGTAATGTGCCGTCGCAACCTTCGCTCTCTCCCGCTACTCTCTCCTCTTCCATCCTATCATCTCTTCCCACTGCTAAATCCTTCTCCCTCAGATCTCCTGATTCTGCCTCCTCAACCCTCTTCTCCTCCCTTTCTGCATCTTTTGACTCTCTATGTCCCCTATCCTCCCGGCCGGCTTGGTCCTCACCTCCTGCTCCGTGGCTTGACGACTCATTGCGAACTCACAGAAGAGGGCTCCGGGCAGCCGAGCGGAAATTGAGGAAAACTAGACTCCCTGCGGACCTGTCATCTTTTCACTCCCTCCTCTCTACATTCTCTTCCTCTGTTTCCGCTGCCAAAGCCACTTTCTACCACTCTAAAGTTCAAGCCTCTGCCTCTAACCCTAGGAAGCTCTTTGCCACCTTCTCCTCCCTGCAAAATCCTCCTCCTCCTCCCCCTCCCTCCTCCCTCTCTGTGGATGACTTCGTCAACCATTTTGAAAAGAAGGTTGACGACATCCGATCCTCAATTAAGTCAAATGACACCACTGGTCCTGCTCACACTGCCCTACCCTATGCTTTGACTTCTTTCTCCCCTCTCTCTCCAGATGAAATCTTGCGACTTGTGACGGCCGGCCGCCCAACAACCTGCCCGCTTGACCCTATCCCCTCCTCTCTTCTCCAGACCATTTCCGGAGACCTTCTCCCTTACCTCACCTCGCTCATCAACTCATCCTTGACCGCTGGCCATGTCCCTTCCGTCTTCAAGAGAGCGAGAGTGTCACGGATTCTGCCGAGGCTGCCCCTCCTCCTTGCTCGGGCAGGTTTCGGCGTTCGTCGTCACCGGAGTACTAGCTGCTGCCGATCTATGTTCTATGTTCTATGTCTACCTGTTGTTGTCAGATTGTTTCACACCTGTTGCCCATCTTGTAATTACTCCGCCCCTATTTAACCCTGTGGCTCCCATTGTGTTCTGTGCGTGTTTGTTGTTTGTTTTTCGAATGTCGTTGGTGAGCGGGTTTATTCCTCCCTGCGTGGAGGTTTATTGTTTCTTTACGTGTTTCAGTAAAGATACGTTTTCTTTGAGTTCTGTGTCCTGTGCCTGACTTCGTCTACCGCATTACACTGACACCGTGACAGAAACACACACCAATATGGAGTCAGCAGGAACAACTGGATCTACCGAGACGATGGAGGAACGAGTCCAACGTCAAGAGACGGTACTGCAGAATCTCGGTGCCACAATGGAACGAGTGTTCCAGATGATGGAACGAATTGAGAGAGGTGGTATTCCTTCCCCATTTCCAACCACACAACCACCTACAACACTGGCTACCACTTCGCCACCTGGGTCCAGTGGAATTCGGCTCTCGCTCCCGAAGGCATATGACGGTACACCTGCCGGGTGCCAGGGATTTCTCCTCCAGGTAGAGCTCTACCTGGCCACCATTCACCCGGCGCCCTCGGGATACGAGAGCGTGTCCGCCCTCATCTCCTGTCTATCGGGGAGGGCGCTTGAGTGGGCCAACGCAGAGTGGGGAGGTATAGACTCGAGAACTGTCCGCTATGAGGATTTCACCCGCCGCTTCCGGGCGGTATTCGATCATCCACCTGAAGGGAGAGCGGCGGGAGAACGTCTGGTCCACCTATGACAGGAGATGAGGAGCGCGCAGGATTTTGCGCTGGAGTTTAAGACTTTAGCAGCCAGCGCGGGATGGAATGAGCGGGCCCTTATCGACCACTATCGTTGCAGCTTAAGGGAGGACGTCCGTCGGGAACTGGCCTGCAGGGACACCAATCTCAACCTGGACCAACTGGTGGACATGTCCATCAGGTTGGATAACCTGTTGGCAGCCCGCGGACGTTCTGATGGGGGGCTGTCCATTCCATCCCCCAGCACCTCCGAGCCTTCACCCATGGAGCTCGGAGGTGCTGCAGTTAGGGAGACTGGGAGAGGGACCGTCCCCTGCACCAAGTGTGGCCGCAGAGGACACACTGCTGGTCGGTGCTGGGGAGGGTTCTCAGGAGGTCGAGGCAGCAGGCAGAGCACTGGTCGACCGTCTCAGGTGAGTAGGCACCCGACTAACCCAGAGCTCCCTGTTGCTAATATGTGTATTGACATTATGTTTCCAGAATTTTTCCCCATTCCCAGCATAAGGCGCTAGTAGATTCAGGCAGGCAGGGAATTTTATTGATCGCCAGTATGCACGTAGTCTAGGGATTCCCACAGTGTCGGTTGATAAACCTTTCCCTGTTCACGCATTAGATAGTCGCCTGTTAGGGTCAGGCATAATCAGGGAGGTCACCACTCCACTGCTGATGATGACGCAGGGGGGTCATGAGGAGAGGATTAGCCTCTATCTGATTGATTCTCCTGCGTATCCTGTGGTGTTGGGACTTCCCTGGTTAACCATTCATGACCCCACGATTTCATGGCAACAGAGGGCTCTCAAGGGATGGTCCAGTCAGTGTTCAGGGAGGTGTTTAGGAGTTTCCTTGGGGGCAACTTCGGTGGAAAGACCAAACCAGGTTTCCACCATGCACATTCCATCCGAGTATGCCGATTTGGCTATCGCCTTCAGTAAAAAGAGGGCGACTAAATTACCACCCCATCGTCCGGGGGATTGTGCGATAAATCTCCAGGTAGGAGCTGCACTTCCCCAGAGTCACGTGTATCCCTTGTCTCAGGAGGAGAAGGCGGCTATGGAGACATATGTTACCGAATCTCTGAGGCAGGGATACATTCGGCCATCCACTTCACCCGTTTCCTCAAGTTTCTTTTTTGTGAAGAAGAAAGATGGTGGGTTACGCCCGTGCATTGATTACCGTGGCCTAAATCAGATTACCATCAAGTACAGCTATCCATTACCTCTGATAGCTAGTATGACGGAATCATTGCACGGGGCACGCTTCTTCACAAAATTGGATCTCAGGAGCGCGCACAACCTAGTGCGTATCCGCGAGGGAGATGAGTGGAAGACGGCATTTAGTACCACCTCTGGACATTTAGAGTATCTGGTCATGCCATACGGGTTAATGAATGCTCCAACAGTTTTCCAATCATTTGTGGATGAGATTTTCAGGGACCTGCACGGACAAGGGGTAGTGGTGTATATTGATGACATCCTTATATACTCCGCTACACGGGCCGAGCATGTGTCCCTGGTGTGTAAGGTGCTTGGAAGACTGTTGGAGCATGACCTGTATGCTAAGGCAGAGAAATGCCTGTTCTTCCAGGAGTCCATCTCTTTCTTGGGGTACCATATGTCCGCGTCAGGGGTGAGGATGGAGAGTGACCGCATTTCGGCCGTGCGTAATTGGGCGACTCCTACCACGGTAAAGGAGGTGCAGCGATTTTTGGGTTTTGCCAATTACTACCGGAGATTTGTCCGGGGATTTGGTCAGGTAGCAGCTCCCATTACCTCGTTACTGAAGGGAGGGCCGGTGCGTCTGCGGTGGTCAGCTGAGGCGGACAGGGCTTTTAGTCGTCTGAAGGACCTGTTTACCTCGGCTCCAGTGCTGGCTCATCCGGACCCCTCCTTAGCCTTCACAGTTGAGGTGGATGCGTCCGAGGCTGGAATAGGCGCTGTACTGTCTCAGCGCTCGGGTACGCCACCTAAACTCCGCCCCTGTGCTTTCTTTTCGAAGAAGCTCAGCCTGGCGGAGCGCAACTATGATGTGGGGGACCGGGAGCTGTTGGCTGTGGTCGAAGCTCTGAAAGCGTGGAGACATTGGCTTGAGGGGGCTAAACACCCTTTTCTCATTTTGACTGACCACCGCAATCTGGAGTACATCCGGGCAGCGAGGAGATTAAACCCTCGCCAGGCAAGGTGGTCCATGTTTCTCACCCGTTTTGTTTTCACCCTTTCTTACAGGCCAGGTTCCCAGAACGCTAAGGCAGATACTCTGTCCCAACTGTATGACACGGAGGGGAGTTCCGTGGAGCCCACTCCCATACTTCCGGCGTCATGTCTGGTGGCACCGGTGGTATGGGAGGTTGACGCGGAGATCGAGCGGGCGTTGCGTAACGAACCCACTCCTCCCCAGTGTCCAGAGGGTCGTGTGTACGTACCGCTGGATGTCCACGATCAGTTGATCTATTGGGCTCACACGTCACCCTCCTCTGGGCATCCTGGCATAGGTCGGACAGTGCACTGTCTTAGTGGGAAGTACTGGTGGCCCACCTTAGCTAAGGACGTGAGGGTTTAAGTTTCCTCCTGCTCGGTGTGCGCCCAGTGTAAGGCTCCTAGACACCTGCCCAGAGGGAAATTGCAACCCCTACCCGTTCCACAACGACCATGGTCCCACCTATCGGTGGACTTCGTGACGGATCTTCCCCCCTCACAAGGGAACACCACGATCCTGGTCGTTGTGGATCAGTTTTCTAAGTCCTGCCGCCTCATTCCTCCCAACGGCCCTACAAATGGCTGAGGCCCTATTTACACACGTCTTCCGGCACTACGGGGTACCTGAGGATATAGTGTCTGATCGGGGTTCCCAGTACACCTCTAGGGTTTGGAGGGCGTTCATGGAACGTCTGGGAGTCTCGGTCAGTCTGACCTCAGGATTTCACCCCGAGAGTAACGGGCAGGTGGAGAGAGTCAACCAGGAGGTGGGTAGGTTTCTGAGGTCGTATTGCCAGGACCAGCAGCGGGAGTGGTCGGTTTTCCTCCCCTGGGCAGAGATAGCCCAGAACTCCATCCGCCACTCCTCCACTAACCTTTCTCCATTCCAATGTGTATTAGGTTATCAGCCGGTCCTGGCACCTTGGCATCAGAGCCAGATCGAGGCACCTGCGGTGGACGAGTGGTTTCGGCGCTCGCAGGAGACCTGGAACGCTGCTCATGTACGTCTGCAGCGGGCCATCAGGCGGCAAAAGGCGAGCGCCGACCGCCACCACAGTGAGGCCCCGGTGTATGCACCGGGGGACCGGGTCTGGCTCTCGACCCGAAACCTGCCCCTTCGCCTGCCCTGCCGGAAGCTAGGTCGGCGGTTTGTGGGGCCATTCAAAGTCCTGAGGAGATTGAACGAGGTATGTTATAGGTTACAACTTCCTACTAATTATCGTATTAACCCCTCGTTCCATGTGTCTCTCCTCAGGCTGGTGGTAGCTGGTCCACTCCAGGAGTCTGAGATACGGGAGGTTCCTCCGCCCCCGCTTGACATCGAGGGGGCACCGGCGTACTCGGTTCGTTCCATATTGGATTTGAGGCGTCGGGTGGGGGGCCTGCAGTATCTCGTGGAGTGGGAGGGGTACGGTCCAGAGGAATGGTGCTGGGTTCCTAGGAGGGACATCCTCGATCCCTCCATGTTGAGGGATTTCCACCGCAATCATCCCACTCGCCCCGCACCGCGTCCTCCTGGCCGTCCCCGAGGCTGGTGTCGACACACGGCTGGAGCCGCGCGTCGGGGGGGGGGGGGGGGGTACTGTCACTGATTCTGCCGAGGCTGCCCCTCCTCCTTGCTCGGGCAGGTTTAGGCGTTCGTCGTCACCGGAGTACTAGCTGCTGCCGATCTATGTTCTATGTTCTATGTCTACCTGTTGTTGTCAGATTGTTTCACACCTGTTGACCATCTTGTAATTACTCCGCCCCTATTTAACCCCGTGGCTCCCATTGTGTTCTGTCCGTGTTTGTTGTTTGTTTTTCGGATGTCGTTGGTGAGCGGGTTTATTCCTCCCTGCGTGGAGGTTTATTGTTTCTTTACGTGTTTCAGTAAAGATACGTTTTCTTTGAGTTCTGTGTCCTGCGCCTGACTTCGTCTGCCGCATTACACTGACACCGTGACAGAGAGTTGCACCCCTCCTCAAAAAACCTACACTCGATCCCTCCGATGTCAACAACTACAGACCAGTATCCCTTCTTTATTTTCTCTCCAAAACTCTTGAGCGTGCCGTCTCTAGCCAACTCTCCTGCTATCTCTCTCAGAATGACCTTCTTGATCCAAACCAGTCAGGTTTCAAGACTGGTCATTCAACTGAGACTGCTCTTCTCTGTGTCACGGAGGCTCTCCGCATTGCTAAAGCTAACTCTCTCTCCTCTGCTCTTATCCTTCTAGACCTATCTGCTGCTTTTGATACTGTGAACCATCAGATCCTCCTCTCCACTCTTGGATTGCGTCCTACCTGACAGGTCGCTCCTACCAGGTGGCTTGGCGAGAATCTGTCTCCGCACCACGTGCTCTCACCACTGGTGTCCCCCAGAGCTCAGTTCTAGGCCTCTCCTATTCTCTCTATACACCAAGTCACTTGGCTCTGTCATATCCTCACATGGTCTCTCCTATCATTGCTACGCAGACGACACACAATTAATTTTCTCCTTTCCCCCTTCTGATAACCAGGTGGTGAATCGCATCTCTGCATGTCTGGCAGACATATCAGTGTGGATGTCGGATCACCACCTCAAGCTGAACCTCTGCAAGACGGAGCTGCTCTTCCTCCCGGGGAAGGACTGCCCGCTCCATGATCTCGCCATCCCGGTTGACAATTCCATTGTGTCCTCCTCCCAGAGTGCAAAGAACCTTGGCGTGACCAAGCAATTTGGACTTGGTCTTTTACCAAATAGGACTATCTTCGGTTTACCCCCCCTACCTTGTCACAACACAACTGATTGGCTCAAATGCATTAAGAAGGAAAGAAATTCCACAAATTAACTTTTAACAAGGCCCACCCGTTAATTGAAATGCAATCCAGGTGACTACTTCATGAATTCAAGACACACTTAACCAACATGGCTACCACATGCCATCTGGTTTGGGCTTAGTGGGACTATCATTTGTTTTTCAACAAGGCAATGACCCAACACACCTCCAGGCTGTGTAAGGGCTATTTTACCAAGAAGGAGAGTGATGGAGTGCTGCATCAGATGACCTGGCCTCCACAATCACCCGACCGCAACCCAATTGAGATGGTTTGGGATGAGTCGGACGGCAGAGTGAAGGAAAAGCAGCCAACAAGTGCTCAGCATATGTGGGAACTCCTTCAAGACTGTTGGAAAAGCATTCCAGGTGAAGCTGGTTGAGAGTATATTTTGATTTGTTTAACACTGTTTTGGTTACTACATGATTCCATATGTGTTATTTCATAGTTTTATGTCTTCACTATTATTCTACAATGTAAAAAATTGTAAAAAATTAAGAAAAACCCTTGAATGATTAGGTGTGTCCAAACGTTTGACTGGTACTGTATATAACATAAACACACTGTTGACACATAGGCTATGGTGTAATGGAATGTTTTGCCTTGTGTGTTAGGTTTTGTGGGTTTTTACACTCTTAAGTAGGTGTCATAACCAGTCATAAAATAACACAATATATATCACAACAGGTCTAAATATATGTGTCATGACAGTGTTATGACCATATTATAACAGGTTATGACAAGTTATGTCATCTGTTATGACATATTATGACATGGTTATGACTGTGTCATCACGTGCTATGACGCTGGGTGTCAAGTAAAGTGTTACCGTTGTTTTAAACTGACCCAGAATCAGACATGTATGCAGGTACAGTGGGGAAAAAAAGTATTTAGTCAGCCACCAATTGTGCAAGTTCTCCCACTTAAAAAGATGAGAGAGGCCTGTAATTTTCATCATAGGTACACGTCAACTATGACAGACAAATCGAGGAAAAAAAATCCAGAAAATCACATTGTAGGATTTTTTATGAATTTATTTGAAAATTATGGTGGAAAATAAGTATTTGGTCACCTACAAACAAGCAAGATTTCTGGCTCTCACAGACCTGTAACTTCTTATTTAAGAGGCTCCTCTGTCCTCCACTCGTTACCTGTATTAATGGCACCTGTTTGAACTTGTTATCAGTATAAAAGACACCTGTCCACAACCTCAAACAGTCACACTCCAAACTCCACTATGGCCAAGACCAAAGAGCTGTCAAAGGACACCAGAAACAAAATTGTAGACCTGCACCAGGCTGGGAAGACTGAATCTGCAATAGGTAAGCAGCTTGGTTTGAAGAAATCAACTGTGGGAGCAATTATTAGGAAATGGAAGACATACAAGACCACTGATAATCTCCCTCGATCTGGGGCTCCACGCTAGATCTCACCCCGTGGGGTCAAAATGATCACAAGAACGGTGAGCAAAAATCCCAGAACCACACGGGGGACCTAGTGTCATGGGCCTCTCACTCCACCGGGTTACCACCTTAATTTTCTTCCACTCTGCTCACCACTCTCTCTACTCAGCCTAACTAGCTCCACCTGTCCCTGCTCTGCTCTGCTCTAATTACTCTGCCAGCTGCGCTGCATTACCCACTACCTCTCCCAGTATTTAAGGCCCTGTCTTTCAGCTCTCCGGTGTCAGATCGTCTGCAAAGCTCACACCCGGAACCTGTTTGCTCGCGCTTCTGGCTCACCCTGGTTTTGTGACCCCGGACCTGCCTGATTTTTGGATACTCTTCTGCCCCAGGAGATCCAGACCTGCTTCTGCCATTACGACTCTTGACTACTCTTCAATCCCGGTAACTCTGACCAGCCTTCTGCCTTGCTACTACGTATTTTGGATTTCCCTTGAACTGTACTGCTGCCTTGTTTCATTCCGCCCTGTTGTGTCTGTGTCTCCCCCCCCCAGGACTTCTGGACCACCCACCACCGGCTTCATAGGACGCATCGCTGCCACTGGGGGGGGCACAGACCCAGCACTTTGGACGGGATCCCTGTTACCCCTGGAGCCTTCATTCACTCCCTACTTCCCTTTTCCCTTAAGTTTCAATAAACTTTCTGGTGTGACGCAATTGTGGTCCTCTGGTCGTCTGTCTGAACCGTGACAGTATGATCTGACCATTATGGACTCAGCGCACACTTTCCCCGACATGGAAACCGATGAGCATGAGCAGCAGTTCCAGCAGCAGCAACAACAACTCGCCATGATCATTCAACTCCTCACCAACCTTACCCCAGCCAGTCTGCCCACCAGCCCTGCCCCCGAGTTACCTGCCCCGGTCATTGCAGCCGCTGCTCCGGAACCCAAGATTGGAAACCCCGAGCGGTTCAACGGCGATTCAACCCAGGTCCGGCCATTCCTGACTAGCTGCCGACTTCAGTTCTCCTTGCAGCCAAGGACCTTCGCCACGGAGGGGGCTAAAGTTGGGTATGCCATCACTCACCTGACGGGCCGAGCTCGACTCTGGGGAACAGCAGAGTTCGAACGTCAAACCCCCGCATGTGCAACCTTCGACCTGTTTGCTGAGGAGATGCTGAAGGTGTTTGACCTGGATTCACCCACCGCAGAGGCGTCTCGTGAACTGTTCAGTATTCGACAAGGCAGACGTACAGTCGCAGACCATTCCATCGACTTCCGAACCCTGGCTAGACGAAGTTCTTGGAACACACCATCGTTGGTGGACGCGTTCTTCCATAGTTTGGCTGACTATATCAAGGACGAGTTGGTCTCCCATGAACTGCCTTCCACTCTTGATGAAGCCATCGCACTGACTGTCAGGATCGACAGAAGGATACAGACCCGTCGTCGTGAGAGGGGGCGCCAAGGTCCACCTACTACCGGCATTCGGAGAGATCCGACTGGGCTCCTGTCATCTACTGCCACTCACCCAGGTCAGCTTGATCAGTCTGAGCCTATGGAGATTGGGCGAGCCTCTCTCACTCCTGCAGAGCGCCAGCGCCGCTTCACCTCAAACCTCTGCCTCTATTGTGGAGGTGATGGACATCGTGTGGTAACCTGCCCTTTAAAGGGCCGAAGCTCACCGGGCATAGGGGGAGTCCGGTTGAGTTCAATGACCATCCAGTCCTCCGACCGCAAACCCCTGCTGCAAGTTCACCTCCGCCTCTCTGACTCAACTCACACCCTGGCTGCTCTGGTGGATTCTGGCGCCGAAGCCAACATAATGGACATCAAGCTGGCACGCCAACTGGGACTGGAGAACCTCCGTTTGACACCTCCTATTCCTGCCCGGGCACTGGACGGACACTTACTCGGATCGGTCACTCATGTCACGGCCCCGGTCTCGATGGGTCTGTCCGGAAACCATCAAGAAACTATCCAGTTTCACCTGCTCCCCTCTCCAGGCCAACCCCTCATCCTGGGTTACCCATGGCTCCGCCGGCACAACCCTCAGCTCGACTGGGTGACCGGGGTGATCAGGGAGTGGGGAGAGGACTGCCACCGAACCTGCCTGCTTGCTGCCGCACTACCCCCTCGGCCAGTACCTACTAACTCCGCTCCTGACCTCTCCAATGTCCCAGAATGCTACCATGGTCTCAGAGAGGTGTTTAACAAAGCAAGAGCCACATCTCTGCCCCCTCACCGACCGTACGACTGTGCCATCGACCTCCTCCCTGGAACAGCCCCTCCCAAGGGTCGTCTTTATTCGTTGTCTGCTCCTGAAAGAAAGTCCATGGAGGACTACATCAATGGCTCTCTGTCCGCAGGATTAATCCGTTCATCTTCATCTCCTGCTGGTGCTGGCTTCTTCTTTGTGGGGAAGAAGGACGGATCTCTTCGCCCCTGCATCGACTACAGGGGACTCAACGACATCACAGTGAAGAACCGTTACCCTCTGCCTCTGCTCACCTCTGCTTTTGAGTTGCTCCAGGGAGCCACTGTTTTTACCAAGTTGGATCTCAGAAACGCTTACCACCTAGTGCGGATCCGGGAGGGAGATGAATGGAAAACCGCATTCAATACACCAACAGGCCACTACGAGTATCTGGTTATGCCTTTTGGCCTCACCAATGCTCCTGCTGTGTTCCAGGCTCTAGTGAATGATGTACTGCGGGACATGTTAAACAAGTTTGTCTTCGTTTACCTGGATGACATCTTAATCTACTCCAGAAACCTGTCTGAACACACCCGCCATGTCCAGCAAGTCCTTCATCGTCTTCTGGAGAATTCCCTCTACGCCAAGGCAGAGAAATGTGAGTTTCACGTCAAGACAGTGGCCTTCCTGGGGTACATAGTGGCAGAGGGAAGTAACCAAATGGATCCTGCCAAAGTATCAGCAGTCACTTCATGGCCAGTCCCGGAGAACAGAAAGAAGCTGCAACAGTTTCTGGGGTTTGCTAACTTCTATAGGAAGTTTATCCGGAACTACAGTACCGTTGCTGCCCCTCTCACTGCTCTAACCAGCACCAAGCAACCCTTCACCTGGACCCCAGCAGCCGACAAAGCCTTCAGTACCCTCAAGGTGAGGTTCACCTCCGCTCCCATCCTCCAGATGCCTGATGTGGACCGGCAATTCATTGTGGAGGTGGACGCCTCGGATGTGGGAGTTGGTGCTGTGATTTCTCAGTGGGCTGCGGAGGATAGGAAGCTCCATCCCTGTGCCTTTTTCTCACGTCGGTTGTCCCCCTCTGAGTGCAATTACGACATAGGGAACCGTGAGCTGCTGGCTGTGAAGCTTGCCTTGGAGGAGTGGCGTCACTGGCTGGAGGGGTCCACCATTCCATTTCTCGTTTGGACCGATCATAAGAACTTGGAGTACATCCGCACGGCCAAACGGTTGAACTCCAGGCAGTCCCGCTGGGCCCTGTTCTTCACCAGGTTTAATTTCACTCTGTCATACCGGCCTGGATCACGCAACACCAAGCCAGACGCCCTCTCCCGTCAATTCCAGAAGGATGACACCCCCTCCAAGGACCCTGTGTCGATTCTGCCAAGTCCCTGCATCGTTGCAGCTCTGACCTGGGCTGTTGAGGAACAGGTGCTGGAGGCTCTCCGTAACCAGCCAGGTCCCAGCACTTGCCCAGCTGACCGCCTTTTTGTCCCCGAAGACCTGAGGTCCCAGGTCGTTCAGTGGGGACATGACTCCCGCCTAGCTTGTCACCCTGGCTCCACCCGCACTTACAACCTGCTCGCCCAGAGGTTCTGGTGGCCCTCTCTGAGGAAGGATGTACGGGAATTCGTCCAAGCCTGCCCCATCTGCAACCAACACAAGTCGTCCTGCCAGCCCCCAGCCGGATTGCTGCAGCCCCTGCCTGTGCCCAGACGTCCCTGGTCTCACATCGCCCTTGACTTTGTCACGGGGCTGCCCCCTTCAAGTGGCATGACCGTCATTCTCACCATCGTTGACCGTTTCAGCAAGATGGCACACTTCATTCCCCTCCCCAAGCTCCCAACCGCCAAGGAGACCGCCCAGGTGGTCCTGGAACACGTCTTCCGGATCCACGGACTGCCAAGGGATGTAGTTTCTGACCGTGGTCCACAATTCTCCTCCGCTTTTTGGAAGGAGTTCTGTCACCTGCTGGGAGCCACAGTCAGTCTGACTTCCGGATTCCATCCCCAATCCAATGGGCAGTCAGAGCGGGCTAATCAGGAGCTCGAGAAGGCACTGCGATGCATGACTTCACGCAACCCCCACTCCTGGTCGCAGCAATTGACATGGGTGGAGTACGCACACAATTCTCTGACCTGCTCTGCCATCGGTATGTCCCCTTTCCAATGTGTTTATGGATACCAGCCTCCTCTATTTGCCAGCCAGGAAGAGGAGGTTACTTGCCCATCTGCACTTGCTTTTGCCCGTCGATGTCGCCGCACCTGGTCACAAGCCCGAGCCACACTCCTCAGATCCGTTGCCAGCTACACTACCGGGGCCAACCGTCGGAGAATTCCTGCTCCCACCTACCATGTTGGTCAAAGGGTGTGGCTGTCATCGAAGAACCTGCCACTCAGGGTGGAGTCGCAGAAGCTGGCACCTCGGTTCATTGGCCCATTCCCTATCATAAGAGTGATTAGCCCAACTGCTGTCCGGCTCCAACTGCCTAATTCCCTGAGGGTGCACCCCACTTTCCATGTGTCTAAGATTAAGCCCATCCATGAGAGTCCGCTGGTCCCTGCTGCGCCTTGTCCTCCTCCTCCACGGCTCGTCGATGGTGGTCTGGTTTACACCGTCCGCCGCCTGCTTCGGTCCAGACGGAGGGGTAGGGGTCTCCAGTACCTCATTGACTGGGAGGGCTATGGACCTGAGGAAAGGACCTGGGTGCCAGCTAGTCGGATTGTGGATAGGACTCTCATCACCGCTTTCCACCAACGGCATCCTGATCAACCTGCAATCCGTAGGGGCCGCCCCAGAGGGGTCCCTAACCGTCCTGCCCGCTCGGCTTCCTGTCCTGTGCCTGATCCTGTCTCGGGACCTGTCCCATCTCCCGACCACGGCCCTCCGGCTTCCTCCGAGGATGAGGACGTTCACTCGGACCGTTCGGAGGAGTTCTAGCCCTCCTCCGGCTCCCCTCCTCCCGCCCGGCGTGGTGTTGCTCTTGGGACTTCTGGGGCCGTCCCTTGGGGGGGGGGTTCTGTCATGGGCCTCTCACTCCACCGGGTTACCACCTTAATTTTCTTCCACTCTGCTCACCACTCTCTCTACTCAGCCTAACTAGCTCCACCTGTCCCTGCTCTGCTCTGCTCTAATTACTCTGCCAGCTGCGCTGCATTACCCACTACCTCTCCCAGTATTTAAGGCCCTGTCTTTCAGCTCTCCGGTGTCAGATCGTCTGCAAAGCTCACACCCGGAACCTGTTTGCTCGCGCTTCTGGCTCACCCTGGTTTTGTGACCCCGGACCTGCCTGATTTTTGGATACTCTTCTGCCCCAGGAGATCCAGACCTGCTTCTGCCATTACGACTCTTGACTACTCTTCAATCCCGGTAACTCTGACCAGCCTTCTGCCTTGCTACTACGTATTTTGGATTTCCCTTGAACTGTACTGCTGCCTTGTTTCATTCCGCCCTGTTGTGTCTGTGTCTCCCCCCCCCAGGACTTCTGGACCACCCACCACCGGCTTCATAGGACGCATCGCTGCCACTGGGGGGGGCACAGACCCAGCACTTTGGACGGGATCCCTGTTACCCCTGGAGCCTTCATTCACTCCCTACTTCCCTTTTCCCTTAAGTTTCAATAAACTTTCTGGTGTGACGCAATTGTGGTCCTCTGGTCGTCTGTCTGAACCGTGACACCTAGTGAATGACCTGCAGAGAGCTGGGACCAAAGTAACAAAGCCTACCATCAGTAACACACTACTCAAATCCTGCAGTGCCAGACGTGTCCCCCTGCTTAAGCCAGTACATGTCCAGGCCCGTCTGAAGTTTGCTAGAGTGCATTTGGATGATCCAGAAGAGGATTGGGAGAATGTCATATGGTCAGATGAAACCAAAATAGAACTTTTTGGTAAAAACTCAACTCGTCGTGTTTGGAGGACAAAGAATGCTGAGTTGCATCCAAAGAACACCATACCTACTGTGAAGCATGGGGGTGGAAACATCATGCTTTGGGGCTGTTTTTCTGCAAAGGGACCAGGACGACTGATCCGTGTAAAGGAAAGAATGAATAGGGACATGTATCGTGAGATTTTGAGTGAAAACCTCCTACCATCAGCAAGGGCATTGAAGATGAAACGTGGCTGGGTCTTTCAGCATGACAATGATCCCAAACACACCGCCCGGGCAACGAAGGAGTGGCTTCGTAAGAAGCATTTCAAGGTCCTGGAGTGGCCTAGCCAGTCTCCAGATCACAACCCCATAGAAAATCTTTGGAGGGAGTTGAAAGTCCGTGTTGCCCAGCGACAGCCCCAAAACATCACTGCTCTAGAGGAGATCTGCATGGAGGAATGGGCCAAAATATCAGCAACAGTGTGTGAAAACCTTGTGAAGACTTACAGAAAACGTTTGACATGTGTCATTGCCAACAAAGGGTATATAACAAAGTATTGAGAAACTTTTGTTATTGACCAAATACTTATTTTCCACCATAATTTGCAAATAAATTCATAAAAAATCCTACAATGTGATTTTCTGGAATTTTTTTCCTCATTCTGTCTGTCATAGTTGACGTGTACCTATGATGAAAATTACAGGCCTCTCTCATCTTTTTAAGTGGGAGAACTTGCACAAAATGGTGGCTGACTAAATACTTTTTTTCCCCACTGTATCTACAGACAGAGTGACCAACAACCAAATGAACAGGACTAAGGATGTTTAGTAAGAGATTGAAGTAGGGAAAAGGAGATTGGAGTAGGGAAAATTAGATTGGATTTGGGAAAAGGAGATTGAACATACAGAGAGAGCGAGAGAGAGAGAGAGAAGAGTTTACGTTAATTGAAAAATCCTGTTTTAATAGTTATTGTTGGATTGTGAGTGTTTTTTTCATTTTGAAGGTAAAGAAAAAACAGTTATGAAATATTTTTACATTGCATGTTGGAATTTACAAGGATTGAAGTCCTCTGCTTTTGGGCTAAAGAGCAGAAACCCAGACTTCCTTAAAGAAATTGATGATGTTGATATTGTAGTACTACAGGAAACATGGTGCAGAGGTGATGTTTCCACTGGCTGTCCACTAGATTATAGGGAGATAATCGTACCATCCACCAAATTAAAAGGAATCACACAGGGCAGAGACTCGGGGAATGCTAATATGGTATAAATCTGAACTAACTAATTCAATCGAATTGTTCAAAACAGGAGAATTCATTATCTGGTTAAAAATCAACAAGGAGGCTATCTTAACAGATAAAAACGTCTTCCTCTGTGCCACATACATTCACCCCTCAGAGTCACCCTACTTCAATGAAGATAATTTCTCCATTCTAGAGGGGGAGATTAGTCACTTTCAGGGCCCAAGGCAACGTACTGGTCTGTGGAGACCTGAATGCTAGAACAGCAGAAGAACTAGACACTATTAACAGTCATGGGGACAAACACATTCCGGGAAGCAACAAACTTTCCCTCCCCACATACCCCCCCAGAAACAACTATGACAAAGTGAAAAACAAAAATGGAGTACAGCTCCTGAAGCTCTGTCGAACACTGGGTCTGTACATAGTCAATGGTAGGCTAAGAGGGGACTATTTTGGTAGGTACACATACAGCTCATCCCTTGGCAGCAGTACTGTAGACTACTTCATCACAGACCTTAACCCAGAGTCTCTCAGAGCCTTCACAGTCAGCCCACTAACACCTCTCTCTGACCACAGTAAAATCACAGTGTATCTGAGAAGAGCAGAACCCAACCATGAAGCATCATGGCCCAATAAATTACATGGTACTAAACAGGCCTATAGATGGAGTGCAAACAGTACAGATATCTGCCAAAAAGCAATTAGTTGCCAAAAAATACAATCTCTCCTGGACAACTTTTTAGCCTTAACATTCTCCTACAGCAATGAAGGTGTACATTTGGCCATTTGGAACATAAACTTTATATTTGACAAATTAGCCTCCTTGTCTAATCTAACGAAACATAAGAAAAAACCAAAAATAATAGATAATGAAAAATTGTTTGATAATGATTGCAAAAAATTTAAGAAAATCATTGAGGGCCCCGTGTAGCTCAGTTGGTAGAGCATGGTGCTTGCAACGCCAGGGTTGTGGGTTCGATTCCCACAGGGGGCCAGTAGGAAAATGCATGCACTCACTAACTGTAAGTCGCTCTGGATAAGAGCGTCTGCTAAATGACCAAAATGTAATTGAGAAATATATCTAATCAAAAACACAGAAACCCAGACAACAAAAATATACACCTTCAACATATGGAAACACTGAAGCAATACAAACACACCCTAAGAACAAATAAGGAACAGCACATTAGAAATCAGCTGGATGTAATTGAGGAATCCATAGAATCAAACCACTTCTGGGAGAATTTGAATAAATTAAACAAACCTCATCATGAGGAATTGGCTATCCAAAATGGGGATATGTAGAGAAATCACTTTGCAAACCTCTACAGCAATATAACAAAGAGCCCAGAACAACAAGATATACAAGAAAAAATTACAAATTCTTGAATCAGCAGTCAAAGACTATCAAAATCCTGTGGATTACAGAACCAGAATTATTGGAAAAACTTTGCACTCTCCAACCCAAAAAGGCCTGTGGTGCTGATGGTATTTTAAATAAAATGATCAAATATACAGACCACAAATTCAAATTGGCTATACTCAAACTCTTCAACATTGTCCTAACTGCAGATATTTTCCCCAACATTTGGAACCAAGGATTGATCACAACAATCTATACAAATGGAGACAAATTTGACCCAAATAACAACAGAGGAATTTGCGTTAACAGCAACTTGGGGAAAATTCTCTGCAGTATCATAAATAGCAGACAAAATCATTTATTTGATGAACACAACATCCTAAGCAGAAGCCAGATTTGATTTTTTTTTTTTATCCTACAACAGACCACATTTACTCCCTCCACACTCTAATTGACAAACAAGTAAACCAAAAGAAAGGCTAAATCTACACTTAGTCTACTCGTAGACTTCAAGAAAGCATTTGATTCAATTTGGCACAAAGGTCTTTTTTATAAACTAATAGAAAGTGATATTGGAGGGAAAACATAGATGTTATTAAATCAATGTACACTAAAAACAATTGTGCGGTTAAAATTGGCAACAAGCAAACATACTTCTTCTCTCAGGGACGTGGAGTGAAACAGGGCTGCCCAATAAGTCCAACACTATTTAACATCTACATTAATGAATTGGCAAAAACTTTAGAAGAATCGGCAGCACCTGGTCTCACCCTACACAACACTGATATCAAGTGTCTGCTGTACGCAGGTGAACTGGTGCTACTGTCTCCTACTAAGGAGGGGTTACAGCAGCATCTAGATCATCTGCACAGGTTAATCTATAAAAATGGAATATAATGATATTCCAAAAAAGTTCTGGAAATCAGGATGACAAATATAAATTATATTTGGACACAGTTCAATTAGAACACACCAAAAACTACACGTATCTAGGACTAAATATCAGCAACACAGGTAGCTTTCACATGGCTGTGAATGAGCTGATAGACAAAGCAAGAAGAGCATTCTATGCCATTAAAAGGAATATTAAAATTGAAATTCCAATTAGAATCTGGCTCAAAATTCTCCTATCAGTTATAGAACCAATTGCTCTATATGGCAGCGAAGTATGGGGTCCGCTCTCTAACAATTCATTTACCAAATGGGACAAACATCCAATCGAAATACTGCATGCAGAGTTTTGCAAGACTGTAAGTACAAAGAAAAACTCAAAATAACGCATGTAGAATTGGGCCAATACCCCCTCCTTATTCGAATAGAAAAAATAGTCATCAAATTTTACAACCATCTAAAAACAAGTGACCCCAAAACATTCCATCACACAGCTCTACTATGTCAAGAGATGAAACAAGAGAAGAGTCCCCTCAGCCAGCTGGTTCTGAGGCTCAGTTCACTAACCCAAACCAACCTCATAGAGCCTCAGGACAGCACTCAGAAAATCTGGCCCAACCAAATCATCACAAAGCGAAAAGAAAAATATATCACCAATTGGAAAGACACCACAAAAAATCAAAGTAAACTTCAATGCTATTTGGCTCTAAACAGACAGTACATTGTGGCAGACTATCTGACCACTGTGACTGATAGAAAACTGAGGAAAACAATGACTAGGTACAGACTCAGTGAGCACATTCTGGCTATAGAGACCGGTCGTCACAGGCAAACCTGCCCAGAGAGGACAAGCTGTGCTCACTCTGCTCCAAGGGAGAGGTAGAGACAGAGCTGCATTTCCTATTACACTGTGACAAATACTCAGACCTAAGAGAATCTTTATTTCCCAAAATTATCATTCAGTTCAAAGAATTTGAAACTTTAAAAGATGAAGAAAGAATCAAATATTTATTGGGTGAAAAGCCTAAATGTGCAGTTTTGGCAGCAAAATATGTGTCCTCCTGCCACAACCTGAGGGACAGCCTGTGAAAAGTGTAATGTGATGTCAATAATATTTCCTGTTTTGTTTTGGCTTTCATACCATGTCATGTGTCTTCTCAGTCATGTTGAGACTGGTCTACAACTATTGCTTTAATGTATTGTTATTCTCATTAATATTGTTGTTGTAGTTGCTGTTAATGGTAATCCCATTTCCACTACTACTATTATTATTGCTGTTGGTCCCACCATTTTTGTTATATGTATACTTTGACAATGTAAGTAATTTAACTTGCCATGTCAATAAAGTCTATTGAATTGAATTGAGAGAGAGAATGAGAGAGAGAGAGAGAGAGACAGAGAGAGAGAGAGAGAGAGAGAGAGAGAGAGACAGAGGGAGAGACAGAGAGAGAGAGAGAGAGAGAGAGAGAGAGAGAGAGAGAGAGAGAGAGAGAGAGAGAGAGAGAGAGAGAGAGAGAGAGAGAGAGAGAGAGAGAGAGAGAGAGAGAGAGAGAGAGAGAGACACAGAGGGAGAGAGAGAGAGAGAGAGAGAGAGAGAGAGAGAGAGAGAGAGAGAGAGAGAGAGAGAGAGAGAGAGAGAGAGAGAGAGAGAGAGAGACAGAGAGACAGAGAGACAGAGAGACAGAGAGACAGAGAAATAGAGACTGAGAGACCGAGAGAGAGCGAGAGTAGAAAGGAGAGTTGGGAGGGAGAAAGGTTTGCAAACACTTACACTGAGTCTCAGCGAGGGAAGAGTTTCCTCTCCATAGACCAGCTAGCGATGTGTATCAGTATGTATCTGCCTGGACTGGCTATCTAGATAGAGCCCTCCCAGGGGTTCCTCTAGCTTTCCCCAGTGTTTGGGTCTGCTTGAAAGACACCAGATAGTATTCAAAGCGCCATGACAAGAGAGTGACGCACAAAGTCGCTGCTCTTTATCTCGGCATCAGCAGCTGGGAGTGTGGCTCTAACACATGCCTATCGGCTCCCAGCTACAGGGCCCAAAATATGGGCCACATAACCTCATCACATGACCTCACCTTAAGCACAGCACTACTGAAGACATACAGTAGGACAAAGAATGGGGGGGATCAATAAGATATATACATTTCTAGAGTGAGAAACTTAATATGGTTTTGAAATACTAGGAACAAATATTTAGACTTTTCAAGAAGGAAAACAAAGAGACAAGTCTAGTGTAAGCCCCATGCACGTCACTGAGAGAGAAACGTTTGCTTTGGAAATACTATAAAGAAATATCCAGACTTTGCTATCCAAGACTAGATCCTAGACTTTTTGCTCCTTGCACAACAAATACAAATATTTACAGTAAATGACATTCAAATGGAAAATGAACTTTATGAGAAGCCCTTGCCCTGCGGTAGTTAGCTGATTACATGAATTGTCTTAATGTGTTTAAGTGGTTAAGAAGATAATTTCAAACAGATCTGCAGTTAGAAAACAACAGGATACATGCAATAATTGAGCCCCGGCCGACTAAAGGGTATTTTCCTGTGGTAAGGTAGTATCGGGCTCTTTGTTCATGCGACCACTAAGGATATTGGGTGAACGTTGCGCTGAGGGCTTTCCTGCTCTCCTCTGACAGAGAGAGATTGAAAGAGAGAGAGAAGGAGACTGAAAGAGGGGGAGAAAGAAAGAGAAAGGGTGGGTGCAAGAAGAAACAGTCGCTAAGAGCTTTTAGATTGGACACAATACAGTGAAAACATCATGAGAATGATGAAGAGGTTGGAGTCAATTTGTTGTTGATGCTGTATATGGATATTTCCTCTGACATAGCAAGTCTCAGAGACCAATCCAGGCAAATAAATGTAGATGTGAGTAAGATGCAGAAGGAATGGTTTAGGATAGGATGTAGCATAGGCTGTGGTTATCCCATTCTCTCTCTTGCAGAGAGTCTCTCCATTTTCTTAACACTGTGCCCATTTCTAACTGGTTTTCAACCTTTAATAAGCTGTGCTGAGAGAAGAGAGAATGCCCCTCTTAAAGAATACTATGCAATACTGAGGAACAGGTAGGCATTACAGTGAATCAGGAAACATGGAGCAGTTTGGGTCTTTCTATGTTGGGCCTGAGGGGAGATGGAGTCAAAGGTCAGGAGCATGACACACACACACACACACACACCACGCATGCCAGAGGAGAATGCTTCTCATACAGGGTGAGGAGGAGGTAGGGGGGTGTAATCGTGAGGGCAGGAGGGCTTGTTGTAACTCACACACATGTCAGGGGTTGAGCACGGAGGAGGTACAGGCTAGGCAATTTGTTTAATTGAAGTTTGGTTTTTACGACAATGCTGCGGTCAAGGTGCACAGCCATTTCCCTTTTTGTGACAGTCAGCTCTCTGCCCTGCTCTGCCTGCCTCACACACACTCACTGTTAGTGTGTGTGTGTGTGTGTGTGTGTGTCATCAGATATTTATTTGATGATCAACTATCATCTATCAAAAATGAAAAGCAGTCAGATTGATCAGAGCAAATCAAAACAACAGAAAAAGTTCACTTGTATGACAATGGTCGGCCTCTAACCATTAAACAACTCATTGCTGCCACCTGGTGTTTGTTACCAGACTACCAACACACTTCTTGACCTCTGTTGACAGTGAATCACTGATATCTAACTTCGGCAACAAAGCAATAAAACATCATTACCATCACAGCTCTAAAAACAACCGTGGTTCAAAAGCCAACCCCTAATGATGCCATGCTTTACCGGAATGCAGGGTACACTTTACTGGGTCATTCCCAGACTTCACAGAGTTCCTCTCAGAGAGACCCAGTTGGTCATTAGTGGGGAGGATGTATGGTCACGTCTCATAATGTTACATGGGTCTGTAGAAAGGCTCTGCACGATATCAGGGGGTAGGTAATAACAGATTATTAGGATGTGAGTCAGAGAGAGAGAGAGAGAGAGAGAGAGAGAGAGAGAGAGAGAGAGAGAGAGAGAGAGAGAGAGAGAGAGAGAGAGAGAGAGAAATAGTTACCTTTGCCAGCTCAATTCACCCCATGATGACTCTAGGGTCCAGTTGCAGGGTGACTGCTACTGTTATTGTACTGAACCTGCAGTGTTGGCAGCATGCGCCCAGCCGGCTGGGTCTTCAATGCCCACAGGACTAGGCTAAGAGGGGGAAAGGGAGAGTCACATCCTGCTCCTTATTTAGTGGATAGTGAGTCAACTGAGGGGACAACACCCTCCCTCCATCTTCCCTCCCTCCATCTTCCCTCCCTCCATCTTCCCTCCCTCCATCCCTCCCTTTGATGTGGTGGCAGCGTACAAACAACATAAACTCTTCCCACGATAAACGCTGTGATTTTGCACCTGCAGCAAGGATCCAGGAAATGGCCTCAAACCCTGTTAACCCTAGATCGTTCCACTCAGTTTATTGGGGCGTTTTGTAGGACTTTCTTTTGTGATAGCCGCTCAGTTCCTCGGTTTTAAATAAACTGGTCTCCCAAAGGTTAATTTGAAGGCTTCATGTAATATAACGGACCCTTACCACCAGCCAAAGGAGGTTATCGGCAGGCATGCAAAAAGAGAGTTAGAATAGTAGAATACATAAGGTGCAATTTTCGAAATGTTGTTTGTTCATCAGCAGTTTTTCTCTTGTTTGTCAGTCAATGACAGTCAAAAAAACTAAATTAGCCCATGTCAGCTAATAGTTTTTAGATTGGTAAGTTAGTCTAGCCACTAGTCAGCTATCTAAAGGTGTAGTAATCATGGCCAAATTACTGACTGGGCACGAAGGGCACATGCCAAGGAGCCCTGAGCTCCAGGAGGCCCACATTGATTTTGTTAGTCACTCTCACTCAGATATCATATTAACATGGCATAAGCCATGGCAAAATGTGTAGAATTACAGGAAAGTAACTTTAAAATGGGCAAAATGTTTCTCTACCCCATGGCAAAATGTTTCTCTACCCCATGGCAAAATGTTTCTCTACATCATGGCAAAATGTTTCTCTACATCATGGCAAAATGTTTCTCTACATCATGGCAAAATGTTTCTCTACATCATGGCAAAATGTTTCTCTACATCATGGCAAAATGTTTCTCTACATCATGGCAAAATGTTTCTCTACATCATGGCAAAATGTTTCTCTACATCATGGCAAAATGTTTCTCTACATCATGGCAAAATGTTTCTCTACATCATGGCAAAATATTTCTCTACATCATGGCAAAATGTTTCTCTACATCATGGCAAAATGTTTCTCTACATCATAGCAAAATGTTTCTCTACCCCATGGCAAAATGTTTCTCTACCCCATGGCAAAATGTTTCTCTACATCATGGCAAAATGTTTCTCTGCATCATGGCAAAATGTTTCTCTACATCATGGCAAAATGTTTCTCTACATCATGGCAAAATGTTTCTCTACATCATGGCAAAATGTTTCTCTACCCCATGGCAAAATGTTTCTCTACATCATGGCAAAATGTTTCTCTACATCATGGCAAAATGTTTCTCTACATCATGGCAAAATGTTTCTCTACATCATGGCAAAATGTTTCTCTACGTCATGGCAAAATGTTTCTCTACATCATGGCAAAATCTTTCTCTACATCATGGCAAAATGTTTCTCTACCCCATGGCAAAATGTTTCTCTACATCATGGCAAAATGTTTCTCTACATCATGGCAAAATGTTTCTCTACATCATGGCAAAATGTTTCTCTACATCATGGCAAAATGTTTCTCTACATCATGGCAAAATGTTTCTCTACATCATGGCAAAATGTTTCTCTACATCATGGCAAAAAAAAAATCTACATCATGGCGAAATGTTTCTCTACGTCATGGCAAAATGTTTCTCTACATCATGGCAAAATGTTTCTCTACATCATGGCAAAATGTTTCTCTACATCATGGCAAAATGTTTCTCTACATCATGGCAAAATGTTTCTCTACATCATGGCAAAATGTTTCTCTACATCATGGCAAAATGTTTCTCTACATCATGGCAAAATGTTTCTCTACATCATGGCAAAATGTTTCTCTACCCCATGGCAAAATGTTTCTCTACATCATGGCAAAATGTTTCTCTACATCATGGCAAAATGTTTCTCTACATCATGGCAAAATGTTTCTCTACCCCATGGCAAAATGTTTCTCTACATCATGGCAAAATGTTTCTCTACATCATGGCAAAATGTTTCTCTACATCATGGCAAAATGTTTCTCTACATCATGGCAAAATGTTTCTCTACCCCATGGCAAAATGTTTCTCTACATCATGGCAAAATGTTTCTCTACATCATGGCAAAATGTTTCTCTACATCATGGCAAAATGTTTCTCTACATCATGGCAAAATGTTTCTCTACATCATGGCAAAATGTTTCTCTACATCATGGCAAAATGTTTCTCTACATCATGGCAAAATGTTTCTCTACATCATGGCAAAATGTTTCTCTACATCATGGCAAAAAAAATTTCTACATCATGGCGAAATGTTTCTCTACGTCATGGCAAAATGTTTCTCTACATCATGGCAAAATGTTTCTCTACGTCATGGCAAAATGTTTCTCTACGTCATGGCAAAATGTTTCTCTACATCATGGCAAAATGTTTCTCTACATCATGGCAAAATGTTTCTCTACATCATGGCAAAATGTTTCTCTACATCATGGCAAAATGTTTCTCTACATCATGGCAAAATGTTTCTCTACATCATGGCAAAATGTTTCTCTACATCATGGCAAAATGTTTCTCTACATCATGGCAAAATGTTTCTCTACATCATGGCAAATTGTTTCTCTACATCATGGCAAAATGTTTCTCTACATCATGGCAAAATGTTTCTCTACATCATGGCAAAATGTTTCTCTACATCATGGCAAAATGTTTCTCTACATCATGGCAAAATGTTTCTCTACATCATGGCAAAATGTTTCTCTACATCATGGCAAAATGTTTCTCTACATCATGGCAAAATGTTTCTCTACGTCAAGGCAAAATGTTTCTCTACATCATGGCAAAATGTTTCTCTACATCATGGCAAAATGTTTCTCTACATCATGGCAAAATGTTTCTCTACGTCATGGCAAAATGTTTCTCTACGTCATGGCAAAATGTTTCTCTACATCATGGCAAAATGTTTCTCTACATCATGGCAAAATGTTTCTCTACATCATGGCAAAATGTTTCTCTACATCATGGCAAAATGTTTCTCTACATCATAGCAAAATGTTTCTCTACCCCATGGCAAAATGTTTCTCTACCCCATGGCAAAATGTTTCTCTACATCATGGCAAAATGTTTCTCTAGATCATGGCAAAATGTTTCTCTACATCATGGCAAAATGTTTCTCTACATCATGGCAAAATGTTTCTCTACATCATGGCAAAATGTTTCTCTACATCATGGCAAAATGTTTCTCTACATCATGGCAAAATGTTTCTCTACATCATGGCAAAATGTTTCTCTACATCATGGCAAAATGTTTCTCTACATCATGGCAAAATGTTTCTCTACATCATGGCAAAATGTTTCTCTACCCCATGGCAAAATGTTTCTCTACATCATGGCAAAATGTTTCTCTACATCATGGCAAAATGTTTCTCTACATCATGGCAAAATGTTTCTCTACCCCATGGCAAAATGTTTCTCTACATCATGGCAAAATGTTTCTCTACATCATGGCAAAATGTTTCTCTACATCATGGCAAAATGTTTCTCTACATCATGGCAAAATGTTTCTCTACCCCATGGCAAAATGTTTCTCTACATCATGGCAAAATGTTTCTCTACATCATGGCAAAATGTTTCTCTACATCATGGCAAAATGTTTCTCTACATCATGGCAAAATGTTTCTCTACATCATGGCAAAATGTTTCTCTACATCATGGCAAAATGTTTCTCTACATCATGGCAAAATGTTTCTCTACATCATGGCAAAATGTTTCTCTACATCATGGCAAAATGTTTCTCTACATCATGGCAAAATGTTTCTCTACATCATGGCAAAATGTTTCTCTACATCATGGCAAAATGTTTCTCTACCCCATGGCAAAATGTTTCTCTACATCATGGCAAAATGTTTCTCTACATCATGGGAAAATGTTTCTCTACATCATGGCAAAATGTTTCTCTACAACATGGCAAAATGTTTCTCTACATCATGGCAAAATGTTTCTCTACCCCATGGCAAAATGTTTCTCTACATCATGGCAAAATGTTTCTCTACATCATGGCAAAATGTTTCTCTACATCATGGCAAAATGTTTCTCTACATCATGGCAAAATGTTTCTCTACATCATGGCAAAATGTTTCTCTACATCATGGCAAAATGTTTCTCTACATCATGGCAAAATGTTTCTCTAAATCATGGCAAAATGTGGCAAAATGTGGCAAAATGTGTAGAATTGCAGGAAATGTACATTAAAGGGACATTTCACAATGTTTCAACTTCATATTCATAATCACCAGCACCACACCAACATCAACATACACTATATGAAAATTGTGTGTTTCTATGTTTTGTAGTAAAAGATAGATGAAGATAAGTGTTTCCAATGCTGGAGATTATGAATATGATGTTGAAACTCGGGAGGCGAAGGTCGAGTCATGCATCCTCCGGAACACGACCCGCCAAACCGCACTTCTTAACACCCGCCCGCTTAACCCGGAAGCCAGCCGCACCAATGTGTCGGAGGAAACACTGTTCACCTGACGACCGAGGTCAGCCTGCAGGCGCCTGGCCCGCCACAAGAAGTCGCTGGAGCACATTGAACAAAGTAAAGCCCCCCTGGCCAAACCCTCCCATAACTTTGACGACCATGGGCCAATTGTGCGCCGCCCTAAGCCATCAAGAGGGGGGTCACTAAAATGTATTGACTGGGAGGTGGGGGGCCCCCCCAACCAAAACAAATGTTTGGAGTGCAGGATGTTCCTGTGTAGGCCTACAGTGTTTAAAGGACAATAATATATTTTTTTATCTACTGTATGTACACAAACCCAAAAAGGAAATTAATTTACAAACAAGTCGTAGCTGAATAAACTTTCAAGATAATTAAAAAGCTAAATACAAACGCCTTAGAGTCATGGCATGGCCCAGCTCACAGCTGCATGTGTGTTGGGCCTTTTGAACCATTTCCCGACCGCGTTCTGAAAGTTGCGTGCAGCGTTCAGTACCAGAAAGAGTAAAAGAGGCGTGTCAATACAAGTCACTACAACATTCAACTTCAGATGCAACGCATGTCAGTTAACAAACCTGTTGTCAGATGGTTGTCACCTACATTAAAAGCCTATGATTCAGTCTATTTATTAAGAATGGTCAAGCCTGAACTTTTGTGGGAACAGTTGTGGGTAACACTTTACTTGACAACCAACGTTATAACACGTTATGACGCGGTCATAACCATGTCATAATATGTCATAACAGCTGACATAACTTGTCATAACCTGTCATAATATGGTCACAACAATGTCAAGACACATATATTGCGTTATTTTATGGCTGGTTATGACACCAATATAAGCGTCTCAAAACCTGCAAAACCTTCCATGGTAGTAATTATATGGCTGTTTATGACACCTACATAAGAGTGTACAAACCCACAAAACCTACCACACAAGGCAAAACATTATATTATATTACTTGTCAACCTTATGTGTATGTTATATAACATTTTGTGAATTTGACTATATTAAATTATCATTGTAATTGCGCACACGTTGATGTCAGACATGCACCTACCCCAATGCTCTGTTGCTGATGACTGGGATGAATGTAGGAGAAGATTTCAGGAGCAGGACAAGACACCATCTTTTTGACTGATGACTATCGTAAGGGCCTGTACGTGACAGGCCTATCTGGCTTATATGATTATGATGGTCATAACGCTTTTTGAAAGTGTCATAAAGTGCATTTTCTTAGTTCAAGTAAAGTGATACAGGGTGGTCATAATGCTTCATGACAGGGTCATAAAGTGCATTTTCTACAATTTATTTAAAATATGATGGAAAACAAACATGACTGTAAAGATTTCATCACAACAACAACAAAGGATTTAAAAAACTAACTTAAAACAAAAGGAAACTTCTTGGCAGGGAAAAATACATCTGAATAAATGTGGGTTTTGACACTCTTATGTAGGTGTCATAACCAGCCATAAAATAACACAATATATTTCACAACAGGTGTACATATATGGGTCATGACAGTGTTATGACCATATTATGACAGGTTATGACAAGTTATGTCAGCTGTTATGACATATTATGACATGTTTATGACCGTGTCATAACGTGTTAAGATGCTGGGTGTCAAGTAAAGTGTTACCCAGTTGTGATAGCTTGGATTGATAGTAAAATGTGTGTGTGTGTGTGTGTGTGTGTGTGTGTGTGTGTGTGTGTGTGTGTGTGTGTGTGTGTGTGTGTGTGTGTGTGTGTGTGTGTGTGTGTGTGTGTGTGTGTGTATGTGTGTGTGACTCTCCTCAGGTCTGTTTACGAGACACAAGCCGCTGTTCTCCTTCAACTTGACCATAAAGATAGAGCAGCCAGAGGGGTGAGTATCCTCAGTTGCAAATGCATTGTACAGGCCTATACCCTGGTAATAAGAACCAACACTGCGATACGACTTTACACCACTTGATGGCAGTGTTTTCATACAAATTAACTTTTTCCAGCACGCGTCCAGAGTAAGTATTCGACATCAAGTACACCAGGTAAGACTATGGAGTTGGTATACAATTTGTTTAATAATGCTGCTTTTGAATACTGTAAGGGGCAAGTGTGTGTGGGGGTGCGTGTGCGCTTGCGTGTGCGTGTGCGTGTGCGTGTGTGTGGGCGTTCGTGCGTGAGTGCATGTGTGTTTTGGTTTTGGATACACAGTGGACCCCAGAGATGATTTGGAGATAAGAGGACAACACAGGCTATATACTCCAGCAGAAGGCTAACTAACTGTGGACTAACTGAGTAATCACACAGGGAGGGGTTACCTCACATGCCAGGACAGGGATGTGATATAACAAACGTATGCTTTCAGACACGTCTTGTCGGTTCTCAGTTGTAAACACAAAGAATCATACTGTGAACAATCCAACAAAATACAGTAAACTGTCATTCATACGCAAGCTTTCTGTAGTATAATAGCAAATGTAGGCTATAGTAGCCAGCACTATTATTAAATAGATCAACAGAACAGAAAAATAGATATGTGGTGATTTATTGTTATAGATTTAATTAAATGAGGAAAGACTATGCCAATAACTAGGAAAAACAATAAATAGTTGGTTCATAGCCAAAAACATACACCACCACAAACACTTTGGATTAATTATGTTTTGATTAGATCTGCACCTTGAGGTGAGGGTTGTGTAATGCTGGAAGAATGCATGAGATCATGTGACCAGATCATCAGCAACAGGTGATCTCTCACTCACTATCAAAGCTGCTGTGGTCTCATTTGGGAAGCGTCTAAATTGTGTATATGAAGGTTTTGTTATGAAGCATCTAGGTAGTGCTTTTGAAGACTTTATGAAGGATCTAGCTAGTGCTTATGAAGGCTTTATGAAGCATCTTGGCAGTGCTTATGTAGACTTTATGAATGGTCTATGAAGCTCTATAAAGCCTCTCTCTTCCTTGCCTCGCTGCTGTTTTGCTCCTGAAATCAGAAACCCAACATGCTCATAAAAATTCCAGGCTGTAGGACCCGCTGGCAGAGGAGAAAGGCAAATGGCCTGACACTGGCATTCACCCCTTTTTATACAGACAAGCAGAGGCACAGAGTGGGCTCATGTACACGGCCTGGTTTTGAGAGGGGGCATCCAGGCATGCTGTGCCCACAGAGAGATGAACAATAGATGGACGCAGCCAGGCCTGACACTCTCGCTCTCTCCCTCGTTTTCTCTCGCATTCTTTCTCACTCTCTCTCTCTCTCTCGTTCTCTCTCTCGCTCCCCCACTCTTTGTCCCCCTCTCTTGCTCACTCTTTCTGTCCGCCTCTCTCTCTTTACGTTCCTCCCTCTGTCTTTATTTGTCTCTCTCTTTCCCATACACACACAACATCTGAATGAATGCAACGGTTGTATTCTCGATGTCCACAAGAAGTCGCTGTTTCACTCAATATCCGCTGAATTGCTGATCAGTGGTCAAATCCAAACTCCAAGACATGTTTCAAAGGATCAAAGTTGTCACATGCACAGGATACAGCAGGTGTAAAACAGTACAGTGAAATGCTTAACTTGCGGGCTCTTTCCCAACAATGCAGAATAAAGGTAATAATATAGATTTTTTAAAACACACAAGAAAAGTGAGAGAAGAAAAATAGAGGGGAAAAAACACAAGAAAGCAAGCTTTTGGTAGCTGTCTGATAAATAGGTAAAGACTGACATGACCGTTCTGTAATTTTTCTTTCTGATGAGAATTATGAGACTTTTATTGACAATGACACAAAACAGAGGTGCCTTCAAATAGTCCCGAAAACAGCTTTTGTTTTGACTATCCTATTTTCCATACCGTTATTCAACTCACAGACATCATGTTACTCAGACATATTCATCAGAAAGGCCTGGTACATATTTATATATACAGTACCAGTCAAAAGTTTGAACACCTACTCATTCAAGGGTTCTTCTTTATTTTTACTACTTTCTACATTGTAGAATAATAGTGGAGACATCAAAACTATGAAATAACACATATGGAATCATGTAGTAACCAAAAAAGTGTTAAACAAATCAAAACATATTTTATATTTGAGATACTTCAAAGTAGCCACCTTTTGCCTTGATGACAGCTTTTCTCTCAACCAGCTTCATGAGGTAGTCACCTGGAATGCAATTCAATTAACAGGTGTGCCTTGTTAAACGTTAATTTGTGGAATTTCTTTCCTTCTTAATGCGTTTGAGCCAATCAGTTGTGTTGTAACAAGGTAGGTGTGGAATACAGAAGATAGCCCTATTTGATAAAAGACCAAGTCCATATTATGGCAAGAACAGCTCAAATAAGCAAAGAGAAATGACAGTCCATCATTACTTTAAGACATGAAGGTCAGTCAATCCGGGAACATTTCAAGAACTTTTAAAGTTTCTTCAAGTGCAGTCGCAGAAATCATCAAGCTTTATGATGAAACTGTCTCTCATGAGGACCGCCACAGGAAAGGAAGACCCAGAGTTACCTCTGCTGCAGAGGATAAATTCATTAGAATTAACTGCACCTCAGATTGCAGCCCAAATAAATGCTTCACAGAGTTCAAGTAACAAACACATCTCAACATCAACTGTTCAGAGGAGACTGCGTGAATCAGGCCTTCATGGTCGAATTGCTGCAAAGAAACCACTACTAAAGAAACACTTGGGCCAAGAAACACGAGCAATGGACATTAGACCGGTGGAAATCTGTCCTTTGGTCTGATGAGTCCATATGTGAGATTTTTGGTTCCAACCGCTGTGTCTTTGTGAGACGCAGAGTAGGTGAACGGATGATCTCCGCATTTGTGGTTCCAACCATGAAGCATGGGGGTGAAGGTGTGATAATGTGGGGGTGCTTTGCTGGTGACACTGTCTGTGATTTATTTAGAATTCAAGACACACTTAACCAGCATGGCTACCACAGCATTCTGCAGCGATACGCCATCCCATGTGGTTTGCCCTTAGTGGGACTATCATTTGTTTTCAACAGGACAATGACCCAAAACACACCTCCAGGCTGTGTAAGGGCTATTTGACCAAGGAGAGTGATGGAGTGCTGCATCAGATGACCTGGCCTCCACAATCACCCGACCTCAACCCAATTGAGATGGTTTGGGACGAGTTGGACCGCAGAGTGAAGGAAAAGCAGCCAACAAGTGCTCCTTTATGTGGGAACTCCTTCAAGACTGTTGGAAAAGCATTCCTCATGAAGCTGGTTGAGAGAATGCCAAGAGTGTGCAAAGCTGTCATCAAGGCAAAGGGTGGCTACTTTGAAGAATCTAACATTTTAAATATATTTTGATTCGTTTAACACTTTTTTGGTTACTACATGATTCCATATGTGTTATTTCATAGTTTTGATGTCTTCACTATTATTCTACAATGTAGAAAATAGTAAAAATAAATAAAAACCCTTGAATGAGTAAGTGCGTCCAAACTTTTGACTGGTACTGTATATAAATACCCACGTCCGCATTCCAATTGTTAAAAGTCTGACACATCATGTAACTTGCCAGTACCAGGCACTGTTGATAATGGCGGAAAGTATGCCTAATGATGTGCTTTGTGTAGGCTATGCGGAAGGCTTGTCTCCAAATTGATTTCATCAGTGTTGCTGCTATAAGGCTATGCCAAGACAAATGGAGAAGAGGAAGACGATATCAATTACCCGAAAATATGTGAAGGCCAAAAAATATGTTTATATGGGGAGGGGGTCGGTTGGGTGATATACTAGTAAGTTGCAATGATGCTCCTATTCTCAATCGAATAGCCCATGTGTCTCTGACAAAATTGGCTCCCAGTAACGTTCCTGCCTAAAGTCCGTGAAATCGAACAATAATGAAACTTTATCTAACTTTTACCCGAGTCCAACTGTTGGATTGAGTTAGCCCGGCCCATCTGGAGCAGCAAATGGCCCAACTCACCAGGGAGCACGGGGAGGTGGAGGGTAGAGGGGGGAGAGAAAGCGGGGATCGAATTGAAAACAGATCAGCCTGAAGATCTCACCACCGCATGTCTAGAAAAACTGTCGATTAAAATCTAGTTTTAGTTTACATTTTTCAGCTACGTATTCTGACGAAAACATGCCATGCGGTTTCTTATGTAAAAACGCAAATGGGAGTGAGAAAACTTTACCACTTGAAGAAGATGATGGATTGTAAAAGTTAGATGCGAGTAAACGCGCTCCTCCGTATTAAATGAGTTATCCGAGGGATGCGGTGTGTGTCCCGAACTTTGAGTAGACTTTCAAAACTTTTCTTAAAGTAAAGATTTTTCAAAGGGACATAACCGGTCTCAGCGGTTTTCATTGAAAAAGTACAGTTTAGCCTAATTATCGGATTCTTTGTAGAGAGTCATCGGACAAAGTGAACAGAAGAGCGTCGGGGTCTAAAGAGAAAGTATTCAAGGTAAGGAAAGTGTTTGTTGTGGTATAGACTAGCCTAGATGACAGCTTGCAAAACTGCACACGTATTTGGAGACATTTTAAAACAAATTATTAATTTCTTATTTGAAACCTCTTGATGTTGAATGCAATAGACAAGCTATATGTGTTTAAATTTAAACCACTATTCTGCAGTCACATAGCATAATCTTGCGTGTCAAGGACGGATGGGGCTTGGGTAACTCCACATCACATTTGCACTTTGAACTTAACTGACATTGGAATCCAAAACATTCTGTCTTGCAACTTGATCCATATGCGAAGAGATGTGATCAGAAAGCCTTCTACTGACTTCCAAATGCCTGGCAGAGTAATAGCCTAGATATATCGTGATTCACTGCATCTTTAACAATGATCCTAAAAATGTGTGCAAAGTTCGATGTAAACAATAACTTTTATTTTGCAATACATTTTGTGCATATTTCTGAAAATTGAGATTGAAGGGCTGTCATTGTGGGAGGCTTTAACTTCTATAGAAGGGTTAGGGATATGTGTTCTCAAATGTTGTTGTCTTGTCTATCATAATTTTGAGTGGTTTCAGATTGACACATTTCATAGGCTACATTCCAATTTAATTGTGCTTTTTACACTAACATTAGTGGCAAACTGGCAGTAGGCCTATACACAGTGGCTACAAGTTGATGGTAAAGAAAGTGATGCTCAAGAGTGCTCTCACTTCACTCCATGTACAGATTATTTCAAGATCCCTCTCATTTAAACACTTGCAATAAATGCTTCAAGTGCTTGGCATGCTGTGGAATTAAGGCCACCTCTTTGAATCTCCCATGTCAGTAGGAGTTGTGTACTTATTGTTGAAAGATTCTCAGTTAGCCTGTTTGCACTGTAGCCTGAGTAATCAACAAAACACTTGACACTTTTGTGCGGGGTAAAAACAGCTATATTTACTGTTGGCTTTTACCCATCTAGAGTGTGTGTTAATAATCCCTAGGCTCACGCCTGAACTAATAATATGAGCACCATTTTCCTCCTTGCTTTGGTCTGCATTCAGATCAGTTATAGAACTACAAATAAAAAATAATAGATGTGGTTTTAGGATTGTGTATTAATTCATAGGATATAGCTTAAATGTCATATTCATTCCTTAATCACTGATTTTCATCAACTCAAACTTAAAATTGATGAGAGGAATGGTTAAAGTTATTTGATGTCATGGTCTTACTGAAGAATGTTAAAACTGCAGGATTTTACAAAGGAACAATAGTATGTTCTCTAGAGAAAAAAAGTGAAAAGAAATGAGTGAAAGGAAAAAGGTAAGAAAAGACAAATGCTGAAGGAAGAAGTTCTGACTCTTGCAAAAAGCATTTGTGGTGGTGTGCATTTCTGTATTGCGCATGGTGGATGCATGTCTGTGTATCCACCATGAGTGTGTTTTTAATTTAATGCGTTGATGCCCATGCAGCTGAGGGATCATTAGCATAAGAAAAAAGTTTTAGTGCATTTGCCATTGTGCTGAATGAAGAGTTCCAGCAGTCAGGCCCGGGGAGAGTGAAAGGATGTAAAGAAATGATGGGGGTATTCAGCCTATTCAAGCTCTGCTTGGGGTGCTTTTTTCTGGGCTCTGAAACCCATGGTGGCAATGTCACTTTCATCTCCCAAGCCAGAGCCAGCCTCTCTCTCTTTTCTGTGTCCCCTTACCCTCCGTTTCTCTCTTTCACACGTCCCTCCACAGCTCTCCCCACTTTATTGATCTGGCCTTTTTCTTCTCTGGAAGTCTGCGGAAATTTAATGAACCGAATACTGGAAAGGGAAAGGAGGAGCAGTGGGGGGACTTTAAAAAAAATACAAATACCAATGAAGTCTAGCATGCAGGAGGGAGAGGAGGAGGAAAATAACGTTTGAATGACTCTGAGGAGGAGAGGAGGAGGACAGACCCCCTCCCCCCTACAGAGAGAAATCAAAAATTTAGAAAATAACAGGGTTTTCTCTCTCTCTCTCTCTCTCTCTCTCTCTCTCTCTCTCTCTCTCTCTCTCTCTCACACCTCAGTGAGCTAAGATACTATACTCTACCGATAAAGCCATTTACTATAGCATGGTATTCCTAGATTGCAGTCCCCTTAAACTGCTAAAAGATTCTACCAGGAGAAAAGTCTGTGTTTCGGGTATACAGTTGAGAAAGTTGTTGTGTTTAGAAATCTAGTTGATGTAAAAGAAAGAACTACAGCTGCTGTATCTCCATAGTTTACATGTTTCCCAGAAAGGCTGCTTTCCCACAATTATGTTTTTGTTCTGATGGCCATATTACATGGTTATATTAGGCCATTATGATTGCAAACCACAACGGTTTAACATAGGCAAAACGTTGATGGTTGAATCATATCCAAAATGCCCTACAGTGCATTTAAACTGTATTTTCATCTTTCAATTGCTGTAAAGGAAAATTAACATGCCACCTTCCCACCAGTCTCGTTAGGCCTGCTGTATGTTTTGCAACACATTGTTGAGGCCAACACTATTTCCCTACTATCAAGATGACGTATACCCCTGATGTTTTGTACAACGAGTGGTTGCCATCGAGTGAAAAGAGCATTATCATTCTAGACCCATCAGAGACACCACTTTGAGAGTGTGGGACAATACTGGGTGTCTAGCAGGACCTTGCATCCTTCCTTCAGCCCAGCCCGGGGAGCTGTGTGGGGGTGGAGGGTGGCTGAAGTACACTCATGTCTGGAGCTCAATTGATGGGAATTTAATGGCCATTTAGGGAGCTGTAAAAAGACAGCTATGTGTTGAGCTAGTCTAGTCTGCCACGCCGCACTCTTCTTACAGCGAGTCTGTACTTGAGATGAGGGGTAAGGTGGAGGGAAGGGGGAAACACAGAGACGAGTAAAGTGGCGGCAGTCGGCAGAGAAGCTACATTCATTTATTTACAGGGTCACTCTTTGAGTTCCTCTCTGCATTGGCTTGGATGGCAAGTGGACACAATCAAGGCCTTTTAGTGTCTGTTATACCATACCCTCGAGGCATCTGGCTCATTCTCTTTCAAGTGTCTGGGGTTAAATAGGATCACATCATATCCGGTCTGGAAGAGGGAGAGTAGCAACCTGCCCTGCCTGGCCTTGTCCTCTATCATCCCCCTCTCCATCTCTCACAGGGCCAGCTAGGCCTAGGAGTGAGTACTTAGACCCCACCTCATCCCCCTCTCCATCTCTTATAGGGCCAGCCATGAATGAGGCCTTACTAAGACACACAGTGCCATGGAATGTGAGGTTGAGAGAATTTACTTCTGTTGTTATCAAAAGAAAATGGGAAACCATATATGGCCTCCTCCTCTGTAAAAACCATATGTCATTGTAAAAGTAAAGGAGAGAGCCCAATGTGGTTTTAACTAGCCATTTAAGCGCTGTATGGTAAAATCATTGACAACCTCGTTACATCGTGATTGATGTCATCAATCTTGGGAGGCGGGAGGCACGGTGAGTCCCCCTCATCAAAAAACAAGAAGCTAGGCTACAATTACGGAGGACATGGTTTCTCTGGAGGAAACACTATTTCCAGGTTTCTGTAAGTCACGCTACAGGCCTAATGATCTATTTCCTTTAGGCCTACCTACCCATTTATTTCACAAAATTCTCCCACTCAGTCACAATCACAGGCACCAAAGTGGGTATATTTTGTGGGCCTTTGGACTCCAGGGGTGTATCTGGAATGACACCCTATTCCCTTTATAGTACATTCATTTTGACCATGGTCCTAGTCAAAAGAAGTGTACTACATAGGGAATAGGGTGCGACTTTGGGGCCTCTGGACTCCATAACTCTGTAGTCCCAGCCTACCTTCACACAGTTCTCTGAGGGAGGAAGGAATGAAACTTAAACAGATTAAATCATGTATACAATTTACATTGTGTTATATATGATATGTCAACACCAGGACATCTTGACACGATACCCAGCCCCCCGACCAGAGTTCTCCAAACACAGGCTTTTAGCAGGTATTCTGCAGGTCAAAGGCAGTTAGCCAGTTTGAGTGGTGGACACAACATTTATTTAATTACTTCACCCTCAAATAAACCATTGGGTTTAAGCTGCCGAGCTCTGCACTAACACAGAGATAACCACAACTGGACCGGCCCACTCAACCAGCTATATGGCTTGAGAAAAAAACGTGGGTTGTGTTTGTGTTACCAGTGAAGCTTTTCCGGTCCACTGGCACCAAGATATACAATATATATATATATATATATATATATATATATATATATATATATATATATATATAACCAAGATGTAGCCGAACCATGTGCCTGGTTCTCCTTACTTCTTGTTCGTCCTAACGCTCTGAACCAACACCAAGCCTGGCGGACACTGGAGAGACCTGAGCTCAGCATGTGGTTCATCTGAGAGGGTTGCCTTGATCCTACTGCTAATCACCTCCTATAGAGGGTTAGCCAGAGTAACAAGATGATCTGCTGTTACATCAGGGAAACCTTCCTTCCATAGCAGCTGGCAGCAGTCCAGACAGAGTATCATTATTACACCACTGTGTCTTCTCCTATCTTCCTCTCCATTGCCAATGAATGACCAGATTCACTGTGTTGGTTGTTCCTAAGACTGACATGGACTCCCAGACAATGGTGTATTGTCTTCAGTGTTTGTCGTCGGCTTTAATCTGATGCAGAGAGAGTCAGGCCTATAGAGAGGCCGCTGGCAGCACACGCAGCATATTCAACAGTGTGTGTGTTTGTGTGTGTGTGTGTGTGTGTGTGGCGTGCGTGCATGCTCTGTTTGTGCTTCCAACACTGGGGTTTTGAGAAAGTGGAGAGGCCTCAGTTGTAAGTTATGATTTATCCAAAGGCCTCCCATAGCTACAAAGCAATGTTGACTTGCTGACTTGCCCATAGGGGCTGAATGTAATCTTATTACATTCCAAATGATGAGCAATATTAACTCCCTTACTTTGTGCCAGGCCACAGACTCCTCTGTGATAGACTAGGAGACGAGGGGAGTACATTGAAAGCATTTAGCTGCTTTCTAAGAAACCATGTGGTTCTTCTACCCCAACTCCCTCCCCAACACATGTCCACTAGCTCGCTGCCTGCCTGCCGCCATTGCATCGGCCTCTCTCCGACTCAGAACAAAACTCTGGTTCTGGGTTCAGTCCAGTTTGAGGTAGTTTGTTTTGGAATCCTCTCATTAGAGGGGAGAACCTGATGGGATGAGGATCGTATGTGGATGCATGCTGCCTTTGTCTTCTCTCAGTAACTTGAAACATGTAAGACTTGTCAAATATAATGCAACAAATATGTTGCACAATGTGTGTTCAGAGTAGAATGGGCATGAATGCGATCATGACAGAACTGTAGGAGTAGCTCCTTATCCTCAGTGTTGAGAAAAGTGTGGAACTTCCTTCAAATGGACAGATTGTAAAAGACTATTAAGAACTACCTATTACTACCATCTCATGTGTGTGTGGCTGGCCGGTCTTTACACCGTTTGTTATCATTCTCAAAGAGTCGCGAGGTGTCAATGCTTCTGAATCATCGCTTGTAAAAGACGGACATGTTCTGACAATTGAAGTACAGGCTAGACTGATTGCCTAACCAGGTGTATTTGGATCAGTGTGGCTTCCAGGTTGTCATCGCACCTCATGGTGTGCTTGTGGCAGCTGGTAGGACATTGACCACAAGGGTCTCAGACAACAGCTAGGGCTGTCCCCTTGTCACCAAGGCATCCGATCTGAGGAACAGCTGACAGACTGCCGGCACACACACACACGTACTTCAGAGATAAAGTCTGCTTTCAAAAGCACTTATATTGGAATGATAATCTCTTGTTATATCAATGTGGATGTGTCATCATTAAATAGACAAACTTGGAGTGACAAATGACAACTTTATATTTTTGCCTTTGATTTAAAGAGATGCACACATATGAGCACACCATACCACCCACACCACTTGCCATCGCCTAAGGGGCCTGGTGAGGATATTGTCAGCTGTAACTGTTGAGAGTGAGTTGTAACAACACATTTAGGATAAATGACCAGGCATCAAATGCTACTGAGAGAAAGAAGCCGACTCTGCAATGTGGCACAAATGACAGCTGATCTGAGCTGAGAGTTTCTCCCATAGAATGATATGATCATCTATGGTTTCTCCTCGGGAAGGGAAGAGAAGGGTATCTCCTGTCCTGAGCAGATGGCAACTTATTTGACCATACATGACACAACTTGATCAAGTGCCCAAATTAGCAGGCTTGTATGATTTTTGTTTTTAGTACAATAATTTGCTTGTTACTGCATTGCCAGAACATAACATAACAAAACTCCCCAACACACTAACCCCTATGTAATTACATAGAGAGAAATTGAAATGATCACTGTTAGCTAACATCAAGCAGAAGTTAAATAACCAACAGTTAGGACATTTATATAAATGTGGGTATGTATATATATATACATTTTAAAAAATATATATATATGGGGGATTGGAAATGATGCAGACAATTACATTGATGGCAGCTACAATCTATCTGCAATATTAAAGCTGATCTACCCCCTAAAAAAATTAAATACTAAATAAAATAAAAATACATGAAAAAATAATAAATATAAAAATAGTGATTGTGTGTGGGCTGTGTGTGGGTCTTTACATCTGTTTTATATAAAGAGATCAACCACAGGATATTGCATTTACGAGCAGCGAGTGGAGTTAAAGGGAACAGCTCATCCACAGGACTCATCTGTCTGTGTACATCTGTTCATTCTGGGGAACATTGGAAGAACACGGCCTCTGAGTGACTGACTGATTGCCTCCCAGCTACTAAGAACAGGACATGGGATCTAGTGGACCTCACTCAGTGAATGTACAGTGTGTACTCAAAGTATTTTTTCATAGGCAAACTCAGAAAATGGCATCCTATTCCTTATGTAGTGCACTACTTTTGACCTGGCTCTGGATAAAAGTAGTGCACTTATAGCAAATAGGGTTTATAGTCAAGTGCCGGTTCTCTCAGCCTTCCTTTATGAACATGTTAAGGCAGTAATAGTAGTACTTTCCTAGCTGGGGAATCCATTTTAAGGCAGTAATAGCAGTACTTTCCTAGCCTTTGAATCAATTTTAAGGCAGTAATAGCAGTACTTTCCTAGCCTGGGCAATGAGCATACAGTATATACTGTACTACCTTTCACTATTTCTCTTCACTGTTAGTGTCTGATCTTCCTCCAATATGAGTGCTCAAATTTCGGATAGTCTACTGTCAGTTGACTCAAGCTTCCTTTGTGAACATGTCAGGGCAATAGTTTCCTTTCCCGGTTCACTGACCAGGAGGACACCTATCTATATGACACGTCATACAACAGATATTCCTTCCTGCATCTGAGACACGCATATGACTAATGAGTGCTGCTAGTTCCTTTTCCACCATATATTTTAACCTGTGCCCTTTTTAAACCAGGGCTTCAAAGGTTTGCAGGGGTGAATGTTTTTCCGAAGACAGTGATTTTCCCATCTAGAATGCCCTTCTCTTAAGGCATCCGCATGCTTCCCAGCCGAAACAGTTCGGAAACAGTTTGTGCATATATTATGACAACATTTTGTGAAGTTTTCGTTCGTTTTGGACTTCGGCAAGGGTTTTTTCGGCTGTTCGGGCACACAAATGTTTTTCTCGAGGCAAGCCGAAGTCAGTAGCCGAAGTCGGTAACACGTTTAGAATAAGCTACGGACAACAAACACAATTGCATTTTATCAATGGCAATTTCAATGCACATAGAGACCATGACGAGATCATGAGGCCCATTGTTGTGCCATTCATCCGCCACCATCACCTCATGTTTCAGCATGATAATGCACGGTCCCATGTCGCAAGGATCTGTACACAATTCCTGGAAGCTGAAAATGTCCCAGTTCTTCCATGGCCTGCGTACTCACCAGACATGTCACCCATTGAGCATGTTTGGGATGCTCTGGATCGACGTGTATGACAGAGGGTACCAGTTAGGTCTGTGGCGGTCATTTTGTCAGCCTGTTATTGTCATGCAAAAGACTGCCGGTTTCACTGTAATTTATCGTTAATTAACATAAACACGTTTAGCATCTCCAGGCCTCCACGCATACAAGCCTCATACAAGCCACTGATGCATGCCTTTGGAACATCTACATTTAAAAAAGTCTAATAAATCAATTGAATACACACCATCACAATAAATCCATTATTTATTGTAGGCAGGGCTAAAGAAACATTATGATATGAGGGAGTTGGCATACTGTATGTTATCTGGCTAAGTGCCATGCCATAGGCTGTAGGCTTGTTCATTTAGCAGACATGATATGCTTTTAATTCCTGTGCCATTATTTTGTATTATATGATTTTATAGTAAGAAGGATATAATTGAACTTTAGCTGAATTAAATAGAAAGGATATTTTTCCCATGATAGTTTGTTGGTGATGTGGACACCAAGGAACTTGAAGCTCTCAACCTGCTCCACTACAGCCCCGTCGATGAGAATGGTGCGTGCTCGGTCCTCCTTTTCCTGTAGTCCACAATCATCTCCTTTGTCTTGATCACGTTGAGGGAGAGGTTGTTATCATGGCACCACATGGCCAGGTCTCTGACCTCCTCCCTATAGGCTTTCTCATCGTTGTCGGTGATGAGGCCTACCACTGTTGTGTTTTCGGCAAACTTAATGATGGTGTTGGAGTCATGCCTGGCCATGCAGTCATGGGTGAACAGGGAGTACAGGAGGGGACTGAGCACGCTCCCCTGAGGGGCCCCCCGTGTTGAGGATCAGCGTGGCAGATGTGTTGTTACCTACCCTTACCACTGGGGGCAGCCCGTCAGGAAGTCCAGGATCCAGTTGCAGAGGGAGGTGTTTAGTCCCAGGGTCCTTAGCTTAGTGATGAGCTTTGAGGGCATTATGGTGTTGAACGCTGAGCTGTAGTCAATGAATAGCATTCTCACATAGGTGTCCTTTTATCCAAGTGGGAAAGGGTAGTGTGGAGTGCAATAGAGATTGCATCATCTGTGGATCTGTTTGGGCGGTATGCAAATTGAAGTGGGTCTAGGGTTTCTGGGACAATGGTGTTGATGTGAGCCATGACCAGCCTTTCAAAGCACTTCATGGCTACAGATGGGAGTGCTGCGGGTCTGTAGTCATTTAGGCAGGTTACCTTAGTGTTCTTGGGCACAGGGACTATGATGGTCTGCTTGAAACATGTTGGTATTACAGACTCAGTCAGGGGCATGTTGAAAATGTCAGTGAAGACACTTGCCAGTTGGTCAGCACATGCTCGGAGTACACGTCCTGGTAATCCGTCTGGCCCTGCGGCCTTGTGAATGTTGACCTGCTTAAAAGTCTTACTCACATCGGCTACGGAGAGCGTGATCACATAGTCATCCGGAACAGCTGGTGCTCTCATGCATGCTTCAGTGTTGCTTGCCTCGAAGCGAGCATAGAAGTGATTTAGCTCGTCTGGTAGGCTTGTGTCACTGGGCAGCTCGCGGCTGTGCTTCCTTTTGTAGTCTGTAATAGTTTGTAGTCTGTAATGCATATCTGTATTCCCAGTCATGTGAAATCCATAGATTAGGGCCTAAATAATTTATTTCAATTGACTGATGTCCTTGTATGAATTGTAACTCAGTAAAATCTTTGAAATTGTTGCATGTTGCTTTTATATTTTTGTTCAATGTATATATGGAAGAATACGTGTTAAAACATTTCTACCAATATTTTTTTTGGGTTTTGGACAGCCCTAACCCAGGCTGTATATTTGAGATCCTGTAAGCCACCAACAGACAGCAGTTAGGATAGTGATTGGTGAAGGGATTTCAGTGCTCCTACATCGATGCTGAAAGTAAACAGAAACTTGCATGTATTTCCTGAAACCCAGACTGTAGAGGGGAGGTGGACATCATGACTAAAATAAGTACCATGGAGTCAGGTGGAATGGAGTACATCAGAACAGTGTACGGATGATCTCTGTACAGGCAGAGAGACCGTAGTCTGCACTCTGCAGGTAGGCCATATACAGTACAGTAGTCACAGGAAAAATAACAGAAAACTCATTACAGTGGGGACCGAAATTATTGGCACCCTTGATAAAGATGAGCAATGAGTAATCATTTTTTATCACAAAATGTTAGATGTCAAATTATTGTCACCACTAAAGATTCTTATCGATTAAAATCAATCAAAATGATATATTTGGTCTCATATTCATAGCACGCAATGACTACATCAAGCTTGTGACTACAAACTTGTTGGATGCGTTTGCAGGTTTTTTAAAAATTGTGTTTCAAATTATGTTGTACCCAATAGAAACGAATGGTAAATAATGTATTGTGTCATTTTGAAGTCACTTTTATTGTAAAAAAGAATATAATATGTTTCTAAACACTTCTAGGTTAATGTGGATGCTACCATGATTATGGATAATCCTGAATTAATGGTGAATGATGATGAGTGAGAAAGTTACAGAGCGTCAAAGATCATTCCCCCAATACCTGCTAATCTCTCACCATTACAAGGGGAGGTTAGCATGACTTGGGGGTATGATCTTTGACCCTCTGTAGCTTTCTCACTCATCATTATTCATGATTCATTCAGGATTATCCATCCTTTTCAGATAATAATGTCTATCTTTCTCTAAACAATTGTATTAGTATAAAATGTATGCTCTATGTTTTGGAGCATCAATTTAGCTCCGTATTTCTATTGACCTGCAAGACACAAAAACCCTATGAAGTAGACCCCATTATGCTGGTGGTGGACCACCATACATCTGAAACCTAAGCGGGTTCAACATAAGCCCAGACATCTGAGGGTGGTATAGGGGTGTCAAACCCCTATATATCACATCACACCAGGGTAGAGAGAGGGTTGGGTGGCATGAGGGCAGGCAGGAGAGAAAGAGAGAGGGAGATCTTACCAGCATCAGTATCATCATCCTGAGATAGGAAGAAAGGGGTGAAAGAGGAGGGCAGAAGAGGAGTCTGCAAATCTTCAAATATGATGGCTGCCTTTGATGTCTGTTTTAATTCCTTTCAGTGTTGGTGAAAGGGGATATGTTGAACGTTAGTGGAAGAGAGGTAGACACTTGAAATTAAATGAAGCCCTAAGAAAAACACACACCAGGTCTCTGAACGAGAGAGAGACAGAGAGAGAGAGAACTACTTGACACATTGGAAAGAATCAACCAAAAAACATAGGAAATTGTAATGCAACCTGGCCCTAAACAGAGAGTACACAGTGGCAGAATACCTGACCACTGTGACTGACCCACAACTAATAAAGGCCTTGACTATGTACAGACTCAGGAAAACACATATTTCCCTCAAATTACACAAACACGCAAAGAATTCAAACACAAATACATTTTTGACAAACTCCCGTATCTGTTAGGCGAAATACCACAGTGTGCAATCCCAGCAGCAAAATGTGTGACCTGCCACAAGAAAAGGTCAACCAGTTGGTCAGAAACACCAATGTAAATATAACCTATATTTATCTGCCTAATTATTTTCCCCCGTCATTCATACATTCTATTATTTGCACATTGTCACAACACTATACATAGCTTATGTAACATTTTAAATGTTATACTTACGCAATAAGGCCCGAGGGGGTGTGGTATATGGCCAGTATACCACGGCTAAGGGCTGTTGTTACGCACGAGGCAACGTGGAGTGTCTGGATACAACCCTTAGCCGTGGTTTATTGGCCTTATATCACAAACCCCAGAGGTGCCTTATTGCTATTATAAACTGGTTACCAATGTAATTAGAGCAGTAAAAATAAATAATTTGTCATAACCATGGTATACGGTCTGATATACCACAGCTTTCAGCCAATCAGCATTCAGGGCTCGAACCATCAAGTTTATAATACATTTTTTAACTGCTAATAACTAATATATTAAACGTTATTGTCTTGAAAGTTTTTGTGTGTGTAATGTTTACTGTTAATGTCTGATTGTTTTTGTCTTTGTTCTGTTTAATTCACTTCGTTGGTTTTTGTCATTGTTGTTTTGTTTATTGTTTATTTCACTTGCTTTGGCAATGTAAACATGTTTCCAATGCCGAGAGCGAGAGAGAGAGAGAGACAGACAGACAGACAGGGGCGGCTGCCGATCACGCAGTTCAGAAAGTCCAAACAGTGTCTCTGTGCCGCCGGCAGCACCAGCACGTACCCCACCATGGGCATCAGGATCGTGGCGTTGGAGACAGACAGACAGACAGACAGACAGACAGACAGACAGACAGACAGACAGACAGACAGACAGACAGGCAGACAGACAGACAGACAGACAGACAGAGCCAGAGAGACCCTCGGCATGCTCTGCTCAAACCTAATGGTCCGAAACTAAACCACACAAATAACTACACTGGACACTATGGAACACAAAGCTTTTACTATCTCATACTGAAACATACAAGGTCTGAGGTCATCTGCTTTTGGCCTAAAGAGCAGGAACCCAGACTTCACAAAATAAATCAGAAATACAGACATTGTCATCCTACAAGAAATATGGTATAGAGGAGATTGACCCATTGGTTGCCCTCTAGGTTACAGAGAGCTGGTAGTCCCATCCACCAAACTACCAGGAGTAAAACAGGGAAAGGACTCAGGGGGTATGCTAATTTGCTATAGATCAGACATAACCCACTCTATTAAATTAATAAAAACCGGAGCATTTTACATATGGTTAGAAATTAATAGGCACATTATCTCAACAGAGAAACATTTCCTCCTGTGTGCTACCTATATCCCCCCAATAGAATCACCATACTTTAATGACGAGAGCTTCTCCACCCTAGAGGGGGAAATCAATCATTTCCAGGCCCAGGGACATGTACTAGTCTGTGGTGACCTAAATGCCAGAACTGGACAAGAACCTGACTCTCAGCACACAGGGGGACAAATACCTACTGGGAAGTGACAGTATTCCTTCCCCAATATGCCCCCCTAGATACAACTACGACAAAACAACCAACAAAAACGGGTCACAACTGCTGCAGCTCTGTCGCACGCTGGGTCTGTACATAGTCAATGGTAGGCTTAAGGGGACTCCTACGGTTGGTAAACCTATAGCTCATCTCTTGGCAGTATTACTGTAGACTACTTTATCACCGACGAGGGCATTAGAACAGTCTGCAGCACCCGGCCTCACCCTTCTGCTCGGATTCTCCGCACCTTAGCGCACATCACAACTGCTGCTACCAGACTCTTATTATACTGCCCAATTTATACATTTGGCCCCCATTCCCCCTTACCCAATTCATGTATAAATTGTGCCTTCCTGTATTATACTGATGCTAAAATGTTTATTATTTTCTGCTGCCATGTACTTTATGTTTGTATTCTTATTTTTTACTATTTCTTATTGTTGTTACGAGAAGGAACCTGCAAGTAAACATTTAGTTGGACGATGTATACCATGCAAATCTCGTAAGTGCGACTAATAAAACTTCAAACTTCAAAACCTTAAACTACTGGACTTAGAAATCAAATGTCTATTGTTTGCTGATGATCTGGTGCTTCTGTCCCCAACCAAGGAGGGCCTACAGCAGCACCTAGATCTTCTGTATGGATTCTGTCAGACTTGGCCCTAACAGTGAATCTCAGTAAGACAAAAATAATGGTGTTCCAAAAATGGTCCAGTTACCAGGACAACAAATACAAATTCTATCCAGACACTGTTGCCCTAGAGCACACAAATATATATACCTACCTTGGCCTAGACATCAACACCATAGGTAACTTCCACAAGGCTGTGAACGATCTAAGAGACAAGGCAAGAAGGGCCATCTATGCCATCAAAAGGAACATAAAACTCGACATCCCAATTATGATCTGTCTAAAGATACTTCAATTAGTTATAGAACCCAAAGCATTTTTACTATCACAGGACCCACCCTTGGCCAGGCTGTGGCTCGTTCACTAAGAGGTGGGGTATCGGGTATGGGGCAGCAGAGGGACAAATCCAAGAAAGGGGGCTGGGGGTCCTGTATAGGGGATTATCCCCCCCAACACCCAGCACCGTAGAGTCCCCTGCCTGTGGGGGCTGGGAGAGCCACAATCCTGTTCGCGCGCTGCACTAGGCTGACCAGCCAACCAGAAGAAGGGAAGAAGAAGAAATGGCCTCTTGTTGTTTCTTTTCCTCATCCACCATCTGTCTGTTCAGTTCCTGACGCCTGTACTGTCCCGTCAGAGCCCGACACCCCTGTCACAGGGGCAGATAGGCCCAGTCTTCAGGGACGGTGAGGGACAGGGAGGAATGGGGCAGAGAGAGGCTCCAAAGAACTGCATGGTGGAGCTGTGGGGGGATGGGATGGGGGTGAAGTTGGGGCCACTTCTATCCAAGCAATACACTTTCTAGCGCTTTAGTCCTTTACCCGAGCCTACAGTACCCTGAGACAAGCCCCACATTTTTTATAATGGACGTAACAGAACAAGCTTGTGTCTGTTTAATATACAACTCAGGGCTTAATGTAAATTTGTGATTATTGTGGGGGCGATGTTAAATTGAGTGTCAAATAAAAATGTCCCTATCATCATATCTAAGCCAATATGACACCGATTTCGAGGAAATTTGGCAAATCAACTTGATTGGAGGTACACATACCAGATTGTTTAACAGGGTTGTTAACAATTGAGTTTTCTGAGTATTTTCTGTGCCAACCTACCTCAAATTCTAGACATCAGATTAAAACGAGACTATAGCATCCATAAAGTTACCATTGGACTTAAAAAATGTCGGATTGACTAAGTTTGTGGGTGCAACAGTTTTTATTATCGCTCTCACGTACTAATTTCTGTCCATTAAAAACCAACAGTGTGCTATCTTTTTGTAGCATTTCTGACAATGCTAACATCTTTCCAGCCGAATCTCAGAGTTCTAAAACCAGGACCAGAAACTCAGTTGCTGCGCAACAGCAGCAGCTAGTTTGTAGCAGGCTAGCAGCTGTAACTAGCTAGCTAACACCAGTCGGATGAGAAGCAAGCTACAAGGAAAGGAAGCTAGCTGGGTATATTTTGCTATGGAAGTATTTTCAAATGGCTGAAGTCGTCTGTGGAAACTAAATCAGAGCACAAACAAATAAGCTAGCTATTATAGCTAGTTAGCTAGCCAACTAGCCAGTAGCTACAAGTCAACAAGGCTGTACCATAGCTATGAACCACAACTCAATGTTGACAATATATCCTAGCTACGTAAGTTACAGTCTTCCATAAAGCATAGCTAGAGGGGGGTCTGGGCGGACTACCCCAGATGTTTGGGGGGATTTCTTTCCAAATGCTCACTCAGCCAACTTATTCAGTACTTTGAGAGTCACTTACAGTTTATTTAAAGCAGCTGTTGATATTCACCGTCCTCCCCTCTTTAAAGGGAGAATCCATATGTTTTGTATGAATGCAAATAGCCCATGTCTATGAAGTAATAGCCAGGGCCCGGTTTCCCGATAGCGATGGAACTTAAGCTTACAAGTGTTTTAACGATGCATCGTTTCTGTAACGGGCGAAGAACTCACAAATACGTTTCCCAAAACACCACGGAGGGAGAACTTTCAAAAGTGCGTCATTAGAGCATGTGTTTTATATATACAGTATATATATATATATATTTTTTTAGGGGGTAGATCAGCTTTAATATTTCAGATAGATTGTAACTTCCATCAATGTAATTGTCTGCATCACTTCCAATCCCCCAAATGTTTTTATTCTTGCATATATATATACATACTGTAACGAGTGTCAGTGTAATGCGGTGGGTCGAAGTCAGGTGCAGGACACAGAACTCAATGAAAACGTACTTTACTAACAAGTAAAGAAACAAATACAAAGTACCTCCACACAGGGAGGAGCAAACCCGCTCACCAAACGACACACGAAACGAAATAACAAACACGCACAAAACACAATGGGATCCACCGGGTTAAATAGGGAAGGAGTAATTACACGATGGGAAACAGGTGTGTGACAATCAGACAACAACAGGTAGAACATAGAAAATAGATTGGCAGTAGCTAGTATTCCGGTGACGACGAACGCCGAAGCCTGCCCGAGCAAGGAGGAGGGGCAGCCTCGGCAGAATCCGTGACAGTACCCCCCCGACGCGCGGCTCCAGCCGTGCGTCGACACCGGCCTCGGGGACGGCCAGGAGGACGCGGCGCGGGGCGAGTCGGATGACTGCGGTGGAAATCCCTCAACATGGAGGGATCGAGGATGTCCCTCCTAGGGACACAGCACCGTTCCTCCGGACCGTACTCCTCCCACTCCATGAGATACTGCAGGCCCCCCACCCGACGCCTCGAATCTAAGATGGAATGGATCGAGTACGCCGGTGCCCCCTCGATGTCCAGTGGGGGCGGAGGAACCTCCTGTATCTCAGACTCCTGGAGTGGACCAGCTACCACCGGCCTGAGGAGAGACACATGGAACGAGGGGTTAATACGATACTCAGGAGGAAGCTGTAACCTATAACATACCTTGTTCAATCTCCTCAGGACTTTGAATGGCCCCACAAACCGCAGACCCAGGTTCCGGCAGGGCAGGCGAAGGGGCAGGTTTCGGGTCGAGAGCCAGACCCGGTCCCCCGGTGCATACACCGGAGCCTCACTGTGGTGGCGGTCGGCGCTCGCCTTTTGCCGCCCGATGGCCCGCTGCAGGCGCACATGGGCAGCATTCCAGGTCTCCTGCGAGCGCTGACACCATTCAGCCACCGCAGGTGCCTCGATCGGGCTCTGATGCCAAGGTGCCAGAACCAGCTGGTAACCTAATACACACTGGAATGGAGTAAGGTTAGTGGAGGAGTGGTGGAGTGAGTTTTGGGCCATCTCTGCCCAGGGGAGGAAAACCGACCACTCCCCCCGCCGGTCCTGGCAATACGACCTCAGAAACCTACCCACCTCCTGGTTGACTCTCTCCACCTGCCCGTTACTCTCGGGGTGAAACCCTGAGGTCAGGCTGACCGAGACTCCCAGACGTTCCATGAACGCCCTCCAGACCCTTGAGGTGAACTGGGAACCCCAATCAGACACTATATCCTCAGGTACCCCATAGTGCCGGAAGACGTGTGTAAATAGGGCCTCAGCAGTCTGTAGGGCTGTAGGGAGACGGGCAGAAGAATGAGGCAGCAGGACTTAGAAATCCAATCCACAACGACCAGGATCGTGGTGTTCCCTTGTGAGGGGGGAAGATCCGTCACGAAATCCACCGATAGGTGGGACCACAGTCGTTGTGGAACGGGTAGGGGTTGCAATTTCCCTCTGGCCAGGTGTCTAGGAGCCTTACACTGGGCGCACACCGAGCAGGAGGAAACATAAACCCTCACGTCCTTAGCTAAGGTGGGCCACCAGTACTTCCCACTAAGACAATGCACTGTCTGACCAATGCCAGGATGACCAGAGGAGGGTGACGTGTGAGCCCAATAGATCAAACGATCGCGGACCTCCAGCGGGACGTACACACGACCCTCTGGACACTGGGGAGGAGTGGGTTCGTTACGCAACGCCCGCTCGATGTCCGCTTCAACCTCCCACACCACCGGTGCCACCAGACACGACGCCGGAAGTATGGGAGTGGGCTCCACGGAACTCTCCTCCGTGTCATACAGTCGGGACAGAGCATCTGCCTTAGCGTTCTGGGAACCTGGCCTGTAAGAAAGGGTGAAAACAAAACGGGTGAGAAACATGGACCACCTTGCCTGGCGAGGGTTTATTCTCCTCGCCGCCCGGATGTACTCCAGATTGCGATGGTCAGTCAAAATGAGAAAAGGGTGTTTAGCCCCCTCAAGCCAATGTCTCCATGCTTTCAGAGCTTGGACCACAGCGAACAGCTCCCATTCCCCCACGTCATAGTTGCGCTCCGCCAGGCTGAGCTTCTTTGAAAAGAACGCACAGGGGCGGAGTTTGGGTGGTGTGCCCGAGCACTGGGAAAGTACAGCGCCTATCCCAGCCTCCGACGCATCCACCTCAACCGTGAAAGCCAAGGAGGGATCCAGATGAGCCAGCACTGGAGCCGAGGTAAACAGGTCCTTCAGGTGACTTAACGCCCTGTCCGCCTCAGCTGACCACCGCAGACGCACCGGTCCCCCCTTCAGCAACGAGGTAATGGGAGCCGCTACCTGACCAAAGCCCCGGATTAATCTCTGTTAGTAGTTGGCAAACCCCAAAAATCGCTGTACCTCCTTCACCGTGGTAGGAGTCGACCAATTACGCACGGCCGAAATGCGGTCACTCTCCATCCTCACCCCAGACGCGGACATGTGGTACCCTAGGAAGGAGATGGACTCCTGAAAGAACAGGCATTTCTCCGCCTTGGCATAATAGTCATGCTCCAACAGTCGTCCAAGCACTTTACGCACCAGGGACACATGCTCGGCCCGTGTAGCGGAGTATATGAGAATGTCATCAATATACACCACTACACCTTGTCCGTGCAGATCCCTGAAAATCGAATCGACAAAGGGTTGGAAGACTAATGGAGCATTCATCAACCCGTATGGCATGACAAGGTACTCATAGTGTCCAGAGGTGGTACTGAATGCCGTCTTCCACTCATCTCCCTCCCGGATACGCACCAGGTTGTACGCGCTCCTGAGATCCAATTTTGTGAAGAAGCGCGCCCCGTGCAATGACGTCATACAAGCTATCAGAGGTAGTGGGTAGCTGTACTTGATGGTGATCTGATTAAGACCACGGTAATCAATGCACGGGCGTAACCGACCATCCTTCTTCTTCACGAAAAAGAAACTTGAGGAAACAGGTGAAGTGGAAGGCCGAATGTATCCCTGTCTCAGAGATTCAGAGACATATGTTTCCATAGCCGCCTTCTCCTCCTGTGACAGAGGATACACGTGACTCCGGGGAAGTGCAGCGCCCACCTGGAGATTTATGGCACAATCCCCTGGACGATGGGGTGGTAATTTAGTCGCCCTCTTTTTACTGAAGGCGAGAGCCAAATCGGCATACTCAGAAGGAATGTGCACTGTGGAGACCTGGTTTGGACTCTCCACCATAGTAGCCCCTAAGGAAACCCCTACACACCTCCCTGACCACTGACTGGACCATCCCTTTAGAGCCCTCTGTTGCCATGAAATAGTGGGGTCATGAGTGGTTAACCAGGGAAGTCCCAACACCACAGGATACGCAGGAGAATCAATCAGATAGAGACTAATCCTCTCCTCATGACCCCCCTGCGTCCTCATTAAGAGTGGAGCGGTGACCTCTCTGATTAGGCAGATAGCTTAGTGGTTAAGAGCGTTGTGCCAGTAACCGAAAGGTCGCTGGTTCTAATCCCTGACCCGACTAGGAGAAAAATCTGTCGATGTGCCCTTGAGCAAGGCACTTAACCCTAGTCGCTCTGGATAAGAGCGTCTGCTAAATGACTAAAATGTAAAAATATATATATACATACACACACACATATCCTTTTTAAAATGATATTTCCCTTAATTACTTTCCATTAAAATCTTACCTTAACATTAGATACTGACGACGGATAGACTCCAATAAATAATGTATCACCTATGGCTGCAAATATGGAGGAGGCTATTCTAACCTTTAGGCTATGCACTAAATCCAATATTTGGCACATCATTGCGCACATGTTGTTAGGCCTACACATCATGTAATTGAGGCAAAAATTACAGACAGTAGCCTATAATTAGCCAAATAGAACTCAATTGATTGAACTTGAAATTGATTTCAATATGATTTAAATATATAGGCCTATGTAGCCTACTGTATTCATATTATGGCAAGAATAGCTCAAAAAAGCAAAGAGAAACGACAGTCCATAATTACTTTAAGACATGTAGGTCAGTCAATACTGAACATTTCAAGAACTTTGAAAGTTTCTTCAAGTGCAGTCGGAAAAACGATCAAGCGCTATGATGAAACTGGCTCTCATGAGGACAACCACAGGAATGGAAGACCCAGAGTTACCTCTGCTGCAGAGGATAAGTTCATTAGAGTTACCAGCCTCAGAAATTGCAGCCCAAATAAATGCTTCACAGAGTTCAAGCCACAGACACATCTCAATATCAACTGTTCAGAGGGGCCTGTGTGAATCAGGCCTTCATGGTCGTATTGCTGCAAAGAAACCAATAATAAGAAGAGACCTGCTTGGGCCAAGAAACACGAGTGATTGACATTAGACCGGTGGAAATGTGTCCTTTGGTCTGGAGTTTGAGATTTTTGGTTCAAACCGCCATGTCTTTGTGAGACACGGTGTGGGTGAACGGATGATCTCCGCATGTGTAGTTCCCACCGTAAAGCATGGAGGAGGAGGTGTTATGGTGTGGGGGTGTTATGCTGGTGACATTGTCTGTGATTTATTTAGAATTCAGAGCACACTTAACCAGCATGGCTACCACAGCATTCTGCAGCGATATGCCATCCCATGTGGTTTGGTCTTAGTGGGACTATAATTTGTTTTTCAACAGGACAATGACCCCAATTGAGATGGTTTGGGATTAGTCGGACAGCAGAGTGAAGGAAAAGCAGCCAATGTAGGAACTCCGTCAAGACTGTTGGAAAAGCATTCCAGGTGAAGCTGGTTGAGAGAATGCCAAGAGTGTGCAAAGCTGTGATCAAGGCAAAGGGTGGCTATTTGAAGAATCTCAAATATAAAATATATTTTGATTTGTTTAACACTTTTTTGGTTACTACATGATTCCATATGTGTTATTTCATAGTTTTGATGTCTTCACTATTATTCTACAATGTACATGTTTTTGTAAAAATAAAGAAAAAGTAGGTGTGTCCGAACTTTTGACTAGTACTGTATATATACACTATATATACAAGAGTATGTGGACACCCCTTAAAATTAGTGGAATTGGCTATTTCAGCCACACCCTTTGCTGACAGGTGTATACAATCGAGCACACAGCCATGCATTCTCTATAGACAAACATTGGCAGTAGAATGGCCTTACTGAAGAGCTCAGTGACTATCAACGTGGGAAAGTCATAGGATGCCACCTTTCCAACCAGTCAGTTCGTCAAATTTCTGCCCTGCTAAAGCTGCCCCGGTCAACTGTAAGTGCTGTTATTGTGAATTGGTAACATCTAGGAGCAACAACGGCTCAGTCGCGAAGTGGTAGGCCACAAAAGCTCACAGTACGGGACTGCCAAGTGCTGAAGCACGTAGTGCGTAAAAATCGTCTGGCCTTGGTTGCAACACTCACTACCGAGTTCCAAACTGCGTCTGGAAGCAACATCAGCACACAAACTGTTCGTCGGGAACTTCATGAAATGGGTTTCCATGGCCGAGCAGCCGCACACAAGCCTAAGATCACCATGCGCAATGCCAAGCGTCGGCTGGAGTGGTGTATAGCTCGCCGCCATTGGACTCTGGATGAGTATAAACGCGTTCTCTGGAGTGATGAATCACGCTTCACCATCTGGATGTCCGACAGACGAATTTGGGTTTGGCGGCTGCCAGGAGAACGCTACCTGCCCCGACTATAAAGTTTGGTGGAGGAGGAATAATGGTCTGGGGCTGTTTTTCATGGTTCGGGCTAGGCCCCTTAGCTCCAGTGAAGGGAAATCTTAACACTACAGCATAGAATGACATTCTAGATGATTCTGTGCTTCCAACTTTGTGGCAACAGTTTGAGGAAGGCCCTTTCCTGTTTCAGCATGACAATGCCCCAGTGCCCAAGGCCAGGACCTCAACCCTATCGAACATCTTTGGGATGAATTGGAACACCGACTGCGAGCCAGGCCTAATCGCCCAACATCAGTGGCCGACCTCACTAATGCTGTTGTGGCTGAATGGAAGCAAGTCCCCGCAGCAATGTTCCAACATCTAGTGCAAAGCCTTCCCAGAAGAGTGGAGGCTGTTATAGCAGCAAAGGGGGAACCAACTCCATATTAATGCCCATGACTTAGGAATGAGATGTTCGATGAGCAGGTTTCCACATACTTTTGGTCATGTATTGTAGATATAGATATGCAGTGCATTTTGTTACGTTACAGCCTTATTCTAAAATTGATTAAAATGTTTTTTTCACCTCATCAATCTACACACAATACTCCATAATGACAAAGCAAAAACAGGTTTTTAGAAATGTTTGCAAATGTATTCAAAATAAAAAACTGAAATATAACATTTACATAAGTATTCAGACCCTTTACTCAGTACTTTGTTGAAGCACCTTTGGCAGCCATTACAGCCTTGAGTCTTCTTGGGTATGATGTTACCAGCTTGGCACACCTGTATTTGGGGAGTTTCTCCCATTCTTCTCTGCAGATCCTCTTAAGCTCTGTCAGGTTGGATGGGGAGTGTCGCTGCACAACTGTTTTCAGGTCTCTCCAGAGATGTTCGATCAGGTTCAAGTCCAGGCTCTGGCTGGGCCACTCAAGGACATTCAGAGACTTGTCCCGAAGCCACGCCTGCGTTGTCTTGGGTGTATGCTTAGGGTCGTTGTCCTGTTGGAAGGTGAACCTTCACCCCAGTCTGAGGTCCTGAGCGCTCTGCAGCAGGTTTTCATCAACGATCTCTCTGTACTTTGCTCCGTTCATCTTTCCCTCGATCCTGACTAGTCTCCCAGTCCTGCCACTGAAAAACATCCCCACAGCATGATGCTGCCACCACCATGCTTCACCGTAGGGATGGTGCCAGGTTTCCTCCAGACGTGAAGCTTGGCATTCAGGCCAAAGAGTTCAATCTTAGTTTAATCAGACCAGATAATCCTGTTTCTCATGGTCTGAGAGTCCTTTAGGTGCCTTTTGGCAAACTCCAAGCTGGCTGTCATGTACCTTTTACTGAGGAGTGGCTTCCGACTGGCCACTCTACCATAAAGGCCTGATTGGTGGAGTGCTGCAGAGATGGTTGTCCTTCTGGAAGGTTCTCCCCTATCCATAGAGGAACTCTGAAGCTCTGTTAGAGTGACCATCGGGTTCTTGGTCTCCTCCCTGACCAAGGCCCTTTTCCTTTGTTTGCTCAGTTTGGCCGGGTGGCCAAAGAGTCTTGGTGGTTCCAAACTTCTTCCATTTAAGAATGATGGAGGCCACTGTGTTCTTGGGGACCTTTGGTGCCCTTCCCCAGATTCTGTCTCGGAGCTCTACGGACAATTCCTTCGACCTCATGGCTTGGTTTTTACTCTGACATGCACTGTCAACTGTGGGACCTTATATAGACAGGTGTGTGCCTTTCCCAATCATGTCCAATCAATTGAATTTACCACAGGTGGACTCCAATCAAGTTGTAGAAACATCTCAAGGATGATCAATGGAAACAGGATGCACCTGAGCTAAATTTCGAGTCTCATAGCATAGGGTATGAATACTTATGTATATAAGATATTTCTGTTTCTTATTTTTAATACATTTGTCCAAATTTCTAAAAACCTGTTTTCACTTTGACATTATGGAGTATTGTGTGTAGATTGATGAGGGAAAAAATTTATTTAATCCATTTTAGAATAAGGCTGTAACGTAACAAAATGTGGAAAAGAGGAAGGGGTCTGAATACTTTCCAAATGCTCTGTATATACACTACCAGTGAAAAGTTTTAAGAATGCACACCTGTTAATTGAAATGCATTCCATGTGACTACATTTACATCCTTTTACATTTTAGTCATTTAGCAGACGCTCTTATCCAGAGCGACTTACAGTTAGTGAGTGCATACATTTTTGATACATGACTACCTCATGAAACTGGTTGAGAGAATGCCAAGAGTGTGCAAAGCTGTCATCAAGGGTGGTCCTCTGTAGCTCAATGGGTGGTCCTCTGTAGCTCAATTGGTAGAGCATGGCGCTTGTAACGCCAGGGTAGTGGGTTCGATCCCCAGGACCACCCATACGTAAAAATGTATGCACACATGACCGTAAGTCGCTTTGGATAAAAGTGTCTGCTAAATGGCATATTATATCATTATAAGGCAAAGGGTGGCTATTTGAAGAATCTCAAATATAAAATATATTTTGATTTGTTTAACACTTTTTTGGTTACCACATGATTCCATATGTGTTATTTCATAGTTTTGATGTCTTCACTATTATTCTACAATGTAGAAAAAACCCTTGAATGAGTAGGTGTGTCCAAACTACTTTTGACTGGTACTGTATATCATTAGGTTGTATGTATTTTTAGATATAGGCCTATTGTAAATGTGTATTATTGTAGTGTCACCATCTTTATTGCAAAAAGAAATACAAATACACACATAACTTTAAGCTACATATTAATTTGACAGAGGTAATGAACTGCACATTTATCAGCACAGCAATTGATAAAACAGGACCATGTTTGCAAAACAAATACTTCTGAGCCTATGTCCATTTTTCACAGGTAAGCTAACAGTTACAGAAATCAGGAATGGAGGTATGCTCTATAGACCTCTATATATGAGTGACTGTGTCCAGATCTGTCCAGATGTTATGAAATATATATTTTTTCTCAATGACATGTATTGCTAAAATAAAGGTTTAAGGAAATACAAGCAGGCACCACATTACTACAAGAAAAAACAGCTGGCTCAATCAAGCATGATGGGCTTGTAAGTATAAAAGCAAAGCTTGCTTTCATATATTTAAAAAAAGCTTGAAAGGGTAGTGGAATGGGATTAGTGTGGTGTGTGAAGAATCCAATACTTTAACTTGTATGCAGTACAAATCACATTATTGTTGGAGCACCTCCTCTAAGAGAATGAATTAGGCTGTTTGAGTAGGTTGAATCCTAAGCAACCTGCCTACACATTGTTTTAAGTACACTAGACTAACATAGCTACTGTAGTAGGTCAAAGCTGTGTGCTGGAAAACCTTGGTAGAGCATGGGTGGAGTAGGCCTTGTGGTCCTCATGTGAATTTCCTTTCTTTTTTGGCTTCAGACCAATGCTTACTTCTCACTTAAAACATAGTTTTTTGTTTTTAATAGTGAAAAAACGATACTTGGCTTGATTTTATAGCAGGAAACAGCAGCTATTAATGTGTTGCAAGCCAGATGTTCCTATTAAACATGATGTTATCAAGAAGACATTCTGTCATCTTCAGGGTTCATGCCACTTGGAAGACAGACAGACTGATGTTTAAGGTTTAGTATGTGCTCTAGGGCTGGGCATACCATCGCTGATCCAAGAGCCTTTGATTGTACTTTTTATTTATTTTTTATAATTGTTGCCAATGTCATAAAACTCTTGGAATCAGCTGAAACAGATACTAAAACACTTCTTACTGCTTTGGATTGTGATCGTAAAAGGAAATGTCTCATGAATGAGTTGTCAGCCTCAGTGACAAGATGGCTAGAGGGAAGACAACTTTTATTTGCTTTTGGCCAGACAATAAAGAAACAGATGCCTTTTAAACCTGTTAGCTGCCCAGCTCTTAATCGGCTTACCTTGGCACAGGGACGGGCAGCGGGATGGGCGACTAGTACCTCTGAAGGGTCATATCAATGGCCACTGGTCTGCCATACCTCCAATGGAACACAACATGTTGGAGGACCACAGGAAACCAAGAGGATACTTCACACATGAGCACACATTGAATTACTTGATAGTGTTCTGTGAGTACTGTTCATAGTGGCTAGTGTAAAACACTAGAGAAACAGAAAATATTTCATCAATATTTCCGTAGCATATAAACTAATTATTGGAAAGACATTGTATCATCAGTTGAGATAATGTCCTATTTGGTCTCTAAAACATAAAAATGCTGCAAATACTGTGTATGCCATAACTCAATGCCTGTGGTGTTAAAATGTTAATAATTACAGAGCACTGACTAAGTCAGAAATTATTTTCAAGCGCATACATAAGTGCTGTTTGTTTTCTTAAGCTCTGAACCTGTCAAGTCATTAAAAAAGAATGTATATGAGTTCAGCAATATAAACAGTGTAAAACATAGTCTATGTTGCATTCATTTAAAGTTCAGACTGCTAAGTGCCCACGTCTGTCAACAAGTGTGTGGAAACTGTATGTCACTTCACTTTGACACTCCAGTAGAGCGGTTTTAAGTGTTTCACTACATTGAAGAGTGTAGAGTAGAGTAGTCCTAACCAGGAAAATAGTATTCTGTATCCATTAGGCAGAACAAGTTATCTGTCCGAGGTTGTACTTATTTGGGAAATAACGATTAATAACATCATAATGAACCAACATGTATTTAACCAATGAATCACAATGAATAAAATCAATCAGTGCATACAGGTCAGATTAGACAATGTCAACAACAAAACCCTCATATTGACACACTAAAAGGGGTAAAAGCAGTATTGGTACCCATGACAACAAGCTAGTGCCTAGTGAGAGTGGGTCGTCACTAGCTTCCACAGCCACAAAGTCATAAACCCTGCTTATTTCTACATTTTCTCTTCTTAAAATGTGCTTTTAAACGTAACCTTAACCCTAACATTAACGCCACTGCTTACCTTATGTCCAACCCTAACCTTAAATTAAGACAAAAAAGCTCATACATTTTTACAATATATAGCCCATTTTGACTTTGTGACTGTGGAATCTAGTGGAAACCGTGAGAGTGTGGTATGACCTCCCCTATTAGCTTTAGACCGCTACTTGTTTGCACTTAGCCGAGGATAATCGTCTAGGTTCCACAAACTCAAACAAGTGGCTTGCTGCCAAGTCTACTGCCATACAAAAAAGCATGTGAATGTGTTGACATAGTGATGTCATAGTGGCTAAAAGACAGACTGCTGAGTGTGTGTTCTTGTCACATTTTTACTATGGAGGACATTAGGAACGTATTACACTTAAAAACAATTGAGTGACGCCTTAAAACTATGTAGCCTATATACATGGTAGTTACAGTACATTCATGTATTATTTGAGGACTATATCCTGAGGGATACTGTTTTTATTCTCGGACAAAAAGTTAAATATCTAAATTTAGTTTGACTGTGCAAGAGAGGAGACTGTGACCAGACACGCTAGATGATATATGGTCAAATGTCTCTGTGCCCCAGACGGTGCCTGGCAACCAGCAACACTCTGCATTACCTCAAAGAAGTCTGCTTCATGTCAGGACACTGAATAGTTTGGGTTTGGAAAAAAAACACAAGCAGATTCTATCTTATTCATTTCATATTTTATACACAGTGTTGGACTGTAAAAAATAGTGTAAAATCTGTAGAACTCCCTCTGTTAGTAACTCCGGCACTGCTGGGGGAACTCAGTTTGTGTGTGTGTGTGTGTGTGTGTGTGTGAGTGTGTGTTATGACCAAAACCACCACCTAATTCTAAAATATCCTGTGTCAACAACATTTGTATTGCCTTTCCACATGTTTTGCTTTAATCGCTCCTTTTCCCTCTCTGTGTCTCTAGGTTGACTCTGACTCCCTGCTGTCCACCATGGAGACCTCTGCTCTTACAGCCACTGAGAAGAAGGAGCACAAGGGATCAGGTCTGGATGGAAGCAGCTTCTCAGACCTGCCAAAGAAACCGTCTCCTACTACAGTGACCAGAAGTATGACTAGTCTAAGAGCTACCACCTTCAACTACACCTCTCCAGTCCAAACCTCTCAATGTTTCCCTCTCTCCACTCTCTGTCTGTACCCTATAGCAATGCTCCCAGTCATAAAATAGCGTCTTTAATATCCACATCAAAAACATTATAGGAGTCCCCCTGTCATACGGTATCTCTAATACTGAAAATATTTTCAATATAAAATACTTCTTGACTTAATTGATCATGAAGAGGGTAAAATGCATGAATTTTAAAATGCTTCAGATATTGCCTTTAAGCAGTGTTTTTGTTTCGGTGGTCCGTGTTGGTTTATGCTTTGCATATTGGCTTATTCCCCCGCTCAGTGGCACATGAAAAGAGAGAGATGGAGAGGGACTGCATGATTCAAAAATGTCTGAGACTGGATGATGAAAAAACACTATAATGAGGTTGAAAGACCTTGTTCTTACCTCCTGAGTATAAACGTTATGAATTACTAAAGCTGTCTGTGGTAACAGTGGACGACACAGTGCATCAGAGTCCTCTGACACCAGCGAGGACCGGGAAGTACCTTTGATATGCTAATTAGCTTTATCTAATAGTGTGGCATTGGTTAGTTATGTTTAATGATAAGCTTGGTGGCCTGCCATAAGCAAAGCCATATGAGCATGAATTGTTTAGAGAAATACATGAAAAATAGGACGTTTCTCTCTGTCCTCACTGGCGCCTCTACAAAGAAATGGTCAAAGATTGTTTCCAAAAAGATTCATTCTATTTATTGTCTTGGAATCTACTGTGGCCTATATCGGACACTTGCAATTCTTCAAACCCACATAGACCAAAGAAGTATGATGGTTGTAAATGATGTTGTAAGTAATATAAAGATGGGATACAGGTTAAAAAAATAGATAACGCATATGACTGAAATGAAAAGTAGCAGGCAGGCAACTCTTATGTAATGGAGTGGGTCAGTCTGGTCTGAGGAGAAAAAAGAAAGTGTGAGAGAAAGAGAGAAAGAAACAGAGAGAGAGAGCGAGAGAGAGAGAGGGAGAGGGAGAGAGAGTCAAAGAGTGAGAAAAAGAGAGAGAGAGGGAGAGAGAGCGAGAGAGAGAGAGAGAGAGAGAGTCACAGAGCGAGAGAGAGAAAGAGGGAGAGAGAGAGAGTCACAGAGAGAGAGAGAGAGAGAGAGAGAGAGAGAGAGAGAGAGAGAGAGAAAGTGAGAGGAGAGCAGGAGAGAGAGAGGGAGAGAGAGAGAGAGAGAGAGAGAGGGTCACAGAGCGAGAGAGAGAGGGTCACAGAGCGAGAGAGAGAGAAAGAGTGAGGGAGCGGGTGAGAGAGAGACCTCTCGTGTATTAAATATGAGACCTCATGTTTTCATCAGTGAGTATATGTGTGATGACAACTCCCCATAACGAGGTCTGAGGACCTTGTTCTTGCCTCCAGAGGTTCCAATGTTATAAATAAGTTAGAACTGCATGGTGGAGCGGTTCTGAGGTCCTTCTGAGATGCACAAAGACATCTAGCGAGGGCCCACCACTGAAATGTTAATAGAACTTATCAGTCTGACATTTTTACTGTTTAATGAAGGGCTTGGTGGCCTGCCATCAACAAACTATAACCACCATACATTCTCTATTCACTCATTGGCAACAGCGAAAGTAGAACATTTACACTCATACTGACTTGATTACATAGTTAGGTTCCTCTTTGTTTTAATCTTCTCATCGACACCTTGTCACTGGTCCTGCAATTAACACGCAGATCATAACAGCAATATGAATATAGGGCATAGTGTGAATAAATCAATATGATAGTGTATTATTCTTAGTACATTTCTCAAAGTAGCCTATATCAATGGCCTCATTCACTCAACTCTATTGATAACTACTGTAAAGTCAAAGGCTAACTAACTGAAGCGTCATCAGACCACTCTCAGTGAAAGCGCTGAGAGGGGGGGCAACACAACCCTCAGTGTGTAGGGTTTATTGGTCTGTCTCTCTGGTTGTAGTTAGCCAGTTGGAGAAACATGTGCACAGATCACATTATTAATACAAGACAGTAAAACATCTCAAAATTTCAAAGCAGATCTCTAAGCTGAATTGTAATGTTTGTAATCTTTCCCTTACAGAAAATCACATGATTTCATGTGAAGTTTCACATGTGAAATCATGTGAACACGTGTTTTTGGAACACTTCACGTGATCACGTTTTCACCCGTGTAGTTTCATGCTATCACGTTGCTTTAAATGTTGCCACATGTTATCACATTAACTTCACATAAGATCACATGAAAATGTGAAATTATTATAATAATTTTCTTTCATAAGTGTTATGTTTGTGAAACAGTTTTAGACAGCTTACACACCCTATCTTTATCTAACCCCTCAGATTGTAGTTTTGCTCAAATGGCAACATTCACAAAGTCCAGTATACTGCTATTGTGCCTTGTTGTCGTTATCGTCCCCTTCTGCTCCCTCACTCTTTACACTCCTTATACACAGATGTGGTGTTACCCCGAGCCTAAACTCTGTGTGACTGGTGACACTACTAGATGGATGGAGCAGGCGTGTGCAGTGTAATTAGTTGTGTTAAGAGAGTGGCGAGTTAGTGATAAGGACAGAGCAGTGTGTTAATCACAGCAGCCGTGGTCTCCGTAGCGAGGGTGAGTGAGTAATGGTCAAGGTGAGAGGGGTGATGGGGGATTAGAGGGGCGTGTGAGGGGTCTCTTTCCCCCAGGCCTCTCTACTGGTCCCTGGGCTGCTCTGTTCTGGAGAAGGTGAGAAAAATGTTACCAGAAAGAAAAAACGCTGTTTATAGGCAGGAACACGCCACAGGGACAGACACTAATCTTCCTGAGAAAGGAGAGAGGGATTTCTGCTCTTTCTTTCTTTCTTTCTCTCCCTCTAAATGAGGCCCTTGCACTGTTGTGGTTATGTGGCCCTGTGAAAGGCAGAGAGAGAATAGGGGATTTGTGACTCAGAGGTTAGCCAGGGCTGACTGCATTCAGATCTGACTTCTCCCTCACTTATATGTTTAACTAACTCCATGGCCCTCCACCAGTGTTTTAAACTGATCAAATAATAAATATCCTGATTCTGTGTAGGGAGAAGTACTTTTTAAGATATTCCTAACATTACTCTAACTACACAACATGTGGATGAGTGCCTCAGTATTCGTTCCCCATGTCTTAAAGAAGAGTAGACAAGGCAATGCAAGAGATAAATAGTTCTGGTAACTGTCTTTCACAAGACACCATCTCGCCTGGCCCTACTACTTAGAAAACAGCATGACACACACACTTGAAAAGCGCAGAATATATTTATTTATTTCATATCCCCAGTAGATTGTCATGTTGGGAAAGAAAGGACCAACTGTATCCAGTGCCATGTACAGTATTTCACAATCACAACATCGTATCAGTACTACCTTGACTGACCAGATACCTGAGAAGACTATAGCAGGCGGGTCTTGCAGGAAGGCGAAGCTATTGACTGGCCCAATTCTGCTTTCCTTTCGGGGCGCTCCGATCCGATCCGCCACACACTAGCAGGAACTGACTGTTGTCTTCTATAACTGAATAAGACAGAGACAGATATCATTATAGAGTGGAAGGTACTTTCATTTTATTTTGATGGTCAGCGTCTATTAAACTATATAGATCCTCCTATAATTCTGTCTTATTTTACAGTAAATATGTTTATTTAATATCTAATATGTTTGAAAATAGGTTCCTACAGAGTCTGGCCTGGGCAGTCAGCTCAATACATTTCTTTATACTTATACATTCCTTGGACTCTACATCTAGATCAGATATTCATAAGCGTATATTGTCATTCCATTACACCATTACACCCTGGCTGCCACAATACTCTGTTTGTTTTGGTTTGTTGGAGCTCTGGTTTGGTCCTTCTGTTATACTTTAGCCACAATGGAGCCCTCTCTCTCTCTCTCTCTCTCTCTCTCTCTCTCTCTCTCTCTCTCTCTCTCTCTCTCTCTCTCTCTCTCTCTCTCTCTCTCTCTCTCTCTCTCTCTCTCTCTCGCTCTCTCTCTCTCTCTCCCTCTCTCTTCTCCCTCTCTCTCTCTCTCTCTCTCTTCTCTCCCTCTCTCTCTCTCTCCTCTCTCTCTCTCTCTCTCTCTCTCCTCTCTCTCTTCTCCTCTCTCTCTCTCTCTCTCTCTCTCTCTCTCTCTCTCTCTCTCTCTTCTCTCTCTCTCTCTCTCTCTCTCTCTCTCTCTCTCCTCTCTCTCTCTCTCTCTCCTCTCTCTCTCTATCACTTGTGCTTACATTCATTCATGTGGCTTTTATAAAAAGTAAACTTGATGGCTTTCCAAGGAACACCCCCTCCCCTATCCTTTTATTTTGAGTTCCACTTGGGGGACTGGCTAGCCAGGCCTAGAGAGGATTTAAAGATTAGATACGCTAAGTGAAAGCAGAGGGGACATCGTATATTTTTAGTGTGTGTTTTTTAGAGCCCACTGTCAGTTGATTGCAGTGTAAAACAGAGCTCCTTGGAAAATATAGCTTGTGTTGTACTGAGGAGTTGCAGAAGTTCTCTGCCGATGTCGGTACTCATTAGAGCAAGTTCAAATATTGGAGGTTGTGGCCTAGATATACTTCAGAAAAAAGTTTCAGCACAAGGTCCGATACACTTGTGTTCTCTTGCCGGAAATTGGACACAGGGTTATTGCATTTGACGAATTTTTATTTTTTATGCTCTGGATAGTTTTTACAGAAAGTAAAGAAATTCCTATGCTGGGTTCAGAGGAATATGTAAGATGTTTAGAACACTACAGTGATCACATAATGAATATACAGTATAGTGTATTTAATTTAATGAATAAAATCAGCACAGTATAGTACATCAATGTCATCATATAGAGAACCAGACCAAAGTTTAAAGTGACAGTATGGTCTCTGTACTGTCTCTAACAAAGACCCCTTTTCTATAGATTGACAGAGCAGAATACTGTGACAGAGCTATGTATCTACTGTGATAATGAAGCATAAATCATTCTGGAATGAAAATACATCTCTGATAATGGTTGTTTCTTTGGAACGTTCTTCTGCCTCTTTCTTCAAGGCTTCTAGATAAAAGTTAAGAAAAAAAACAGTGTGCTTTGGGCACGTCTGCCTAGCACACATCCATCTCTCCTTACCAGAGGCGTATACACACACACACACACACACACACACACACACACACACACAAACACAGTGTCAAGGACAACACGTTACATTCTAGCCATTTGCAAGCTGTGGGAGAGGAGTTGGGAGCAATAATGGATCCTTTAGGGCCCTCAAACTCAACTTGAAGCCAGTTCCACTGCATTTTTTATTGTTCCCCTCTAATCAGGGACTGATTTAGACCTGGGACACCAGGTGTGTGCAATTAATTATCAGGTAGAACAGAAACCAGCAGACTCTGGACCTCGTAGGTTAAGAGTTGAGTACCCCTGCCTTAGGGGACTAGCCGACACCCCTATCCCCCCCCCCCCCCCCCCCCCCCCCTCTTCTCTCTCTCTCTCTCTCTCTCTCTCTCTCTCTCTCTCTCTCTCTCTCTCTCTCTCTCTCTCTTTCCTCCCTTGTTGTCTTCTTCTTCTCTTTAACAGACTGCCATTCCCAGCATGCTCTGTTTAATCCTGGCCTCCGACGCTGAGATGTTTCCTTTCTGTTTTGGGGAACTAAGTTCTGGTTTTTTCCTTTCCTCCCCGGTGTACCCCCCCCCCCCCCCCCCACCCCCCCCGGCCCTTTCCCCTTGCCTTCCCTGAGTAGAGGGAGTTTTACACACATCCAAAATAATGACAATAGTTTGTTGGACAAAAATAAGGTGGGCACACTGTTCTGCTGCCTTGCCCTCCCACCCCTGTAACCCTAACTCCTATCAACCTGAACTAAGATCTCCACGCCTGCTTTCATCCCGTAATGTACCCCTTCACGCTCACAGTTCAAGTGAACAAAAATAAACCACTGAGGAAATAAAAATGTAAACACAGAAAGGGGGTGCTTATGTAAACAGGTCTGTTCCTATAGCTTGGGTAGACAGGCTCGAGTCTATTCCTATAGTCTACTAGAGGCTACAGCAGGACAGGCTGAGGCCAGGGGAGTCCATCCGGCCCATGTGTCTCCCCCCTCCCTGAGGGCCTGCACACACAGCTGTATGGCCCCCTGATGAAAACAGTGTCAGCCAGTCAGCCAGACAGTCAGCAACCACTCAGTCAGCCAGCCAGCCAGCCATTCAGCCAGCCAATCAGCAAATCAGTAAGCCAGTCAGTCAGTCAGCCAGTCAGTTAATCAGTCAGCCAGCCATTCAGCCAGCCAATCAGCAAATCAGTCAGCCAGTCAGCCAGTCAGTTAATCAGTCAGCCAGGTCAGTCAGCCAATTGGTAAGCCACCAGTCATCCAGGCGCCCGTCCAGAATAGAATAGAATAGGACAATATTATATCTACAAAAATATACATATACATCTACTAGGACCGCAGCTTCACATACTCAAAGTGATGATCAAAGTTGATGTAAATATCTCTCTCTTTTTCTAGAGAATGTTGTAGGGAAAGTGTAGGGGAAAGTTAATTCCAATACAGATTGGGAACGACCAGAGATCCATTAATGCCTCAGCTGATAAAATCATAGCTCCTTACTGCTCTTAGCTACTTTGACACTCCACCTGAAAATAAGTCCTGTTGGCCCATAGCCTTCCCCACCCCTGGTATTAGAGGCCTTTGTGACTGCTGTTGCAGCTCTGTTAGGCTCACAGGAAATTGATTTGTAGCGACACTAGAATTCCTCCTTAGGCTGAGGGAGTTGGTTTGCTGGTAATTACAGATCTAAGGTTACACTGCTGAAACAGGCTGGTAATACCACAGCATTAGCCATTAGCAATTAGTCTCATTATGGAAGGCTTATAGTAGAGACAGAGAGTCACATACCACACGTTCAATCACCCGCACCTGTAAGCCAGTCAGACTTTGTCTAAGTAAAACCAGTCAAATAAACAGATATAAGAAAAAAAAATATTTTGGTTAAAAAAAAATGTTTTTCTTATTTTATGTTTGTTTTTGGTCAGCATCGTCCGAAATAAGATTCAGGTCAGCAACTAAGCTTGAGAAGGAGGAAGAGAAGGAGGAGAAATTCCATTAACATGTAGTGACATTCAACTTTTCCAGTATTTCTGTGGTCAGTACAGCAGGCAGCAGCAGGGAAAATCCTGTCTGAAACAAGATAGTGGGTATGTCCCAAATGGCACCATTTTCCCTATATAGTGCACTACTTTTGACCAGGGCCCACAGGGAATAGGATGCAATTTGGGACGTACCCAGTGCAGCCCACGTCCCAGACACCAGTGCTGGATACTGGCCTCCCTCTCAGGATAGAATGCAGGCAGGGAGACGGCAGGGATACAGTAAACTGTGAGACCGGCAAAATAAGCAGACAGGTTAGCCTGAGTAAATGCAGCAGACCCAGGGATAACAAACAGAGGCATCCCAGACCACAACTCTGTCCTGGCCGACGGGTTGTGGGCTGGGATCAACCAATCCAAAACCAATCCAACCATGCCTTTATGTTTTCTGGACTGTAGCATTGAAGTTCCTTGCATGTTTCTTGTTCCATAAATAGTGCAATCAAGGGCATGTTTTGTTCAGTTCAGTTCTGTACCCGTCCCATGCAATAGCTAGACAGGCATGTCATTTTGGCGTTTCACTTTAGGCCATGGTTAAATACAGGCTCTTCAGAATGGTGGAGTGTATTTTCCTCACTGAGAAAGTCCTTTCTAGCGCTACTTAACGATGCAGTCCGGTATCTTAAGCACAACAAATTTGTAACATATTGTACGAATTGGATTCGTAGCATATTACACGAATTGCACAATAACAACAAAATCTGCAGGATGTAACATATCATACGAAATGGATGACGTAGTACACAATTGGATGAAGTAGTGCACACAAAAAACAGGGACCCGTTTTGGCTCTTGAGCACCACTTTCAAAACTGCTGGCTGAAATTATACAAAGGTTCTGGAGCATCACTTTAAAAGATTACAGTACATAAGTCTACAGTACACCCTGTGATTACAGGACAGGCTGAGACCGATGTTACCTCAATGTATGGTTGTCATGGTCCCCAGAAACATGTAAACAGGCCGCTACTAGCCACTACCAGCCTCATGGAAAACTAGTTTGTGATGTCATACATCAGACAGCTCTGGGAGAAGAAGGGATGTGGGGAAAATAAATAGTAATTTTCATAACAACTGGGTAGGAATGGAGTGAGTGATGAGTGAGTGATGAGTGAGTGATGAGTGAGTGAAATCCCTTCATGTGAGCTCTTTGGTTAGAAAGTATGTAGATTTTCCTTTAGGGAGGATTCCCTCTTTTTCAATGACAAAAAAAGTGTAGGATTTAAATTAATCTTATCCTTACTTCAACTCATAGTCCTGAGAAAGCCATGGTGGCTGTGACCTTAAATCATAATAATGCTCCATGTCCTCTTCGTGCTTTTCTGAAAGATTGGCCGTCCCCATCCCCACTATGTTGCTGAGATCAGTTCAGCTGAATGAGGGGATAGTTAGCAGCCAAACTTAACCCTAACCCAGTTTAACCTCAGCCAAACTTAACCATAACCAGGTTTCACCTCAGCCAAACTTAACCCTAACCCAGGTTAACCTCAGCCAAACTTAACCCTAACCCAGTTTAACCTCAGCCAAACTTAACCCTAACCCAGTTTAACCTCAGCCAAACTTAACCCTAACCCAAATGTCCAGTTCTTTCCCAGGTGTTGTGACTCATGTAAAACATCTGTAATAACAGAATACACTGAATATACAAAACACGGGGGCCAGTATGAAAAATGTATGCACTCACTAATTGGAAGTCGCTCTGGATAAGAGCGTCTGCTAAATGACTAAACTGTACAAACTTGCTCTGACCAGGTGAATCCAGATGAAAGCTATGATTCCTTATTAATGTCACTTGTTAAATCCACTTCAATCAGTGTAGATGAAGGGGAGGAGACAGATTAAAGAAGGATTTTTAAGCCTTGAGACAATTGAAACATGGATTGTGTATGTGTGATATTCAGTGGATGAATGGGCAAGACAAAATATTTAAGTGCCTTTGAACAGAGTATGGTAGTAGGTGCCAAGCGCACCGGTTTGTGTCAAGAACTGCAACATTGCTGGGTTTTTCACGCTCAACAGTTTCCCGTGTGCATCAAGAATGGTCCACCACCCAAAGGACATCCAGCCAACTTGACACAACTGTGGGAAGGATTGGAGTCAACATGGGCCAACATCCCTGTGGAATGCTTTTGAAACCTTGTAGAGTCCATGCCACGACGAATTGAGGCTGAGCTGAGGGCAAAATGTGGGGGGGTGCAACTCAAGATTAGGAAGATGCTCCTAATGTTTGGTATACTCAGTGTAATCTAGGATCCTAGGTAGATTCCCACAATAGGAAGTATGTGTGTGCATGTTTGGCCCAGGCTTCAACAGGGTCATCCGACTGCTGCAGCATATACAGACATGTCTCTCTCTGTCTTTCACCCCAAGATGCCTCCCCTCACCTTCACCTCCTTCACACACACATGCACACACACACACCTCCACCAAATCTCCTGATCCCGCTGCTTTATCATAAGACTCAGAACAGTTCCTTACCTCCTTATCAATGATAGTGAGGATGGCCATCAAACTGCCATGGTAAACATGTTGCATTTCATTCAGTTATTTCCTAAACACAGACACCAAACACATGTTGAATCCTAAACAATGAGAGTCTACTGACTCAATCTATAACAGAGTAGAATCACTCTACAGTAGTAGACATGTACAGTACATTTGTAGGTAGTGTAAGTGTGTGTAATGTATATACATTACATGTCCTATAGACGTGGACATTCTCCAAGTGGACATTCTCCAAGTGTACATTCTCCAAGTGTTGGTGTACTTAAGAGTCAAAGAGCTCAGTAAATCCTTCTTATTCGATACAGTTGTAGTTCCTAAGAAGGTTTCTGCTCGCTCTGAAATTCCCACGGCTGTATTCACCACACAGTGTACTTAACAGAAGAGGGGGGAGTGTTTACATTTCAAGCGTCCTCTTCTTTAAACTCCCATGAATAACAATAATTTAGCTGGTGAGTTTTTAGTTTAATTTATTCATTGTGAGGGGATAAACCTTTAATTGTGACTGAGGAAGTTGCTTAATCCAGAGACAGAAGGAAGCTGAGCTCAGAGGCTGAGAGGTCTAAGGGACTTTTTACGTCCTGAGGCCACAGTTTAGATTACCCTTCATTCTCTCTCTCTCTCTCCTCTCTCTCTATCACTCTGTTTCTATCCCCCTTCCTTTCTCTCTTGTTCAGTTATGAACATTTTCCCTGTTCATTAGCACTTGTCTGGGCCCCTTGCCAATTAGTGCTATGCTCCAGGTAATATTTCCTCTAGGCCAGTCAGGCCTGTCTCTCTCTGCTGGTGGAAACAGGGAGGCGTCTGGGCCAGGAGGGCCAGGAAGGAGCCAGTCAGGAGGGAGCCAGTCAGGGGCTGCCAACAGCCAAGAGCCAGGCAAACCACATGCATGCAGACTGTAGGAACATAGAGCCAGAGCTATCCCAATACTACTCCATGGTTGATCACTCCATAACCACATACTGGACTGTCCAGTGCAGGGTTGGGGTCAATTCCATTTCAGTTCAAGTCTCAAGGACAATTAGAATTGGAGGTGGAATTTCAGTCTACTTCGTTCTGACTGAATTTCCCCAACCCTGATCTAGTGTGTTCACTGTCCATATGAAGACCAGTGTCACCCTAACAACTTACTAAAGTAGTTTATCCTCCCATTCTGATTTCTCCTATTGGTATGAAGTGGTACCACTTGCTCTCTGGGGTTAGCTAATTCAAGCTGTAACTGTTATGGGAATAGTGTTTCAGAGGGTTGGGTATGAATTCAAATATCCACTGGATAAGCAAAGATCTATTTCAAGGGGACTTTATTTTGACAATTTCTTATGAATGATATTGAATAAATGTGTTAAGAAAATCTGTGGAAAATTGTAGGAGCAGACCCTTCCACAGGTTTGTGACTTACAGTATCCCAATTTTCTACATTACAGCAGCTGCAAATGATTTACTACACATGAGATCTGACATTTAGCTAGGTCCTTCTGAAGTGTCAAAGACTTTCGTTCTTGTCTGCTTGCCAGAAAGCAAAAAGTATCATTTTTGTTCACTTTAAAGGTCTAATACAGATTTATTTGATATAGTCTCTAATGGTTTTGTCAGAAAATATAACTGTAAGCAAGTCAAAAGAAACTCTGAAAAGTGTTTTTTCAGCTGTGCGTGCACCGACTAACACTAGACAAGGCTTTATATGATTCTCTAAATAGTGCCTGTCTGTCTGTTTAGTTAGCATATGTTCAGGACAACTCGACACGGCAGCTTGTCAGACCTGTAGAGACACCGTAATTGCCCTGAACTCCCTAAGAAAACCAATACGAAACGTTTTCAATTGACACAACTCAGCTCCAATGAGGCCTGAAAACCATAACAGTGCAGCTACAAATCGAACCTTGCTACAAAATTTCACAAGCTGTTCTAGTAAAAGTAAAAGACCTGTGAAAGAGCAGACATAGTGTTGGTATTTAAACAAATCCCTTACGCTTTCAGAAACTGACGCCTTGTCGTCCTTCACCAGTTACCCATACTGCTCGTATAAGAAAATAACATAAACTGTTAGGCAAGAACGGGTGGTTCTGTATTCTGAAGTTTTACATAAAATGTATAGTGGAATATTTTCCCTCATAAACACTGTAAAAGGGAATGGAATCTGAATGGGCCAGCTCTAATTTCTCTCCTACAGGACCAATGGAAAGAGCCAAGTCCCAATTTACCAAGTGCTTGTTTGTCACGATTTGCAGCACAGGTGTGGAGAGGTCACACTTTGAACTGGAACGAGGCCCTTTGTTTGCTAAGGACTGTGTTATTAAGGATAATTGTCACCACCAGGGTTTTAAATGTACTGTAACATGCAGCCAGACAGACATTTTCCCTGTTGTGAGGCGGTGCATTGGAAAGCATCTATTAAACACACTAAATCTGAATCTTTATCTTGATCACATCAAGTTTTTGGGGATGCTACAATTCTGTAGGTCATTTGTGTAACTTATACTCATCCACTCAAACATTCTGAATGTATTTTCGGTTGGCAAGAAAAGTCTAGTTTCTGCTAGTCTCTCTCTCTCTGCCTCCACCCAGTTAATAGATCAATTAGCTTGTCATAATACAACCTCAGGTGATCCCAGGCCTCAGTTCATGTAAAGTCTCCTGAGGTAGGGGGGGGCTGTTATGGGATGCCGGGGGTAGAGACGTGTGGCCGGTGTAGTGGCTCAGTAACCCATGATTAGGTGATAGATACCACATGTAAGCTGTGCCAGGTAGTGGTCTTAATAGGAGCTGACAAGTGCCGGTCTGCAGGTCTGACAGGGCAGATCATATTTCTGCTGGCTGCAGACATGGTTTCAGACATGGTCCTGTTCAGGCCCAGTGATAGAGCAACTGACACTCTAAAAGAGACTCTTTGCAACTGGATAAGGAATGAAGTAGGACCTGCACACACCATTGCTCCACCACATGCATTTTATAGGGCTAGTAAATGCACAACATTTCGATCTGGATCATACAATGTATTTCAACAGGATAGGGCTCCACTCGCTCCCCTGTGCAGCCCACCCTAATTCACCCCAGCTATGGGAAATGCTCAGGAGTAACAGGCCAAAGTGTAAGGGGAAAAGAGGCTGAGGTCAGACTAACAGAGCAGCTATTGAGTGAGGTGGTGGTGGTGGTGGAGCTAAGATGTGTGTAACTCTGGCAATATATTACGTCTTGAAGGAAAATATGAAATATGAAACTATCAAAGCAACCAGTTGATTTCTGCAGCAGCGTCATTTATTTCCCACATCCAGCAGCTATGATGACTTCACAGTCACACGAGAGCTCCTCTCTGTCTGTTGAGAGAGCAGAATATGGTCAGCTTATTTAAAGTTTTGAGAATTAAAAATAACACAGGGGGCAACATGTGGCACCCAGTACAATCCACAAGAAGAACAAGACTTGGGTTGCGTCCCAAATGGCGCCATATTCCACCAATTGTATATCATGCACTACTTTGGACCAGGGCCCATAGGGCTTTGGTCCAAAGTAGTGCACTTCATAGGGAATAGGGTGCCATTTGGGATGGATACTTGGATTAGTTAGGGGACATCTGTGGCACATGTGGATCATCTCATCATCAAGGCGGCAGGGGTGATTGTTAAACTTCAATGTGCTGCTCTTAGATTGGGGGCTTTCTTTGCTTTGATCGGGAAGGAAAAATGCTTTCTAATCAGAGCCTTGGAAAAAAAAGCACTGTGCTGTTTTAACCCCGTCAAAACCATCCTTACCGACCAGCCAATATCAGAAGGCCAGATGTTTGCCTTACTTTATGTATGCATTCCTTTAGATCTCAAGTACAGTACGTCAATGTACAGTATAGTACGTCAATGTACAGTATAGTACTTCTACATTGCATCACTCTAAGGTGGGGACAGACCAAAATGATGGGGCTACAGTCAGGTGATGGTTGGCCACTGACCGATCATCAGTCCTGTGTGTCCTCTACTTTAGAGACTGGACCTCGAACCATTGATACCAACATTGTGTCTTCCATGTCGTCAAACCATATACACACAAACAGTCTTGACTAAGTTCCACTGCTGTATTCCTTTCCTCCTCAACTCAACATGAACACTAATGACAGTTCTTTTAAGTCTTGATAGGAAACATAAAACCTCTTCGTACTCGTTCATATGTTCCCTAAACGTCTCATTACAAGGGTCTCACCATCTGCTAGTGGTCTGAAACCTTAATGACATAGTCCTCAGTTACACTGCTGCTCTATCATTGGTGGGGGTGTATTACAAAGTGCATTAATAACTTTTTCTCAAAGCAACCATGTACCATTTCTATAATTTATATTACTCTTGGATAATTTTTTACATTTACACTACCGTTCAAAAGTTTGGGGTCACTTAGAAATGTCCTTGTTTTCGATAAAAAGAAAAGCAATTTTTTTGTCCATTAAAATAACATCAAATTGATCAGAAATACAGTGTAGACATTGTTAATGTTGTAAATGGCTATTGTAGCTGGAAACGGCTGATTTTTAATGGAATATCTACATAGGTGTACAGAGGCCCATTATCAGCAACCATCAGTCCTGTGTTCCAATTGCACATTATGTTTGCTAATCCAAGTTTATCATTTTAAAAGGCTAATTGATCATTAGAAAACCCTTTTGCAATTATGTTAGCACAGCTGAAAACTGTTGTGCTGATTAAAGAAGCAATAAAACTGGCCTTCTTGAGACTAGTTGAGTATCTGGAGCATCAGCAATTGTGGGTTCGATTACAGGATCAAAATGGCCAGTAACAAATAACTTTCTTCTGAAACTCGTCAGTCTATTCTTGTTCTGAGAAATGAAGGCTATTCCATGCGAGAAATTGCCAAGAAACTGAAGATCTCGTACAACGCTGTGTACTACTCCCTTCACAGAACAGCGCAAACTGGCTCTAACCAGAATAGAAAGAGGAGTGGGAGGCACCGGTGCACAACTGAGCAAGAGGACAAATACATTAGAGTGTCTAGTTTGAGAAACAGACACCTCACAGGTCTTCAACTGGCAGATTCATTAAATAGCACCCGCAAAACACCAGTCTCAACGTCAACAGTGAAGAGGCGACTCCGGGATGCTGACCTTCTAGGCAGAGTTGCAAAGAAAAAGCCATATCTCAGACTGGCCAATAAAAATAAAAGATTAAGATGGGCAAAAGAACACAGACACTGGACAGAGGAAGATTGGAAATAAGTGTAATGGACAGACAAATCGAATTTTGAGGTGTTCGGATCACAAAGAAGAACATTTGTGAGATGCAGACCAAATGAAAAGATGCTGGAGGAGTGCTTGATGCCATCTGTCAAGCATGGTGGAGGCAATGTGATGGTCTGGGGGTGCTTTGGTGGTGGTAAAGTGGGAGATTTGTACAGGGTAAAAGGATCTTGAAGAAGGAAGGCTATCACTCCATTTTGCAACGGCATGCCATACCCTGTGGACAGCGCTTGATTGGAGCCAATTTCCTCCTACAACAGGACAATGACCCAAAGCACAGCTCCAAACTATGCAATAACTATTTAGGGAAGAAGCAGTCAGCTGGTATTCTGTCTATAATGGAGTGGCCAGCACAGTCACCGGATCTCAACCCTATTGAGCTATTGTGGGAGCAGCTTGACCGTATGGTACGTAAGAAGTGCCCATCAAGCCAATCCAACTTGTGGGAGGTGCTTCAGGAAGCATGGGGTGAAATCTCTTCAGATTACCTCAACAAATTGACAACTAGAATGCCAAAGGTCTGCAAGGCTGTAATTGCTGTAAATGGAGGATTATTTGACGAAAGCAAAGTTTGAAGGACACAATTATTATTTCAATTAAAAATCATTATTTCTAACCTTGTCAATGACTACATTTCCTATGCATTTTGCTATATTTCCTATTCAAACTCATTTCATGTATGTTTTCATGGAAAACAAGGACATTTGTAAGTGACCCCAAACTTTTGAATGGTAGTGTATATGTTTAGAGACATATTCTAATCATAAGATGTAATGGTATATCTTCACGGTATATAGTAAATACTACAGGAGGCCGGTGGCACCTTAATTGGGGAGGACAGGCTCATAGTAATGGCGGGAACAGAATCAATGGAATGGTATTGAACACATCAAACACATGGTTTCCATTTTTTGTATCTGGTATTTTATTAGGATCCCCATTAGCTGTTGCAAAAGCAGCAGCTACTCTTCCTGGGGTCCACGCAAAACATGAAACATGACATAATACAGAACATTAATAGAAAATAACAGCTCAAGGACAGAACTACATACATTTTTTTTAAGGCACACGTAGCCTATATATCAACACATACACACAAACTATCTAGGTCAAATAGGGGAGAGGCGTTGTGCCGTGAGGTGTTGCTTTATCTGTTTTTTGAAACCAGGTTTGCTGTTTATTTGAGCAATATGAGATGGAACAGAGTTCAATGCAATAATGGCTCTATATAATACTGTACGCTTTCTTGAATTTGTTCTGGATTTGGGGACTGTGAAAAGACCCCTGGTGGCATGTCTGGTGGGGTAAGTGTGTGTGTCAGAGCTGTGTGTAAGTTGACTACGCAAACCATTTGGGATTTTCAACAGATTATTGTTTCTTATAAAAAGAAGAAGTGATGCAGTCAGTCTCTCCTCAACTCTTAGCCAAGAGAGACTGGCATGCATAGTATTTATATCAGCCCTCTGATTACAATGAAGAGCAAGATGTTCCGCTCTGTTTTGGGCCAGCTGCAGCTTAACTAGGTCTTTCCTTGCAGCACTGGACCACACAACTGGACAATAATCAAGATTAGACAAAACTAGAGCCTGCAGAACTTACTTTTTGGAGTGTGGTGTCAAAAATCTATTTTATTACAGACAGACATCTCCCCATCTTTACAACCATTGAATCTATATGTTTAGACCATGACAGTTTACAATCTAAGGTAACGCCAAGTAATTTAGTCTCTTCAACTTGTTCAACAGCCACACCATTCATTACCAGATTAAGCTGAGGTCTAGAATTTAGGGAATGATTTATACCAAATACAATGCTCTTTAGTTTTAGTGATGTTCAGGACCAGTTTATTACTGGCCACCCATTCCAAAACAGACTGCAACTCTTTGTTAAGGGTTTCAGTGACTTAATTAGCTGTGGTTGCTGATGCGTATATGGTTGAATCAACAGCATACATGGACACACATGCTTTGTTTAATGCCAGTGGCAGGTCATTGGTAAAAATGGAAAAGAGTAGAGGGCCTAGCGAGCTGTCCTGCGGTACACCACACTTTACATGTTTGACATTAGAGAAGCTTCCATTAAAGAAAACCCTTTGAGTTCTATTAGATAGATAGCTCTGAATCCATGATATGGCAGAGGTTGAAAAGCCATAACACATACATTTTTTCAACAACAGATTATGGTCAATAGTATCAAAGGCTGCACTGAAATCTAACAGTATAGCTCCCACAATCTTCTTATTATCAATTTCTTTCAACCAATCATCAGACATTTGTGTCAGTGCAATACATGTTGAGTGCCCTTCTGCCCTTCCCTATAAGCATGCTGAAAGTCTGTTGTTAATTGGTTTACAGAGAAATAGCATTGTATTTGGTCAAACATATTTTTTTCCAACAGTTTGCTAAGAGCTGGCAGCAAGCTTATAGGTCTGCTGTTAGAACCAGTAAAGGCTTTACCATTCTTGGGTAGCGGAATAACTTTGGCTTCCCTCAAGGCCTGAGGACAAAGACTTTCCTCTAGGCTCAGATTAAAGATATGACAGATAGGAGTGTCTATAGAGTCAGCTACTATCCTCAGTAGCTTTCCATCTAAGTTGTCAATGCCAGGAGGTTTGTCATTATTGATCGATAACAATAATCTTTCCACCTCTCCCACACTAACTTTACAAAATTCAAACTTGCAATGCTTTTCTTTCATTATTTGTTTTTTTATGCATGAATATGATGGCTCACTGTTCATTGTTGCCATTTCCTGCCTAAGTTTGAATTTGTCTTTCTGACAATAATTTCATTTAAAGTACTCCAAAGTTTTTATAATTGATCTTGGCTTCATAATACAGTTTCTTCTTCTTTTTGTTGAGTTTAGTCACATAATTTCTCAATTTGCAGGAAGTCAACCAGTTAGATATGCAGCCAGACTTATTAGCCACTCCTTTTGCCCCATCTCTTTCAACCATACAGTTTTTTAATTCCTCATCTATCCATGGAGCCTTAACAGTTCTAACAGTCAGTTTCCTAACAAGGGCATGTTTATCAATAATTAGAAGAAGCAATTTCATAAATTCATCAAGTGCAGCGCCTGGATGCTCCTTATTAATCACATCAGACCATCAAATATGTTTTACATCATCCACATATGAGTCACAGCTAAATATTTTGTATGATCTCTTATACACTATTTTAGGCCCAGCTGTTGGAACTTTGGCTTTCCTGGATATAGCCACTATATTGTGATCACTGCATCCAATGGGTACGGATACAGCTTTAGAACAAAGTTCTTCAGTATTAGTAAAAATGTGATCGATACATGTGGATGATCTTGTTCCTGTAGTGTTTGTAAACACCCTGGTAGGTTGATTAATAACCTGAACCTGATTACAGGCACTGGTTACAGTAAGAAGCTTCTTCTTGAGCGGACAGCTTGATGAAAACCAGTCAATATTCAGTATCATCAAATGAATTCTCTAAGTGAGTCTCAGAAATGGCTAATATATGAATGTTATCTGAAGTTAGCAAGTTATTGATTTCATTAACCTTATTTCTAAGGCTACATGTATCGGCCTGGGCCTGTCACCTTGGCCGGTGGTGGGTTTTCCAGTCCTGTGGGCGCGCTCCACCTCAATCTTCCTGTGGTCCATCTTCAATTTCTCAGAGATCATTTCCCTCACTTTGTCCTCAGACTCTGTCCAGGTCTCATGTGGAGATTCTGCAATTCCATCCACAACCATGTTGTTACGCCTCGACTGGGCTCCTGAGTGGCGCAGCAGTCTAAGGCACTGCATCTCAGTGCTTGAGGTGTCACTACAGACCCCCTGGTTCGATTCCAGGCTGTATCACAACCGGCCGTGATTGGGAGTCCCATAGGGCGGCGCACAATTGGCCCAGCGTCGTCCGGGTTTGGCCGGTGTAAGCCGTCATTGTTCTTAACTGACTTGCCTAGTTAAATAAAGGTGTAGAACTATTTTTGTTTGTTTAAAAGATCCTTCGCATGTGATAGAGCGACACCACTGTCCTCTACAACGGTACTCCCGCCGGCTTTGGTCTTTGTCATGGTAGCTAACAACGTAGGTTACGCTGTTACTCCTTGCAGTTCCAGACAGGGTAGGTCACAGGGAAGATTGAAAACAACAAACAGAAGGGCTCTAGACAGCCACAAACCCGGGACAATCCACGGTCCCAGCCACAATGGCAAACCGCGTCATGGGCTGCGTTCAAGCCCTCAAGAAAACCCAGCTAGCTTGATATGCTGCTAGCGAGCAGCTAGGCTAGCTGCAACGCCAAATAGCTCCTCAGACCTGTCCTTGGTCGGCAGGATCACTGGACAGAGACTAGCAGTCCCAGCAACTGATGCCAACTGTGTTGCGGGATCCAAACTAAAAAGTTAGCTAGCTACTAAGAACTTCCCAATACACTTTCAAAACAACAAACTTTTCAAAACAACAAATCCGAGCTCTTCCTCGTTCCACATTCAACAGGAAGTGACGTGATCCATGTGTTTGATACCATTCCATTCACTCCATTCCAGCCATTATTATGAGCCGTCCTCCCCTCAGCAGCCTCCCTTTTCTTTGTCTGGTGTTGTCTTTGCCGCTGTTCGCACTCAGTCTCTGAATAGAAGGGGGTAAACAGACGGTAGCCCAATCTGAGCTGTGTGCGTGCATACTTGTGTGTGTGTGTGTGCATGTGTATGTGTCTAGGACACATTTAGTGTGTTTACCCAGGCAGGCCCGTCTGTTCCTCCCCCTCATCAAACCACACACGCACACACAGGCCTCCTTCCCCAGCCCCTGTCCACTCTAAGACAACTATGACACTTATTTGCAGAGCTAGGACTGCACTCTGAGAAGAAGGACTGCGAGAAGAGCGAGAGAGAAAGAGAGACACGCATGCCATGCCCTCGTCTGACAATATTTACCATGGTGTTGAGGAATCATAAAGGAGTGTGAACAGAACTTAGTGGACTCACAATTGACTCCTGGGCTTGACTCCAAACGCACTCCAACACATGGCCTTTATGAGGGGCCTTGATATGTATGCCTATGCCGATCCTATTAAAGTTATACAGTGGCAAATCGTTTTTTTGTATACTATTTTAGTGATTACTGCATTGTTGGGTTTGGAGCTTGCAAGAAATGAATTGTACTGTAGTTGTGCACGTTACATTAAAACTTGAAACTTTATTCTTGCCCCACACAAACTTTGGGAAGAGAAATGAGATCCCGGCAGACACGTTCTGAAGTGAACAAACTCTCCTCTCCCATCTGGGAGTGTCACACATACTAGGGATGTAGCAGCTAATTTTATCACACAATGTAGCAACTAGCTATTGTCACTGGACTCATGGTGACGGATGATTAGTTATCATGAGGGTTGTTGTTGTAGCTGAGTAATGTCCCAGACACTCTTTCTCAGTTTCTTTATTTATCTCTATCTGTCTCTCATCCCATGAGGTTTGGCTCTTTCTTTCACCTACCTTTTTAGTGACAAGCTGCAATGCAACAAACATAGATGGTGCTTATCAAGTAAACAAACATCTAAACCAAATTGTTCCTTGAGTTGTAAATGGACTCCCCCAGTTCTACCTGGCTTCACCCTGGACCCTGTACCACACTACACATCAGCCCATATCCCCAGAAATGGTAGTGGCTGTGTGTGTCTACGGTCTCTGTAATGACCTTATTCTTACTACGCTTTATTCAAGTCACTCACAATGTTGTTTGAACTCTCCAGTGTTTGATTTGCCTGCCCACTCTAACAATATGAAGACTAATTAAGATGGACATGTAGATTAACACAGATCAACCTCTCCCTCTCTTCTACCAAGTAAGTCCACCATTAAACATGTTGACCTCTCTGCCAGCCATGCAGGGAGGGGCTGAAGAAAGCAACATGTGTTCCTTATAGACCCCTGTTTATTTTACTTTTATACTTGCATTACAGCCAAGTAAACATATCAGCTGCGCTCGGTACACAAAGCCACCAAAAAGATGCCAGCTTCTGAACTAGGGCGATATGGCTTATTGCTTTCCCCATGACCCTCTCAATGCTTAAGTTTACTCAAGGGAATCAAGATGTATTACCTTCTATTGGATTAAAAACATTAATGTAATCAAGACAATGTAATCTGAATCTAGCTGAGTAAAATGCAAACAATTTTGGTACTGTTCAACATTTTAAAAACATTTACTATAAATCCACTAAAACTTGTATGTATGGTCCATACACATACCTCTCTGGTAAACACCACAGTTTCCAAAACATTTAGTCACAAATGATATGGGTACCATATACCATATGCTTTGAGAAGAGTAGACAGTGTGTTGATGCATTGAGCTCTCAGCTCTTAGCTCTCTCTCTCTCTTCTGCCTGTGGTGTTTAAATAAGGAGAGCTCTTCTGCCTGAAGGGTTGGTCTAGTTATACTCCATGACAGACCACAAAAAGAAAAAGACCACGTTTACTTCCTGAGGTTAGCCTTTTAATTCATGCCATTGTTGACTGTGCCCCCCCTCTATCGCTCCATCCTCCCATCCCACTCCACTCCTCCTCTACTCCAGTGTGAAGCCAGTCCATCTGTTTATTTGTATCTTACTGGACCGAGAACGTTGCGAGAGGACGGCGAGCTGCCATTTAAATTAGTGATTGCCCGGCCACATCACCCCTCCCTCTCACCCTAACCCGCGAAACCTCTAACACCGTTTCTGTACCTAACTATCCCCCCCTACCTCTAACTAGCCTAACCCAGCCATACAAACACCCCTATTGTCCAGGGGAAAAAGGTCCTCCCACCCCCCACCCTCACACCCTGTCCCCCTATGAGACCAGGCCCTTCCATGCTGTGCTATTGGACATTCCCTTGGTTTCTCCCCCACCCCTGACTGCCTCACTATAAACCATCCCGGATGCTCCAATTAAGACTCTTAATCTCTGACTGGGTCCTCAGACAGAGAAAGGGGGGAGAGAGAGAGAGAGGGAGTGAGAGAGAGAGAAGGGGGGATAGAGGGGGAGAGAAGGAGAGAGGGGGAGAGGGATAGGTGGAGGGGAAAGGTAGAGAGAGAGAGTGAGAGAGAGGGAAGTGGAAGTGAAATGTCTCCCCACAGTTCATTATCTTTGTGGCTAAGGGGCTTTCACACTGGCTGCGCAGCTCTGTGCTGTAAAAATGCTATAAAATGAAGGCTGGCGATAAATCATCTCACTTTCTCTGTGTGGGACGGAACTATAGCCAACACTGCTAGTTTAAGACAGACCCTGCTTGTTGTTTTTAATGTAAATGTGAGGTAGATTCATTTAGTTGACGTAGCCTGGCTAGCTGACATAAAAACCAAGGAGAAGTTGAAAGGCTCTGAGTCACATTTGCATTTTAGTCATTTAGCAGACGCTCTTATCCAGAGCGACTTACAGTTAGTGAGAGCATACATTTTTCATACTGGCCCCCCGTGGGAATCGAACCCACAACCCTGGCGTTGCAAGCGACATGCTCCAGCAACTGAGCTACACGGGAGGCTACAGTTACATCCCATAAAGTCACTAGACTGGCATTAGTGTAGGAATATGAATGACTTGTCTCTCCAATGATGGGTATTCATCATTATGGGAAGTGTTTCTCGTGGTGACAGTATGCAGGATAACGTTTACAAACAAAAATGAAGGTTCTGTTTTTATGAAGAGACAAGGTCGGAGCCTAACCGGTCAGCCTCTCTGAATTCTCAGACCTCTAAAAAAGCACCTGAGAACCAGGATCTCTGACCCTCAATCAATCACACGACCGTCTCAGACCCTCCACAGCTGTTTCTCATTGGTGTTTTTAAAACTAATTCTCTGAGTGAGATAGTTTCCCCAAGACCAGAAGTCCCAGGAGAATGATCCCCAGACCTGTGAGTGTCTGTGAGGAGGTGAGTCAGATTGTTGTTCTGTGTTATCATCTTATCTTATCCAACTAGATGACCTGGGGCCTGCCCTGTGTTATAACTCCACTGACAGTTGGGTTGACAGTCAGTTCACACTGACAGTTAGTTGAGTTCTGTTTTAGCCAGGGCAGAGACACTGGATGTTTGAGGCCCAGAGAGCATATCTCTCAGAGGATGGCATTTACAGAATTAGAGATGTTGGTGAGACAAAATTGACGATGATCCCAAATATCCACTAGATTTGCACTAAGGTGTCTATACTTTTCATCAAACCTCAAGAATTGTCTCCTGAGCCTTCTCCTCTGAGATCAAATGAGCTGCCTTGCAGACAAAACATTGGCGCTGCAGTCATTGTATGAAACAAACATGTTGTGCATCATCACAGTGTTGTTTTTATAGACCCTCAGTGGCAGTTTGATAGAGTCCAGAATATGTCTCTCTCTTTGAGGCACTCCCCAGACCCTCTAGTTTCCAGAACCCAGGCTCCCCAGGAGGCCCTACCCCCGGGGTGACCCTCAGCCACAACACCCCCAACCCCCTAGATCAGGGAGGGGCAACTCCAGTCCTCGGGGGCCGGAATGGTGTCACACGTTTTCCCCATCCCTAGCAAACACAGCTGATGAAACTAATTGCATTCTAAACTGAAGATCATGATTAGTTGATTATTGGAGTCAGGTGTGTTAGCTGGGGCTGGGCAAAAGTGCGACACCGATCAGGCCCATCCCTGCCCTAGATTGATGTTCCTGCCTCCTGCTCCCACGCATTGTCTTGTTATGGAGGGTACTTCCTCTGTTTCTACCCCTCTCTCTCCCTGTTCCCGTTAAAAAAGCCCTTTTACTAAGGGGGAGGGGGATGTGCTGAGCCAGTGTAGACCATGCCGTCATCGGGCCGTGAGGCTGTGAGGACACTCTTTGTGTGAGCTGGCAGCTTTTCTATTAGCTGTGATGCTAGGGGTCAGAGGGTCATGCACAACACAACACTAGCTGTTGTGGCCTGAGTTCCCACTCTGGGCTTGAAGTGAGAATGTGTTAGGAACAGCCTAAAGAGTGTTAAAACAAGATGAATGTCATGTGATCACCATCATGGGATCAAGTCACAAAAATAGAGAAAAAAAAATTCAAATATTTGATGCCATCTGTGTTGGTTAGAACCAAAAGGAATACCAAAAAGTGTGCGAACTTGATCAACTTGACGACAAGTTTAATTCACATAATCTTAATTCACCAGACAACAGAACCCTTTTTATCCTGATCTCTTCTGTAGAGATAATATACTTTTTCTGCTCTGAGGAAATTAGTGAAGCAGGTCCACACCTGGGTGTGTTAACCAGGGTTAGGTCAGCTCATCTGGTGATCCATCAGAGTCTGGTCAGGTAGCTGATTACCCAGACACCTCATCAGTCTTACAGAGATCTCCGCTCCGCTCGCTGGTCCCCAAAGCTACACTTACAGCATGCTGATGCTAACAGGCTAATCACAGGCCAGTGAGTCCAAACGATGGCTGCCCCCCTCCAGCTCTCTCTCTCTAAATGTAATGTAAATGTCTGGCCGCCACAGTGCAGCCCTGCTCCCACCCTGCTCCCAGCTGGGTGATGCATGGCGGTCATTAGCCCCTGATCCCCCAAGACACGTCTGCCCAACACTGATAGCTGTATTCCCCTTAGGGCCATGTCCCCTGGCCCCCACACTAGAATAGGACCCTGCTGTTTCTGATATAGCTCTTACTGTGATGTTAGAGAGGTGAGTTCCTCGTACCACAGTACCCTAAAGACAATTAAGAGAATCAGTACCCCCACCTTACCTCAGCTATAGGTAATGCATCATGCTGACTGCGGTCAGGGAGTAGGTTGGGGTTTGCAGATTTGTGGTTCAGTGAGACTGGGAGCGTATAGTTAGTTGGGAGTGATTGGGTGGATTAGGCCTGTTGTTTGATGGAGATGGATGATGGTAGAGAAAAGCCAGCTGGGGAGAGAGAAAGTTAGTGGAGAGAGAGAGAGATAGAGAAAGAGAGGGGGAGAGAGGGGGGGGGGGGGGGTGATGTGAGCGTGTTGGCCGCTAAGGCCCGTCATGAAGGCTGTGTTTAGGGCTGGTTGCCATGGGCACCCCCAGATGTGTCCGATCTTCACCAGGCATTGTGTAGCCGTGTCCTGAGTGCCTTTCCTGTTCATGTTTACACAACTCTCTCTCTCTCTGTTTCTCTCTCACACACACATAATGCAACTCCATTTATATACGGTGCTTCTCCCACACAGCTTCCCTGCCTGATATGATTTAATGAACACCTTAAGACTGAGGGTCCCCTCTCTAAAAAATATTTTCAAAGAACCTTCTCCCATCCTCCCCAGCATGGTCCCTCTTCAGCCCCCTCAGTCTTACTGTTTAAGATGGCATATGGATGTCCTAGCCAAGATATAACTGTCACCTAATGGACAATGTACTGTTTGAGACGTAAACATCTTATTTCCTAATGTACTATAAAAGGAACCAGACTTCAAATACATCATATAATCCCATCACTTTCCTCAGCCAACGATGTTCTTTTTCTATACTGTATGTTTATTTGAATATGAAAGTGAACTTCCTCTTCCTCTGCCAGTCAGACTTCAAACTTCAAACCAGTCAAAGAAAGTAAAAACAGGCTATGATGAACATCCATTCTACCTGCCATGTGTTGCTATGGAACCAGGCCCTGACCTAATCTACTTACCTTCAGCCCCAAATCTCCCTATCAATAAAACATGTAGCATTTTAACTTGTCCCGAGGGAAGGGTATGAAGAGAAGAACACACATACACACATTCTCTGCCTCTGTCTCTCTCTCTCTCTCTCTCTCTCTCTGTCTCTCTCTGTCTCTCTCTCTCTTTCTCTCTCTCTCTCTCTCTCTCTCTCTCGCTCTCTCGCTCTCTTGCTCTCTCTCTCACACACACACTTAATACTTCATTCAGAGGGGGTGTGGTTGTTCCGTGCTCTCCTGTAAGCCCCTAATCCTTCTGTCGCCATGGCGAGCCCACACCACAGTAGGAGTCAGCACCGCAGACTAAACCTGGGGCTGTGAACGTTAAACTGGTAAAAATGGATCTTAATACACTGGCCTATTAACCTGCTGTGTGTGTGTTGAATTGGACTAACCACACTGGCTTATTAGCCTGGCTGGTTCATGCTGTGGGTCATACTGGTCTTAGATCAGTCTAAATACACAATAATCTTAATAACCAATCAAATGGGGGCTAAACTGTTGTGGTTGGATGGATGTACAGTACTATAGAAGTCTAAGAAAAGGCCTCCCTCCCTGTATTTCTCCTCGCTTGGCGGTAACAAAATGCACGCTAGCTACCCAAAGCTTTTCCCCAGCCAGTGGAAGCCTCAGGCCGGTCAGACTGTTGCTTTACTACCCATAGTGCAGGCCAGGGCGGGAAGGGACAAGGCCATTAGTTCGTTGTGTGTAGCCGTTGGCATGGTGCTGTGTCGTTAGGAACACAGCCAACTTATCCTGCTGGAATTTCCTGTCTGAATGGTGCCGCCTCCTCCTCCTCCTCCTCCTCCTCCTCCTCCTCCTCCTCTCCTCCTTTCCTTCTTCCCTTGCTCCCTCCCTCTCTCATCCCCTTCTCCCCTAGCTCACTCCCTCATTCTCTTTCGGAGAGCGAGACAGAAAGAAATGCTGTTTTAATTACCCTGTCCAGGCCCCTCTCTCTGTCTCTCTCTCTCTGTCTCTCTCTCTCAATTCAATTCAATTCAATTTCAATTTAAGGGCTTTATTGGCATGGGAAACATATGTTAACATTGCCAAAGCAAGTGAAGTAGATAGTAAACAAAAGTGAAATAAACAATAAATATTAACAGTAAACATTACACTCAGAAGTTCCAAAAGAATAAAGACATTTCAAATGTCATATTATGTATATATACAGTGTTGTAACAATGTGCAAATAGTTAAAGTACAAATGGGAAAATAAATCAACATAAATATGGGTTTTATTTACAATGGTGTTTGTTCTTCACTGGTTGCCCTTTTCTTGTGGCAACAGGTCACAAATCTTGCTGCTGTGATGGCACACTGTGGTTTTTCACCCAGTAGATAAGGGAGTTTATCAAAATTGGGTTTGTTTTCTAATTCTTTGTGGATCTCTGTAATCTGAGGGAAATATGTGTCTCTAATATGGTCATACATTTGGCAGGAGGTTAGGAAGTGCAGCTCAGTTTCCACCTCATTTTGTGGGCAGTGTGCAGATAGCCTGTCTTCTCTTGAGAGCCATGTCTGCCTACGGCGGCCTTTCTCAATAGCAAGGCTATACTCACTGAGTCTGTACATAGTCAAAGCTTTCCTTAAGTTTGGGTCAGTCACAGTGGTCAGGTATTCTGCCACTGTGTACTCTCTGTTTAGGGCCAAATAGCATTCTAGTTTGCTCTGTTTTTTTGCTAATTATTTCCAATGTGTCTAGTAATTCTCTTTTTGTTTTCTCATGGTTGGGTCTAATTGTGTTGTTGTTGTTGTCCTGGGGCTCTGTGGGGTCTGTTTGTGTTTGTGAACAGAGCCCCAGGACCAGCTTACTTAGGGGACTCTTCTCCAAGTTAATCTCTTTGTAGGTGATGGCTTTGTTATGGAAGGTTTGGGAATCGCTTACTTTTAAGTGGTTATAGAATTTAATGGCTCTTTTCTGGATTTTTATAATTAGCGGGTATCGGCCTAATTCTGCTCTGCATGCATTATTTGGTGTTTTTCGTTGTACACTGAGGATATTTTTGCAGAATTCTGCATGCAGAGTCTCAATTTGGTGTTTGTCACATTTTGTGAATTCTTGGTTGGTGATAGGACCCCAGACCTCACAACCATAAAGGACGAAGACTTTGCCTTTGTTTTGGTTTGTTTGTTTGTCAATTAGGGTGTGCAGGGTGAATACGTGGTCTGCCGTATGGTCATTTGGTAAACAGCCAATTTGACATTTGCTCAGTACAGTGTTTTCACTGAGGAAATGTACGAGGGTGCTGTTAATGATAATGCAGCGGATTTTCCCAAGGTTGCTGTTGACGCATATTTACATTTACATTTAAGTCATTTAGCAGACGCTCTTATCCAGAGCAACTTACAAATTGGTGCATTCAACTTAGGATAGCCAGTGGGACAATCACATCTTGATCACAGTAAGTACACTTCTTCAAACAAGCAGCTGTGAGCAAATTCAATGCAATCAGGGACAACTACATCTCGATCACAATAAGTACATTTCTTTAAACAAGTCAGTGCTAGCAGGTGAAATAAGTCAGGTGTTCGTTTAGACAAAAGACAGTGGTAGTAAAGGGGGGGTAGAAGGATTACTATTCCAGGTATTCCTTAAAGAGATAGGGTTTCAAGTGTCTCCGGAAGGTGGTCAGTGACTCCGCTGTCCTGGCATCGTGGGGGAGCTTGTTCCACCTTTGGGGTGCCAGAGCAGCGAATAGCTTTGACTGGGCTGAGCGGGAACTGTGCTTCCGTAAAGGTAGGGGGGATAGCAGGCCAGAGGTGGATGAACGTAGTGCCCTCATTTGGGTGTAGGGTCTGATCAGAGCATGAAGGTAAGGAGGTGCCGTTCCCCTCACAGCTCCGTAGGCAAGCACCATGGTTTTGTAGTAGATGCGAGCTTCAACTGGAAGCCAGTGGAGTGTGCGGAGGAGCGGGGTGGCGTGAGAGAACTTGGGATGGTTGAACACCAGACGGGCTGCAGCGTTCTGGATAAGTTGCAGGGGTTTAATGGCACAGGCAGGGAGCCCAGCCAACAGCGAATTGCAGTAATCCAGACGGGAGACGACAAGTGCCTGGATTAGGACCTGTGCCGCATTCTGTGTAAGGTAGGGTCGTACTCTGCGAATGTTGTAGAGCATGAACCTGCAGGATTGGGTCACCGCTTTGATGTTAGCAGAGAATGACAGGGTGTTGTCCAGGGTCACGCCAAGGTTCTTTGCACTCTGGGAGGAGGACACAATCGAGTTGTCAACCGTGATGGCGAGATCATGGAGTGGGCAGTCTTTCCCCGGGAGGAAGAGCAGCTCCGTCTTGCTGAGGTTCAGCTTGAGGTTGTGATCCGACATCCACACTGATATGTCTGCAGACATGCAGAGATGCGATTCGCCACCTGGTTATCAGAAGGGGGAAAGGAGAAAATTATCCCACGGTAGTTATTGGGGTCAAATCTGTCTCCGCTTTTGTGGATTGGGGTGATCAGTCCTTGGTTCCAAATATCAGGGAAGATGCCAGAGCTAAGGATGATGCTAAAGAGTTTAAGTATAGCCAATTGGAATTTGTGGTCTGTATATTTTATAATTCCATTGAGGATACCGTCAACACTACAGGCCTTTTTGGGTTGGAGGGTTTGTATTTTGTCCTGTAGTTCATTCAATGTAATTGGAGAATCCAGTAGGTTCTGGTAGTCTTTAATAGTTGGTTCTAAGATTTGTATTTGGTCATGTATATGTTTTTGCTGTTTGTTCTTTGTTATAGGGCCAAAAAGATTAGAGAAGTGGTTTACCCATACATCTCCGTTTTGGGTAGATAACTCTTCGTGTTGTTGTTTGTTTAGTGTTTTCCAATTTTCCCAGAAGTGGTTAGAGTCTATGGATTCTTCAATGACATTGAGCTCATTTCTGACGTGCTGTTCCTGCTTTTTCCATAGTGTATTTCTGTATTGTTTTAGTGATTCACCATAGTGAAAGCGTAGGCTCAGGTTTTCTGGGTCTCTATATTTGGTTGGATAGGTTTCTCAATTTCTTTCCTAGGTTTTTGCATTCTTCATCAAACCATTTGTCACTGTTGTTACCTTTCTTCTGTTAGAGATTTTTAGATTTGATAGGGAAGCTGAGAGGTCAAATATACTGTTTAGGTTTTCTACTGCCAAGTTTACACCTTCACTATTACAGTGGAACGTTTTGTCCAGGAAGTTGTCTAAAAGGGATTGAATTTGTTGTTGCCTAATTGTTTTTTGGTAGGTTTCGACACTACTTTCCTTCCATCTATAACATTTCTTAATATTATTCAGTTCCTTTGGCTTTGATGCCTCATGATTGAGTATTGTTTTGTTCAAGTAGACTGCGATTTTGCTGTGGTCAGTGGGCTGACTGTGAACGCTCTGATAGACTCTGGGTTGAGGTCAGTGATAAAGTAGTCTACAGTACTACTGCCAAGAGATGAGCTATAGGTGTACCTACCATAGGAGTCCCCTCGAAGCCTACCATTGACTATGTACATACCCAGTGTGCGACATAGCTGCAGGAGTTTTTGTTGGTTATGTTGTCGTAGTTGTGCCTAGGGGGGCATATGGGGGAGGGAATGCTGTCACCTCCAGGTACAGTGGGGGAAAAAAGTATTTAGTCAGCCACCAATTGTGCAAGTTCTCCCACTTAAAAAGATGAGAGAGGCCTGTAATTTTCATCATAGGTACACAAAATGAGAAGAAAAAAATCCAGAAAATCACATTGTAGGATTTTTAATGAATTTATTTGCAAATTATGGTGGAAAATAAGTATTTGGTCAATAACAAAAGTTTCTCAATACTTTGTTATATACCCTTTGTTGGCAATGACACAGGTCAAACGTTTTCTGTAAGTCTTCACAAGGTTTTCACACACTGTTGCTGGTATTTTGGCCCATTCCTCCATGCAGATCTCCTCTAGAGCAGTGATGTTTTGGGGCTGTCGCTGGGCAACACGGACTTTCAACTCCCTCCAAAGATTTTCTATGGGGTTGAGATCTGGAGACTGGCTAGGCCACTCCAGGACCTTGAAATGCTTCTTACGAAGCCACTCCTTCATTGCCCGGGCGGTGTGTTTTGGATCATTGTCATGCTGAAAGACCCAGCCACGTTTCATCTTCAATGCCCTTGCTGATGGAAGGAGGTTTTCACTCAAAATCTCACGATACATGGCCCCATTCATTCTTTCCTTTACACGGATCAGTCGTCCAGGTCCCTTTGCAGAAAAACAGCCCCAAAGCATGATGTTTCCACCCCCATGCTTCACAGTAGGTATGGTGTTCTTTGGATGCAACTCAGCATTCTTTGTCCTCCAAACGCGACGAGTTGAGTTTTTACCAAAAAGTTATATTTTGGTTTCATCTGACCATATGACATTCTCCCAATCCTCTTCTGGATCATCCAAATGCACTCTAGCAAACTTCAGACGGGCCTGGACATGTACTGGCTTAAGCAGGGGAACACGTCTGGCACTGCAGGATTTGAGTCCCTGGCGGCGTAGTGTGTTACTGATGGTAGGCTTTGTTACTTTGGTCCCAGCTCTCTGCAGGTCATTCACTAGGTCCCCCCATGTGGTTCTGGGATTTTTGCTCACCGTTCTTGTGATCATTTTGACCCCACAGGGTGAGATCTTGTGTGGAGCCCCAGATCGAGGGAGATTATCAGTGGTCTTGTATGTCTTCCATTTCCTAATAATTGCTCCCACAGTTGATTTCTTCAAACCAAGCTGCTTACCTATTGCAGATTCAGTCTTCCCAGCCTGGTGCAGGTCTACAATTTTGTTTCTGGTGTCCTTTGACAGCTCTTTGGTCTTGGCCATAGTGGAGTTTGGAGTGTGACTGTTTGAGGTTGTGGACAGGTGTCTTTTATACTGATAACAAGTTCAAACAGGTGCCATTAATACAGGTAACGAGTGGAGGACAGAGGAGCCTCTTAAAGAAGAAGTTACAGGTCTGTGAGAGCCAGAAATCTTGCTTGTTTGTAGGTGATCAAATACTTATTTTCCATCATAATTTGCAAATAAATTCATTAAAAATCCTACAATGTGATTTTCTGGATTTTCTTTTCTCAATTTGTCTGTCATAGTTGACGTGTACCTATGATGAAAATTACAGGCCTCTCTCATCTTTTTAAGTGGGAGAACTTGCACAATTGGTGGCTGACTAAATACTTTTTTTTCCCCACTGTAGGTGTTTGTCCCCCTGTGTGCTGAGGGTGTCAGGTTCTTGTCCAGTTCTGGCATTTAGGTCGCCACAGACTAGTACATGTCCCTGGTTCTGGAAATTATTGATTTCCCCCTCCAGGATGGAGAAGCTGTCTTCATTAAAGTATGGGGATTCTAGTGGGGGGATATAGGTAGCACACAGGAGGACATTTTTCTCTGTTGAGATCATTTCCTTTTGAATTTCTAGCCAAATGTAAAATGTTCCTGTTTTGATTAATTTAATAGAGTGAGTTAGGTCTGCTCTATACCAAGTTAGCATACCCCCTGAGTCCCTTCCCTGTTTCACACCTGGTAGTTTGGTGCATGGGACTACCAGCTCTCTGTAACCTAGAGGGCAACCAGTGGGTCTGTCTCCTCTATACCATGTTTCTTGTAGGATGACAATGTCTGTATTTCCGATTTCTTTGGTAAAGTCCAGGTTCCTGCTCTTTAGGCCAAAGGTAGATGACCTCAGGCCTTGGATATTCCAGGATGAAATAGTGAAGGTTTTGTGTTCCATAAAGTGTCTAATGTTGTTGGTCGTGTGGTTTGGCCTCTCTCTCTCTCAATTCAATTTCAATTCAATTCAATTTCAATTCAATTCAATTCAATTCAATTTAAGGGCTTTATTGGCATGGGAAACGTATGTTAACATTGCCAAAGCAAGTGAAGTAGATAGTAAACAAAAGTGAAATAAACAATACATATTAACAGTAAACATTACACTCAGAAGTTTCAAAAGAATAAAGACATTTCAAATGTCATATTATGTATCTCTCTCTCTCTCTCTCTCTCTCTCTCTCTCTCTCTCTCTCTCTCTCTCTCTCTCTCTCTCTCTCTCTCTCTCTCTCTCTCTCTCTCTCTCTCTCTCTCTCTCTCTCTCTCTCTCTCTCTCTCTCTCTCTCTCTCTCTCTCTCTCTCTCTCTCTCTTTCTCTCTCTCAGGATGTTATTATCACTGAGTACTTCCTTAGAGGATGAGCCCCTGGTTCCATCCCAAATGGCACCCTATTCCCTATACAGTGCACTACTTCTGACCACAGCCCTAAGGTTCCCGGTCAAAAGCAGTGCACTATATAGGGAATTGGGTGCTATTTAGGATGCAACCCCTCAACCCCTTCTGATCTGATCTTGGCTGCTGCTCTGCTGCGCTGGGACATGAAAAGTGAATGTTTTCCCTTCGCTCGGAACCTCGTACACTCACACACACACACACACACCAGTGCCCTTTGTTAATGTGTAACACCTGTCTTTGTCTTTAGGGTGAGATCAAACCCGGCTTAAGACCAAAACAAATAGAAAAGAGGACAGGGTTGTTTCTCACCCGCTCTCTGACAGGATGTTTGGCACTTCTGAGAACATTATTATGGGGGTTGGGAAGCAATATTATTAAAGACATTTAAGCAAACATGTTATGATGATGGATCATCTAAAAGGGTAGAGAGCACACAGATATGTACCTGAACACAAACAAAGTTAACTCAGCTCAAGAAGCATGTTCCCATGAGGTGGGTGGATCAACTCCAATCAGAGATCCATACAGAGATAAAAGCAACAAGGTCTTGAAGTGACAACAAACTGCTTCACGGACACTTTCAGCAGTGTCCTGCCAGATGAGAGTGAGAGTGTCAGGGTGCCAATGTGTGTAAGTGGATGCTGGGGCAGTGTGTCCCTACATTGCTGCTCACCCAGGGGACAGCTGACAGTTCAGTGCCTCTGGACCCTCCCCTGTAACATATACCTACCCCCTGTACCTTTCTCTTGTAGTCCCTGTGGCCCAGGAAACAATGCTGCTGTCTGGGTGATGGAACAGGCCTGCTCAGCCTTTCCCTCCAGATCTGGACAGCCTGTCTCTCTCTGGGGGTCCTTACTTTGTTTAGTGAGATAAAAGTTGTTCCTGCTTTCTTGTTTTCAAGTTAGGGTAAGCCTACTCCAGCAGGCTCTGAGTACCACTGACACCCCCTTGACCCAGACCCATTCCAACCCACTCTACCTTCTTCAACAGCCCACTCTCCCTGCCTCGCACCAGGCATTGTTGGGAGCCAGGAGACACATTTGGATAAAAGTTGGAACTTCTCCACACGCAAATCCCCCCATTTAAGTTTTTACAGGGGGGCTTTTTGTTGCCTCTAACATACAAGTTGACTTGAGAATGTGTGTCTTCTCTTACACACAAGAGGAAGAGAGGCTCGTTGGCAGACGTCCAACGGTGTAGAACATTACAGAGACTGAGGTTCTCTAGGATTCTAGAGAGGTGGAGCACGAGGGGATGGATGTTCAATTACACTGACTTGATGTCATGATAAACACTTGTAAACAATTCCATGCAAGTCAATCATTTCTAACAACAATCACAGTTGTTGGACAGTACATACCTCAAACCATGCATGAATGTCACAATAACCCACCAATAAGGCTACTGTACATGACAGCAATGGGTTCAATCACGTCTAAGTACCAGTAATGTCTTGCTTTGTGTTTGCAAAGAAAAACATTGAAACGTTCCTGTTTGGCCTCCAGGCAGACAGAGTTGAGTTACAGTGGCATGTTTTCTTAGCCATGGCTTCAGGAGTCTTTGTGCAGTAATGAAGCTAAGTACATCTCAAACAGAGAAGTGCCAAGGAAGGAGCCATCAGGCTCAGAGAGTTTCCCAACATGTCTTCAAACACCACCGCTCAGAGTCAAGCTCTGTGGTGGGCTTAGCCTCAGTCCTTTTCCTACCCAGTGAGCTACAGTGGCTTGCGAAAGTATTCACCCCCCTTGGCATTTTTCCTATTTTGTTGCCTTACAACCTGGAATTAAAATGGATTTTTGGGGGGTTTGTATCATTTGATTTACACAACATGCCTACCACTTTGAAGATGCAACATTTTTTACCGTGAAACAAACAAGAAATAAGACAAAAAAACAGAAAACTTGAGCGCACATAACTATTCACCCCCCCCCCCCCCCCCCCCCCAAAGTCAATACTTTGTAGAGCCACCTTTTGCAGCAATTACAGCTGCAGGTCTCTTGGGGTCTGTCTCTATAAACTTGGCACATCTAGCCACTGAGATTTTTGCCCATTCTTCAAGGCAAAACTGCTCCAGCTCCTTCAAGTTGGATGGGTTCCGCTGGTGTACAGCAATCTTTAAGTCATACCACAGATTCTCAATTGGATTGAGGTCTGGGCTTTGACTAGGCCATTCCAAGACATTTCAATGTTTCCCCTTAAACCACTCGAGTGTTGCTTTAGCAGTATGCTTAGGGTCATGGTCCTGCTGGAAGGTGAACCTCCGTCCCAGTCTCAAATCTCTGGAAGACTGAAACAGGTTTCCCTCAAGAATTTCCCTGTATTTAGCACCATCCATCATTCCTTCAATTCTGACCAGTTTCCCAGTCCCTGCCGATGAAAAACATCTCCACAGCATGATGCTGCCACCACCATGCTTCACTGTGGGGATGGTGTTCTCGGGGTGATGAGAGGTGTAGGGCTTGCGCCAGACATAACGTTTTCCTTGATGGCCAAAAAGCTCAATTTTAGTCTCATCTGACCAGAGTACCTTCTTCCGTATGTTTGGGGAGTCTCCCACATGCCTTTTGGCGAACACCAAATGTGTTTGCTTATTTTTTTCTTTAAGCAATGGCTTTTTCTGGCCACTCTTCCGTAAAGCCCAGCTCTGTGGAGTGTACGGCTTAAAGTGGTCCTATGGACAGATACTTCAATCTCCGCTGTGGAGCTTTGCCGCTCCTTCAGGGTTATCTTTGGTCTCTTTGTTGCCTCTCTGATTAATGCCCTCCTTGCCTGGTCCATGGGTTTTGGTGGGCGGCCCTCTCTTGGCAGGTTTGCTGTGGTGCCATATTCTTTCCATTTTTTAATTTAATTCTTTCCTGATCTGTACTTCTCCACAACTTTGTCCCTGACCTGTTTGGAGAGCTCCTTGGTCTTCATGGTGCTGCTTGCTTGGTGGTGCCCCTTGCTTAGTGGTGTTGCAGACTCTGGGGCCTTTCAGAACAGGTGTATATATACTGAGATCATGTGACACTGAGATTGCACACAGGTGGACTTTATTTAACTAATTATGTGACTTCTGAAGGTAATTGGTTGCACCAGATCTTATTTAGGGGCTTCATAGCAAAGGGGGTGAATACATATGCACGCACCACATTTCCATTATTTATTTGTTATAATTTTTTGAAACAAGTTATTTTTTTAATTTCACTTCACCAATTTGGACTATTTTGTGTATGTCCATTACATGAAATCCAAATAAAAATCCAGTTAAATTACAGATTGTAATGCAACAAAATAGGAAAAATGCCAAGGAGGATGAATACTTTCGCAAGGCACTGTATAAGGCCACAACAATCTGTATTTTGCCTCAGTTTGTGCTCTGATCGTGGGCTGAGCTTTTGTAGTGTGGCGGTTGTCAATCAAAGTGACAGGGGGCTCTGCTGGGCTTTAGTGGCTTTAGTGATGACCCAGGAATGATGACTCATGTAGGTAGAATGCATGCACACACACACACACACACACACACACACACACACACATACACACACACACACACACACACACACCAAGTTCAAAGGAATGCTGACTCATGTAGGTAGAACTTCTCCTTAAAATCACACACACACACACACACACACACACACACACACACACACACACACACACACACACACACACACACACACACACACTCATTGGATACTTCCCTACTTCCTTCATCCCCCTATCCCCCTCACAGAAGGAGATAATGATCTGTGCCACCTCTGACCTTTATGGTCTTTGCTCCCCAGGTCATCTCTGACTCACTGGAGCGCAAATAATCTTAATACAGAGAGTCCAGAGATCAACCAGCCAATCCAAGGGAGCTGGCCTGGCCTCCTCCTCTTTCTCCTCCTCCTGTTTCTCCTCCTTCTCTTCCTCCTCCTCTTTCTCCTCCTCCTCTTCCGCCTCCTCTTTCTCCTCCTCCTCTTTGTCCTCCTCCTCTTTCTACTCTTTCTCCTCCTCCTCTTTCTCCTCCTCCTCTTTGTCCTCTTTCTCCTCCTCCTCTTTCTCCTCCTCTTCTTTCTCCCTCCTCTTTATCCTCCTCCTCTTTCTCCTCCTCCTCTTTCTCCTCCTCTTCCTCCTCCTCTTTCTCCCCTTTTTTCCCTCCTCATCTTTCTCCTCCTCCTCTTCCTCCTCCTCTTTCTCCTCCTCTTTCTCCTCTTTCTCCTCCTCCTCTTTCTCCACCTCCTCTTTCTCCTCCTCCTTTTTCTCCACCTCCTCTTTCTCCTCACTGCAATGCACACACACACTAGCCTGGATTCAGTTCAAAAGACTCCAATGCTTTTAATTACGTAAACCAGTGCCATTGTTGGGGTGGGATTTTTTGCTGAATATCCACACTTTGATTTTATTCTGCATACATTTAAAAGGGGAGGATGTTAAAGGAGGAAAAACTGAACTGGTTAAAACTTAGAAAGTGTTTAATGGGAGCTCTTTGGGAGCAGACCTCTTCTGCTGTACTGTAACTTCATACAGAGAGCTAGCGAGAGGGGCTAGAAAGGCATAGACTGAGAGGTTGTAATCATCACACTAATTAAGGAAGGTCTGTTGTTTTTAACAAGACGTCCCCTGAGCTATGAACCTTTTTATGGCAGGAAATTGTTGATTTGTGCATTTTTCGAGCAATTCACATAAAAAAAAACATTCATGGTGAAATAGCTGTGTTTCGCCCCCATTACAGATAGAGAGCTATTAATGGACACAAAGTACCCAGGCCAGACTGTCTGTAACTTAAGGTTTCAATTACTGGAGTATTATGGGAATTGTAACTATTACAGTTACACCCCATGCTAAGGAGGTATGGATGGAGCAGGAGCACAGCATCCTTAGCTCAGCCTGATCACTAGAAATAGGCTTCAACTTTGGACGTTTGAAAAGGTCCCGAGAACGTCGATATATGCCTTCCTTGGCACTCACAAAAAAATGAACTAATTATGTGTGTAGGGTAATAACCACTACTAGTTTGTAGAGTAATAACCACTACTAGTGTGTAATGTAATAACCACTACTAGTGTGTAATGTAATAACCACTACTAGTGTGTAGGGTAATAACCACTACTAGTGTGTAGGATAATAACCACTACTAGTGTGTAGGATAATAACCACTACTAGTGTTTAGGGTAATAACCACTACTAGTGTGTAGTGTAATAACCACTACTAGTGTGTATGGTAAAAAACATTACTAGTGTGTAGGGTAATAACCATTACTAGTGTGTAGGATAATAACCACTACTAGTGTTTAGGGTAATAACCACTAGTTTGTAGGGTAATAACCACTACTAGTGTGTAGTGTAACAACCACTACTAGTGTTTAGGGTAATAACCACTACTAGTTTGTAGGATAATAACCACTACTAGTGTTTAGGGTAATAACCACTAGTGTGTAGGGTAATAACCACTACTAGTGTGTAATGTAATAACCACTACTAGTGTGTAGGGTAATAACCACTTTTAGTGTGTAGGATAATAACCACTACTAGTTTGTAGGATAATAACCACTACTAGTGTTTAGGGTAATAACCACTAGTTTGTAGGGTAATAACCACTACTAGTGTGTAATGTAATAACCACTACTAGTGTGTAGGGTAATAACCACTTTTAGTGTGTAGGATAATAACCACTACTAGTTTGTAGGATAATAACCACTACTAGTGTTTAGGGTAATAACCACTAGTTTGTAGGGTAATAACCACTACTAGTGTGTAGTGTAATAACCACTAGTTTGTAGTGTAATAACCACTACTAGTGTGTAGGGTAATAACCACTACTAGTTTGTAGGGTAATAACCACTACTAGTTTGTAGGATAATAACCACTACTAGTGTTTAGGGTAATAACCACTACTAGTGTGTAATGTAATAACCACTACTAGTGTGTAGGGTAAAAAACATTACTAGTGTGTAGGGTAATAACCATTACTAGTGTGTAGGATAATAACCACTACTAGTGTGTAGGGTAATAACCACTTTTAGTGTGTAGGATAATAACCACTACTAGTTTGTAGGATAATAACCATTACTAGTGTGTAGAGTAATAACCACTACTAGTGTGTAAGGTAATAACCACTACTAGTTTGTAGGATAATAACCATTACTAGTGTGTAGAGTAATAACCACTACTAGTTTGTAGGGTAATAACCACTACTAGTTTGTAGGATAATAACCACTACTAGTTTGTAGGGTAATAAATACTACTAGTTTGTATAATAATAACCACTGCTAGTGTGTAGGATAATAACCACTACTTGTTTGTAGGATAATAACCACTACTAGTTTGTAGGGTAATAACCACTATTAGTGTGTAGGATAATAACCACTACTAGTTTGTAGGATAATAACCATTACTAGTGTGTAGAGTAATAACCACTACTAGTTTGTAGGGTGATAAATACTACTAGTTTGTATAATAATAACCACTGCTAGTGTGTAGGATAATAACCACTACTTGTTTGTAGGACAATAACCACTACTAGTTTGTAGGGTAATAATGGTTTAGCTGCTGCTTGTAGCTGAGCTGAGCTGAGGTGAGGTGAGGTGAGGTGAGGTGAGGTGAGGTGAGGTGAGGTGAGGTGAGGTGAGGTGAGGTGAGGTGAGCATCTCAAGTGTAGTGGGAGTCAGAGGTTTTCCTCTCACGACTCTCGTTCCTTGTTTATGTCCAAACTGTAGCTCTCCTTCAAATGGGCACCTCCACACACACACACACACACACACACACACACACACACACACACACACACACACACACACACACACACACAAACACACACACACAAACACACGCACACACGCGCACACACACACACACACCAAGTTCAAAGGGCTGGATCGCAGCAGGTCTTTGTCAAAGGCCCAATGTGATCTTTCTCATCTCTCTTGTTTGAGATGTAGTAGGATTCCTTAGGACCACTTTGATTATTTATTTAGCCAATCTTCTTCCTGTGTGATAGTGCCAATATTTAACACGAAACTGCTCAGCCTGCTCTTTGAGGTGGTTCATGTTTTCTGCATTGTAGCTTTAGGTTTTTACCGTTTGAAATATTTCACTTGAAAGTCTTTATTGAAGTGCCCGTCTCTTTCTTATCTCCCTCCTTGCCCTGTCTCCTCCCTCTCTCCCTCTGTCCCCCATCTCTCCTCTCTTTCTTCTCACAGGTCCTCACCATCTCTTCCCCACGTTTCACACACCGATCCCGATCGACATGCGTCACCATGAAGGGAGGTACCATTACGAGCCACACCCCCTCCACACCATGCATGGGTAAATAAGACTTACTATTCAGTAATTCATAAAGTGGTGGATTGAGTTTTAAGTTCAGATTCACACCAGCTGTGTTGCACAGCAAGGCAGAATGGGAGTGTTCATGACAAATGCATCTAGCTGAAACGTTGGGCCGTTGTTTCTGTTTGTTGAACCTTATCTTCAATTAAATGAAATAATCTACTTGATTATTTTCTTAAGTGCATCTTTACAAGAATGTGAATGAGCAGGTCAGTCATCACCCTGTAGTGATTCACCCTCAGTGATCCCTCCATCCTTCCCTGCTTTCATCCGAGCTAGAGAGAGAGAGAGAAGCCTTTCCAAATGGAGAGAGAGAAAGCCAGGTCCATATCAAAGACAGATGATACTAAATGTTAAAAATGTTAAATGTTAAATGATACTGAGTGAGAAAGGAGAAAAGAAAGAACCAGCCAGTTTAGCATCAATACAACAGAATGTTACATTTCCGCCCGTCTCTCCCCTCCTTACGTTTCATGGTGTGGGACTTGGAAAGCTCTGTGGTCCTCCTGGCATGGTGCGCTGCAACACTAGGGAGCAAACTGCCAGGGAAACATCCTCTTCACATTAGAGGATCACAGAAAGGGATCTGTCAGACAGACAGATAGAGAGGCAGGCAGGCAAGGAAGATAGACAGACAGACAGAACTTTGGCCCAATTGTATTTATTTTTGTCGTTCAGTCTCCACCCACACTGACATTTTTTTTTTTTTTATGTCCACACCTTTTTATTTGTTGTCCGTCCCAGAAAAAGTTTAGTCTACTTAACATTACCAGCCTTCCTCTCACTCATCTGGTTAACATTACCAGCCTTCCTCTCACTCATCTGGTTAACATTACCAGCCTTCCTCTCACTCATCTGGTTAACATTACCAGCCTTCCTCTCCCTCCTCTGGTTAACATTACCAGCCTTCCTCTCCCTCCTCTGGTTAACATTACCAGCCTTCCTCTCCCTCCTCTGGTTAACATTGCCAGCCTTCCTCTCCCTCATCTGCTTATCTTAAAAAACACTAATGGATGGATAAAACAAATCAATAGGTTTGTGGGACTTCTGTCCCATTTACATTCCCAAATCTGATGGTGATACAATAAATTTTTCAAGCAGCGGAAAAGCTATTCATTACTAAACAAACCAGGAAGGAGGACGAGTGGGGTTGAAAACCGAGTCCGTACTCCGACTGCAATGATTAACGTGATTTGATCTTGTCAGTGCTCCCCTAATTCATCAAGCCCCTGATCTTCCTCCGCCGGTGCCAAAATCACCCTAATTACGCATTTATTGCTCTGCAAATTAAGTGGCGGTTTCATATGTCAGTGTTGTGTGTCGCTTTGTTACCCACACTACAGTATGTCAGGGGTTCTGCTTCCTGTCTGCCTCAACATGACGCCTCCGCACTGAGACCCTTCATCACTGTTTGCATGGAACGTAATGGGTCATTTTGTCAGAGCTGTCATATTTACAGCTCTGGGACTAGTCCTACTCTGGTAGGCAACTGCTCGGCATCCGACCGTAAGGCGCTACAGAGGGTAGTGCGTACGGCCCAATACATCACTAGGGCCAAGCTTCCTGCCATCCAGGACCTATATACTAGGCGGTGTCAGAGGAAGGAGCAAAGAATTGTCAAAGACTCCAGTCACCCAAGTCATAGACTGTTCTCTCTGCTACCGCACGGCAAGTGGTACCAGAGCGCCAAGTCTAGGTCCAAAAGGCTCCTTAACAGCTTCTACCCCCAAGCTATAAGACTGCTGAACAATTAATCAAATGGCCACCCGGAGGCAGGCAAGGAAGATAGACAGACAGACATTGACCCCCCCCCACCTTTGTTTTTACACTGCTACTACTCGCTGTTTATTATCTATACATAGTCACTTTATCCCAACCTACATGTACAAACTACCTCAACTAACCTGTACCCCAGCACATTGACTCGGTACCGGTACCCCCTGTATGTAGCCTTGTTATTGTTATGTAATTGTATTGTGTTACTTTTTATTTTTGACTTTAGTTTATTTAGTAAATATTTTCTTAACTCTATTTCTTGAACTGCATTGTTGGTTAAGGGCTTGTAAGTAAGCATTTCACGGTAAGGTCTACACCTGTTGTATTCGGCGCATGTAACAAATACAATTTGATTTGATTTGATTTGAAGTAGGGCTGGGATATGTATTGTGATTCTCACGATTCTATATCTATTGCGATTCGATACTGTGATTTTATTGCGATTCAATGTTCCAAACCATAATGTCTGCTGCAGAGGGACAAGAGAGAGCCATGAGAAAACAAATGTTTTTTTATTTTGTATTTTTCCCCCTTTTTCGATCTTGTCTCAACGCTGCAACTCCCCAACGACCTCGGGAATTGAAGGTCGAGTCATGCGTCTTCCAAAACATGACCTGCCAAACCACGCTTCTTAACACCCGCCCGCTTAACCCGGAAGCCAGCCGCACCAATGTGTCGGAGGAAATACCGTTCAACTGACGACCGAAGTCAGCCTGCAGGCGCCCGGCCCGCCACAAGGAGTTGCTAGAGCGGGATGAGCCAAGTAAAAGCCCCCCCCCCCCCGGCCTAACCCTCCCCTAACCCGGACGACGCTGGGCCAATTGTGCACAGCTCTATGGGACTCCTGATCACGGCCGGTTGTGACACAGCCTGGGATCGAAGCCGGGTCTGTAGTGACGCCTCAAGCACTGCGATGCAGTGCCTTAGACCGCTGTGCCACTCGGGAGGCCCAATAAAACTATTATAGATCAGTCATGGAAATAAAATTGCTAAAAACAAATTGGCTCCCTATTTAAAAAGAAGATGGAGAACAAGCTATGAAGGATAAATACTAGAGGTTTGGTGCAGGTACAGCCAACTGGCGCAAAAATAATATCCCGATATGTAACTGTATCAATTTTTTCCCCCATCACTAGCAGAAAGGGATGAATGCTGCCTTTATGCCTGGCTGACTGTGACTCAGTACAGAGCTAGCTATGGGACTGTTCCTGCTCGGTTTATGACTAGTTTCCATTATGGAAGAACCAGGAGGAACCAGGATGAATGAGAACTAAGGAAAACCAGGCACAGGGTTCCTAGGGAGGGATGCTGCATCAGTCAGTGCCTGGTTAGCTGGGCCTCTTGGGTACTCATGGATATGGCTAGACGCACCAAAGACCTAAGAATAAAATGCCTGGAGCATATCGCTGGTCTGGACTGGGGGAATTTAGGGAAACTCTTTGGGGAAAGAATGGGAATTTGGGGAAAGATGCATTCATTCCTCAACAGTACAGTACAGGGCTAGCTTGCTCTGAGACAGTGTTAAAGCACAGCACTTTGCTTTGCTTTGAGACAGTGCTTATAATGTGCAGCGGATTGTGGCATTGTGGAAATGGGCATCCTCTGTGTGAACCCACAAGTCTGGTAAGAGGGAAGACAGTCTTCCTTCTCTGCCAACATGTTAGAGGGGGTTACTAATTAGTATCCAAAATCCAGCCTTCTGTTCCCAGAACCTCAACGACAACACAACGAGAGGAAAATAAAAACAGATCCCCACTCATTCCAGACCAGCAGGACTGCTATTTATTATTTTTGAGAGAGGGAGGCAGTTGTAAATTGCAGCATTGAGCTTAGCAGGATTCTGCCCCAAGGTTTTGTGTGGTGGAGCTGCAGCCAGCACCACTCCTTTACACAAACAGATGCGGTCCAGTTTACCAGGCAATCAGTCTGGCCTTGGAATGTGTTGATTAAATGGATTTTCCAGATCAGCCATTTGTTTTTATCTTTGTTTGGCTTGGTTAGCGTGCTGTTCCTGAGTGTGCTGATTGGTTAGCGTTAGAAGGGACGCCGATCCTGAGCATGCTGATTGGTTAGTGTGGAAAGATGGGGTTGATCCCGAGCATGCTGATTGGGTGTCATTCTGTAGTTTTTTACAGTGTTGGTTCAAGTCTTCACTCTGGTAATGGGAGGATTTAACAGTTCCTGTGAATTATTGTAAGGAATTAATTCATGAAAGGACAGAAGCAGCCATCAGTCAAATTAAAGGCTGTTGCAAATCAACAGATGAATCAAGATTTATCTAATGTCCCTTAGATCATTTGCACTTGGTTTGAAGAACTGCGGAAGTCACCAAGTTGAATCAGAATAAAAGAGAACTGTGTCTTTGCATACTAGCTACTGTCCTATGTTTTAGGTCATCCTCATCCCTTTGTCTGTTGTACATAAAGAATAATATATGTTTCAAAGTTTGAGTCCAAATCCTCAGCATCCTGATGAAGGGTCTCAAACACAACTACAGTAGGAGCTCACTGCAGCCCCAGCCCCTGCAGGGTAACACGGGTAGCGTCCCAAATGGCACCCAATTCCCTTTATAGGACAAAACGTTTGACTTAAGTCCTATGGGCCCTGGTCAAAATAGTGCACTTTATAGGGAATAGGGTGCTATTTGAGATTCAACCACAGTGATTTATCTCAATGGGAGCACCTGCCCAGAAGTACAGACGAGAGTGTGTCACGTCGTAATTCATCCACTGAGCCAGTAGGGAACAACATGCCAGAGAGGCAAATACTAACTTCTTAGCTTGTTGGCGGTTCCAGCCAGCCAGGCAGAGAGAGTAGAGAGAGATCTACTGAAACAGGATGCCTGAATTCAAATAACCTTCAGTGTTGAGGAAGAGAGGTAAAGGCTTCTGTCTGTCTGTCAGTCCAGACAAAGGCTTCCTTTACTACCCGTTCCCCAACCCTGGAGTTACAGAAAATAACTGAGAGCACTTAAGGTGTTGAATAGGTACAGGTGGCCCTAACCAGCCTCATCTACTGCCCTGCCCCACACCAAAAGGACCGCACAGAAATGTGCCCCCTCCCCTGTCCCCTGTACTTGACATGCATACACAAAAGGTATGCACTTACTCATAGACTTTTGAAGCTAAAACAAGCAATCCCTTGTCCAAATGCACTTTTTCTCACACTAGGAATCCAACAATGGGATGACAGTGTAGCTAGCTACAAGCTCGTAATCATCCAGTGAAGCAAACAACAATTACCTGAATTGGAAATGTACTGTAATGTAGTTTGTGTGTCCTCACTTTCTTGAATCACTCTCTCCCCCTTTTACTCCTCAGTGATGGACTTACCATTAGGCAGAAGAGGGGGTGGGGTAGTCAGACTGGCGTCTTCCGGGGGCCTCCAAATCACTAAGTCCGCCCCTGCTCCTCCTCCTACAACATACACTGAGTTTACAAAAAATTAAGAACTCCTAGAAAAGCCTGAGTTGTGTCAAGTTGGCTGGATGTCCTTTGGGTGATGGGCCATTCATGATACACACAGGAAACTGTTGAGCATGAAAAACCCAGCAGCGGTGCAGTTCTTGACACAAATGTAATGTATTTGAGGTTTAAAAAAGCTTCTAAAGTTTGTAATTTCCACTTTGAAATGTCAGACTTGATTTGCCCTTGATCAACCCCTACAAAAATGTTCATTCATTATAATCCACATAATAATTCACATTTGCTGTTTCTGCAGGATTATTTTCCTGCTGTATCAAACTGGCTCAAATTAAGATCCTACATCTGTACCCTGTCTGTGACTAAGACATGTCTGTGGAAAAACAGTTCAAGTAACGTCTTGTCAGAAAGAGGGCGTTTCAACAAGACTTTAGTAGCTGTCAGAGAGGTCTCCTATTTGTTGTCCCTTGACAGACCAAGGTAGTACATTTAACCGTATTATCACGGACTCAAACACGCACATGGTAGTTTGCATGATTTATGTCCTGTATGTGTTCTGGTGTCATACTGTGACAGACAAATACGGTTTTGTTGATTGAGACGATGTGTGAACACTGCGTTGTGTTATTGGGGTATTTTAAAGCTCAGAGAACCCCATTGGGAAAAAAAGACATTCTGAAATGTTTTACCATTGAAACAAAGGAATTGAAGGACTTTAAGAAAGGTATATGGTTTGTCATGTCTCCATTTGAGCTCTGATCAAATAAATCACTTGAGTCTGGGAGGTATTCATTTTGCACCAGTCAGGTTAGTTGTGGTTCATAGTTTTTGAACTTCAAGCTTGTTTAGATTCCATCTGGGAGGGGGCTTCCATAAGGGAGAGCATTCACAGCCTCCACAAACTAGCCAATTTCAATTTCACAGTTTCAATTAAGTATACTGACTTATAGTTGCAAATACTTGAAAGAGGTCCAAAGCCACTGTACAGTATTTACTGTATACACACAACATTGGCCTCTTAACAGGCTTTACATTTTGATTAAGAAATGGCTTATTTGAAAATGTTCACTTGTGTACTCCGTGTGTTGATCTGCTGTGGCTGAGGTCGGAACCACAGGAGAGTCAGCCGGCTCTAAAGGCTCTTTGGGGTCATCACACCACAGATCCCAGATCCCACCGCTGCTACCAAATTACGTTCTCCCCACAGCACAGCGTTAACAGGGTACACTGGGGCTAAACATGAAGGACGGTAACCAAAAAGTACGGTCCGTAATAAATTACCCAAATAGATAAGAGCGCTCTGGTAGCAGTTTTGCGAAACCCGGAGCGTCAGCAAAGCCGGACACTAATCTCCAGAACTCAAGCAGGCCTCTCTCTAACTCTGCGCTGTGTGTGGACGCTCCAAGGGGAGGGAATCGGCGTCTGTTTCTTCTCAGCACCCCCAGAACAGGACAGAGACCTCTTTATGGGCCTCCATTGGAGGGTGTTGACGGCAGAAAGTTGGCCTTCAGACAAGGCTGGTTGTCTGTAGGCGTTTACTGGAAACGGAGGAAGCAACAAGGCCTGTGTTGGGTTGGGTTGGGGCAGTTTGGCTCCAATACAGAGAGGTTTAATGAGAGACTGAGGTGAATCCAGGCCTTTCCAAGAACGCTAACATCTCAGACCCACCTTTCAGACCCGCAACCAGCCTCGGCCAGCCTGTCATCCCTGTGGATTTCAGTGATTTAGAGATCAGTATACCCAAATCCACAGATTTTACAGGAAGAAACCGTATCAGTATTTCATCTCTTTTTTACCTCATGTGCTCTTGGCACATATCTGTGTGTTTTAAGTCCAATGTCCAAGTTGTATCTAATATGAATTATTATCATGATAACTAATGGATGTTAAAACATTGTTGTTTATACTAGCTTATTTATGACAAAGCAAGATAATTTCAGTAGTTTTTTGTGTGTTGCCTGCACACCCTGCAACTCATCAGTTGAGCAGACTCAATTCTTGTACTCTGAGCCCCCAACCCCACCATCCCCACTCACCCCTATCCTGGATCCAGGATCTCTAGTGGCACAGCTAGCACTGCAATGCAGTGCCTTAGACCACTGCGCCACTCGGGAGGCCACTCTCCCATATCCTCCCCCACCTCACTGTGTCACCCTCTCCCACTCTCCACTATCCTCCCCCACCTCACTGTCCCACCCTCTCCCACTCTCCCCTATCCTCCCCCACCTCACTGTCCCACCCTCTCCCACTCTCCACTATTCTCCCCCACCTTACTGTCCCACCCTCTCCCACTCTCCACTATCCTCCCCCACCTCACTGTCCCACCCTCTCCCACTCTCCCCTATCCTCCCCCACCTCACTATACCACCCTCTCCCACTCTCCACTATCCTCCCCCAACTCTCTGTCCCACCCTCTCCCACTCTCCACTATCCTCCCCCACCTCACTGCCCCACCCTCCTCCACTCTCCTCCACCCTCCCTCGGTGGACAGCAGACTGTGACTCATTAGTGGTCATTTCCTCCTGCTTGGAAAGTGACTGAAGACTAATGAAGTGTGAGGACGTGGTACTGCTTTATTTAAAAACTACTCCTGACACATCGACTCCTCGGTTAGGAGGAGCAGCCTGCATGTCTCAATAGCAACAGACAGACAGTGGAGGGGTGTGGATGAATTGCAGCATAAGAATTAGTGTATTTTGGCTTCTAGCAAAATACATTCTAGTCTCTTGGCTTCTACCTTTCACTGTTGTTTTTGCAAGAGGATGGAGTTGAACAAGTTCTTCATCTGAATGTAAGTGCAGTAGTCTACAGACCTCTTGAGTGGTGTCCGGCAGTCTTTCTTCCTCTGAGTGGCGGTCACTCCCTGTTTCCAGGTGCTCTACTGCCTGGCCCACCACACACTGAGGTTTCAGTTAGACCCATTTGAAAATATAATGACCCAACAACCAGATTCACAGGAGGAGTAGCATGCCGCTTCAAATAACTAGTTTTGCCATAGACAGTTCAAAGAACTGTGCCAGCGGCCAGCAGACAGACTGTACTGTATTCAGTGTTCAGTTCTGTCTTCAGGGGGTAGCTATCAAGAGTTACAGCAGCCTGGCTGTGTTTCTACAAGCAGTCCTGCTAGTTACCTGCCAACAGATGAAAAATATATATCCCACTGACTGTGACCTGTGGGCTATATTACCTCTGACTCCACTTCAATCACTGTATCTGTCACGATCGTTGACACATGATGAAGCGGACCAAGGCGCAGCGTAATAAGCGTACATACTTTATTTGTACTGAACACGACACAAAACAATAAACAACGATGCGTGACGTCCTGAAGTTATACACAACACAAACCTTAACGGAACAAAATCCCACAAACCCGAATGAAAAACAGACAGTTTAAATATGGCTCCCAATCAGAGACAACCAACGAACAGCTGACACTCGTTGCCTCTGATTGGGAGTCACTAAGGCAAACATAGAAAACAACAAACCAGAACCCCCAACATAGAAACACACCACATAGAACAAACACACCCTGGCTCAACAACTAGAGTCCCATTGCCAGGGTGTGACAGTACCCCCCCCTAAAGGCGCGGACTGCGACCGCGCCTCAAAAAGAGCAAAACAGGGGAGGGCTGGGTGGGCATACCTCCTCGGCGGCGGTTCTGGCTCCGGGCTTGACCCCCACTCCTTCTCTAACCCCCCCAAGTACCCCTGGTCCGGTCTGGCCCTGCTGGCCGGAGCTGGACTGAACACTGGTGGAGCGGATTGCTCTAGCTCCGACGTGAAGCCTCTGACCGGTGCCGGACCAGCCACCGGTGGAACAGGCACGGGCCGTGCCGGACTGACGACGCACACCACTGGCTTGGTGTGGGGAGCAGGAGCGGGCCGAGCCGGGCTGTCGAAGCGCACCCCTGACTTGGTGCGGGGAGCAGGAACGGGCCGAGCCGGGCTGACGAAACGCACCACTGACTTGGTGCGGGGAGCAGGAATGGGCCGGACCGGGCTGACGACGCGCACCACTGACTTGGTGCAGGGAGCAGGAATGGGCCGGACCGGGCTGACGACGTGCACCACTGACTTGGTGCGGGGAGCAGGAATGGGCCGGACCGGGCTGACGACGCGCACCACTGACTTGGTGCGAGTGGCAGGAACAGGCCGGACCGTACTGGGAACACACACCACTGGCCCTACGTGGGGATCAGGAACAGGCCGGACCGGACTGGCAACACACGCCAGTACCTCTCGCCGTGCCTCTACAACCTCCTTCCCCCTGGTGACCAGTGACTCCCATAACCTGGCGTCCTCCTCTGCCAATCCGCTGGGCCGCTCTGCCGCGGTCTCCTGCTGGCCCGTCGTCCACGGCGTTAGCCCCCCCCTAAAAAAATTCTGGGCGTCTCCCCTACCCGTGGACCAGGTCTCCATGTCCCTCGCCAGCCTTTCGCCCTTCTGCCACAAGGTCAAGCACTTCTCCTGCTCACTCGGCTTGACCCAGTCGAGGAGGCGAAGGAGATCTGTTAGGGATCTCCCTGGCGATGGCTCCTGGACACGCTGCTTGGTCACATCTTGGTGGGATTTTCTGTCACGATCGTTGACACATGATGAAGCGGACCAAGGCGCAGCGTAATAAGCGTACATACTTTATTTGTACTGAACACGACACAAAACAATAAACAACGATGCGTGACGTCCTGAAGTTATACACAACACAAACCTTAACGGAACAAAATCACACAAACCCGAATGAAAAACAGACAGTTTAAATATGGCTCCCAATCAGAGACAACCAACGAACAGCTGACACTCGTTGCCTCTGATTGGGAGTCACTAAGGCAAACATAGAAAACAACAAACCAGAACCCCCAACATAGAAACACACCACATAGAACAAACACACCCTGGCTCAACAACTAGAGTCCCATTGCCAGGGTGTGACAGTATCTTGTTTTATTAATATGGTAGCTTGAAGGTGGGCGGATGGATGTGCTGTCTTGTAAAAGCTTTAAGTACCAATATGAGAGACACCTTGGCTGTGCCCAACCAAACAGACACCCAAACAGTAGGCTTTTTCATAGGAGCTCTAGTAGCAATACAAGAGGGGATCACTGTGACACATCAGTAATGGGGGTAGTAGTGGAACTGGTTTCAGGGACAGACCTGACTGGTACCCACACGTAAACCACAATTCACAAAAATTCAGTTTTACTTCACAGTTTTGCATTACTCTTTCAAGGTCTTCACTTTAAACAGCAATCTGCTTGTCGGTGGTTGTCTCTTTCACTCTCTATTTCTGTCATTAACAAATTTTCCACCTCTTTTCTCTCCCTCTCTCTCGCCAGACCTCAAGGCCTAGCCAGCAGCCCGGTCATCTCAGACGGCATCTCTCTGATCCGTCTGTCCCCACAGGCAGCAGGGACGGGGGAGTCCCCCTTCAGCCCCCCTCACCCCTACATCAACCCACACATGGAGCACTACCTCCGCTCCATGCACAGCAGTCCTACCCTGTCCATGATCTCAGCTGCCCGTGGACTCAGCCCCGCAGAAGGTGAGACACACACGCACACAGACACACATGCAATCTCCTGGCAGTTATAGGGGATCTTACTGTAAGAGAGCATTAAAACAAATAATAAAAAACTACATTTTCTACATCAGATCACAGCCCATATCTGTCAGATTATAAATTATATGTATACAAATGCTAACGATAAGGCAGATTGATAGATTTACAGACATATTTGTTTTAGCATTAAGGTGAGATGGCTCCCAAGTGGCGCAGCGGTCTAAGGCACTGCATCTTAGTGCTTGAGGCGTCACTACAGACCCCCTGGTTCGATTCCAGGCTGTATCACAACCGGCCGTGATTGGGTCCCATAGGGCGGCGCACAATTGGCCCAGCGTCGTCCGGGTTTGGCCAGTGTAGGCCGTCATTGTAAATAAGAATTTATTCTTAACTGACTTGCCTAGTTAAATAAAAATATATAAAAAAGATGAGAGGATCAGACTGTGTTTGAGGGACATAAGACTAGTATATAAGATAGTTGTCACTATAAACACACACGTCTTGCACACAACATCTCCCAGAACACACCTGGTATATGTTGTTAAGTTGTTTACACACTACAGTACCCACCATACTGTGATAATTAGTCTTACACTCTGATACATTAAAACGTTCTCCTTTCATCCTCTCATGTAATGGGATGTGTGTGAGAGTGTATGTGTACACATGCACGCGTTAGAATGTGTGTATAAGCGTGTGAACAAATGTTTAGGTATCGGAAACCATGGAAATTAGCAAAGACAAACAAAGCCCATTTCCCTCCCCTGTATGGAGTTCATATGATGACAGGCCTGTCCTCACAACCCTAATACAACAACAGGTTGAAGAGACTAGAGAGAGGCTAAAAAGCTGAGCGATAGAGCCGCCTGAGAGGCTAAAAGATAGAGCCAGCTGAGAGATAGAGCCGCCTGAGAGGCTAAAAGATAGAGCCAGCTGAGAGATAGAGCCGCCTGAGAGGCTAAAAGATAGAGCCAGCTGAGAGATAGAGCCGCCTGAGAGGCTAAAAGATAGAGCCAGCTGAGAGATAGAGCCGCCTGAGAGGCTAAAAGATAGAGCCAGCTGAGAGATAGAGCCGCCTGAGAGGCTAAAAGGCTGAGAGATATAGCTGGCTAAAAGGCTATCCACTACCCTCCACCATCTTTAGTGTGTCTGTCCTATCCACTACCCTCCACCATCTTTAGTATGTCTGTCCTATCCACTACCCTCCACCATCTTTAGTGTGTCTGTCCTATCCACTACCCTCCACCATCTTTAGTGTGTCTGTCCTATCCACTACCCTCCACCATCTTTAGTGTGTCTGTCCTATCCACTACCCTCCACCATCTTTAGTGTGTCTGTCCTATCCACTACCCTCCACCATCTTTAGTGTGTCTGTCCTATCCACTACCCTCCACCATCTTTAGTGTGTCTGTCCTATCCACTACCCTCCACCATCTTTAGTGTGTGTGTCCAGTCTACACAAAGCAGCTCTACTGGAAGTGGTTATGTGATCCAACAGGTGAGGAGAAACTAAAGCTTCTCTGTGGGCCTCCTGGCCAGCACAAACACATGCCTGTTCTCTTTTACTTTATTTTGAAAACGATTTAACAAGATCAGCTTTGAAAACCATATTTCTCTGTTTATTTTCACTTTCATGAGAAACCATCAGTTGTTTGCATCATTTCTTGTTTTGTTACTTTTTTTGTTGCTTTTAGAAAAATAATTAGTCTATCTTTATTTTTTTTAAACTGGATTAATATCATACATTGTAAATTACATCACATTTACATTTTATATACAGTACCAGTCAAAAGTATGGACACACCTACTCATTCAAGGGTTTTTCTTTATTTTTACTATTTTCTACATTGTAGAATAATAGTGAAGAATGCCAAGAGTGTGCAAAGCTGTCATCAAGACAAAGGGTGGCTACTTTGAAGAATCTCACAAATAAAATATATTTTGATTTGTTTAACACTTTCTTGGTTACTACATGATTTCATATGTGTTATTTCATAGTTTTGGTGTCTTCACTATTATTATTGTGTGTGTGTGTGAGCAGATAGTCTGTCGCAGTTCATTTATGTATGACACAGGAGAAGAGCAGGAATGTCTTCTTCCTTTACTCTCTCATTCATACACCCCATCAAACCTCACACTACACACCCCATCAAACCTCATTCATACACCCCATCAAACCTCACACTACACACCCCATCAAACCTCACACTACACACCCCATCAAACCTCATTCACACACCCCATCAAACCTCACACTACACACCCCATCAAACCTCACACTACACACCCCATAAAACCTCACACTACACACCCCATCAAACCTCATTCACACACACATCAAACCTCACACTACACACCCCATCAAACCTCATTCTCACACCCCATCAAACCTCACACTACACACCCCCTTCAAACCTCATTCACACACCCCATCAAACCTCACACTACACACCCCATCAAACCTCATTCAAACACCCCATCAAACCTCATTCACACACCCCATCAAACCTCACACTACACACCCCATCAAACCTCACACTACACACCCCATCAAACCTCACACTACACACCCCATCAAACCTCACACTACACACCCCATCAAACCTCATTCATACACCCCATCAAACCTCACACTACACACCCAATCAAACCTCACACTACACACCCATCAAACCTCACACTACACACCCATCAAACCTCACACTACACACCCCATAAAACCTCACACTACACACCCCATCAAACCTCACACTACACACCCCATCAAACCTCACACTACACACCCCATCAAACCTCATTCATACACCCCATCAAACCTCACACTACACACCCCATCAAACCTCACACCACACACCCCATCAAACCTCATTCACACACCCCATCAAACCTCACACTACACACCCCATCAAACCTCACACTACACACCCCATAAAACCTCACACTACACACCCCATCAAACCTCATTCACACACACATCAAACCTCACACTACACACCCCATCAAACCTCATTCACACACCCCATCAAACCTCACACTACACCCCCCCTTCAAACCTCATTCACACACCCCATCAAACCTCACACTACACACCCCATCAAACCTCATTCAAACTCCCCATCAAACCTCATTCACACACCCCATCAAACCTCACACTACACACCCCATCAAACCTCACACTACACACCCCATCAAACCTCACATTACACACCCCATCAAACCTCACACTACACACCCCATCAAACCTCATTCATACACCCCATCAAACCTCACACTACACACCCCATCAAACCTCACACTACACACCCATCAAACCTCACACTACACACCCCATAAAACCTCACACTACACACCCCATCAAACCTCACACTACACACCCCATCAAACCTCATTCACACACCCCATCAAACTTCACACTACACACCCCATCAAACCGCACACTACACACCCCATCAAACCGCACACTACACACCCCATCAAACCTCACACCCCATCAAACCTCATTCACACACCCCTTCAAACCTCACACTACACACCCCATCAAACCTCATTCATACACCCCATCAAACTTCACACTACACACCCCATCAAACCTCACACTACACACCCCATCAAACCTCACACTACACACCCAATCAAACCTCACACTACACACCCCATCAAACCTCACACTACACACCCCCTTCAAACCTCATTCACACACCCCATCAAACCTCACACTACACACCCCATCAAACCTCATTCAAACACCCCATCAAACCTCATTCACACACCCCATCAAACCTCACACTACACACCCCATCAAACCTCACACTACACACCCCATCAAACCTCACACTACACACCCCATCAAACCTCACACTACACACCCCATCAAACCTCATTCATACACCCCATCAAACCTCACACTACACACCCCATCAAACCTCACACTACACACCCATCAAACCTCACACTACACACCCATCAAACCTCACACTACACACCCCATAAAACCTCATTCATACACCCCATCAAACCTCACACTACACACCCCATCAAACCTCACACTACACACCCATCAAACCTCACACTACACACCCCATCAAACCTCACACTACACACCCCATCAAACCTCATTCAAATTCCCCATCAAACCTCATTCACACACCCCATCAAACCTCACACTACACACCCCATCAAACCTCACACTACACACCCCATCAAACCTCACACTACACACCCCATCAAACCTCACATTACACACCCCATCAAACCTCACACTACACACCCCATCAAACCTCATTCATACACCCCATCAAACCTCACACTACACACCCCATCAAACCTCACACTACACACCCATCAAACCTCACACTACACACCCCATAAAACCTCACACTACACACCCCATCAAACCTCACACTACACACCCCATCAAACCTCATTCACACACCCCATCAAACTTCACACTACACACCCCATCAAACCGCACACTACACACCCCATCAAACCGCACACTACACACCCCATCAAACCTCACACCCCATCAAACCTCATTCACACACCCCTTCAAACCTCACACTACACACCCCATCAAACCTCATTCATACACCCCATCAAACCTCACACTACACACCCCATCAAACCTCACACTACACACCCCATCAAACCTCATTCACACACCCCATCAAACTTCACACTACACACCCCATCAAACCTCACACTACACACCCCATCAAACCTCACACTACACACCCAATCAAACCTCACACTACACACCCCATCAAACCTCACACTACACACCCCATCAAACCTCATTCATACACCCCATCAAACCTCACACTACACACCCCATCAAACCTCACACTACACACCCCATCAAACCTCACACTACACACCCCATCAAACCTCACACTACACACCCCATCAAACCTCATTCATACACCCCATCAAACCTCACACTACACACCCCATCAAACCTCACACTACACACCCCATCAAACCTCACACTACACACCCAATCAAACCTCACACTACACACCCCATCAAACCTCACACTACATTACATTTACATTTACTTCATTTAGCAGACACTCTTATCCAGAGCGACTTACAAATAGGTGCATTCACCTTATAGCCAGTGGGATCACCACTTTACAATGTTTTTTTTATTTTTTTTATTTTTTGGGTTGGGGTTTGGGTTGGGGTAAGGGGGGGGGTAGAAGGATTACTTTATCCTATCCCAGGTATTCCTTAAAGAGGTGGGGTTTCAAATGTCTCCGGAAGGTGGTGAGTGACTCCGCTGTCCTGGCGTCGTGAGGGAGCTTGTTCCACCATTGGGGTGCCAGAGCAGCGAACAGTTTTGACTGGGCTGAGCGGGAACTATGCTTCCGCAGAGGTAGGGGAGCCAGCAGGCCAGAGGTGGATGAACGCAATGCCCTCGTATGGGTGTAGGGACTGATCAGAGCCTGAAGGTACGAGGTGCCGTTCCCCTCACAGCTCCGTAGGCAAGCACCATGGTCTTGTAGCAGATGCGAGCTTCAACTGGAAGCCAGTGGAGTGTGCGGAGGAGCGGGGTGACATGAGAGAACTTGGGAAGGTTGAACACCAGACGGGCTGCGGTATTCTGGATGAGTTGTAGGGGTTTAATGGCACGGGCAGGGAGCCCAGCCAACAGTGAGTTGCAGTAATCCAGACGGGAGATGACAAGTGCCTGGATTAGGACCTGTGCCGCTTCCTGTGTAAGGCAGGGTCGTACTCTCCGACTACACACCCCATCAAACCTCACACTACACACCCCATCAAACCTCATTCACACACCCCATCAAACCTCACACTACACACCCCATCAAACCTCACACTACACACCCCATCAAACCTCACACTGCACACCCCATCAAACCTCATTCATACACCCCATCAAACCTCACACTACACACCCCATCAAACCTCACACTACACACCCATCAAACCTCACACTACACACCCCATCAAACGTCACACTACACACCCCATCAAACCTCACACTACACACCCCATCAAACCTCATTCACACACCCCATCAAACCTCACACTACACACCCCATCAAACCTCACACTACACACCCCATCAAACTTCACACTACTTACCCCATCAAACCTCATTCACACACCCCATCAAACATCACACTACACACCCCATCAAACCTCACACTACACACCCCATCAAACCTCACACCACACACCCCATCAAACATCACACTACACACCCCATCAAACCTCACACTTCACACCCCATCAAACCTCACATTTCACACCCCATCAAACCGCACACTTCACACCCCATCAAATCCCACACTTCACTCCCCATTAAACATCACATTTCACACCCCATCAAACCTCACACTTCACACACCCCATCAAATCTCACACTTCCCCCATCTTTTACCAAAAGCCTTTTGCCCTCCAGGCATCTGCTGTAGCAAAGATCTTCAAACCTGTGAAGCAATGCACACTCTCTGTGTCTCTGTTTGTCTCTTTGTCTACTCACTCTTTTTGTCTCTGTCTGTGTCTGTCTGTCTGTCTTTCTGTCTCTGCGTCCTCTCATTTCACCTCTCTCTCACTGTCACTCTCTCTGTATCTCTTTGTCTCTTCATCTTTCTCGCTGTCTGTTCCTGTGCCAGTCTTCCCTGTTTTAATTGTTGGTTAGTTAACCAGTGCCTTTCATCTCACCCCTCTCTCCCTTTCTCTGTCCTACAGTGACCCATGAGCACCTGAAGGAGCGTGGTCTGTTCAGCCTGCCCCCTCCCCCTCCAGGGGCCAACCCAACACAGTACTACCACCTCATGGCCAGTGGCAGGAGCACCTACGGAGACCTCCTCTTGCAGACCGGGGCAGCCGCTGCAGCAGCAGCCGCAGCAGCAGACCTGCCCGACTACATCAGCCCTGTGGACGGTGAGTCACCCTGAAATCCTGAAACACACCCACCAGGGGTGTATCGCAAATGACACCCGATTCCCTAGATCTGGTGTAAGCAAACCTGGTCCTGGAGTGCACTACCACTGCAGGATTCTTTCCCAACCAGACACCAAACCTGACTATACCAATCACCTCACCAACCTTAATTGGCTAAATGCTTCACCTGGTCTCACAGGTCTAAAGCAAAAGATAAAGCAGCGCTAAACGACCAGGGTTTCCTACCGCTGCCCGTTATAGTGCACTGCTTTAGACCAGACACTGCCCAGGGCACACTAACTCTCCTAAGTGGGACTCTCCCACCTCACTGCTAGTTGTATCATATATTCTAAATTATAAACTGAGTGGTTCATGCCCTGAATGCTGATTGGCTGAACGCTGTGGTATATCAGACCGTATACCACAGGTATGACAAAACATTTATTTTTACTGCTCTAATTACATTGGTAACCAGTTTATAATAGCAATAAGGCTCCTCTGGGGTTTGTGATATACAGTGCATTTGGAAAGTATTCAGACCCCTTGACTTTTTCCATATTTTGTTACATTACAGCCTTATTCTAAAATTGACGTATAACTTTTTTTTCATCAATCTACACACAATACCCTAACATTTTTGCAAATGTATATATATAAAAAAAAAAAAGTATTCAGACCCTTTACTCAGTATTTGTTTTAAGCATCTTTGGCAGCGAATACAGCCTGGAGTCTTCTTGGGTATGATGCTACAAGCTTGGCACTCCTGTATTTGGGGAGTTTCTCCCATTCTTCTCTGCAGATCCTCTCAAGCTCTGTCAGATTGCATGGGGAGCATCGCTGCACAGCTATTTTCAGGTCTCTCCAGAGATGTTCGATCGGGTTCAAGTCCGGGCTATGGCTGGGCCACTCAAGGACATTCAGAGACTTGTCCCGAAGCCACTCATGCGTTGTCTTGCCTATGTGCTTAGGGTCGTTGTCCTGTTGGAAGGTGAACCTTCGCCCCAGTCTGAGGTCCTGAACGCTCTGGAGCAGGTTTTCATCAAGGATCTCTCTGTACTTTGCTCCGTTCATCTTTCCCTCAATCCTGACTAGTCTCCCAGGCCCTGCCGCTGAAAAACACCCCACAGCATGATGCCGCCACTACCATGCTTCACCGTAGGGATGGTGCCAGGTTTCCTCCAGACGTGACACTTGGCATTCAGGCCAAAGAGTTCAATCTTGGTTTCGTAAGACCAGAGAATCTTGTTTCTCATGGTCTGAGAGTGCTTTAGGTGCTTTTTTGGCAAACTCCAAGTGGGCTGTCATGTGCCTTTTACTGAGGAGTGGCTTCCATCTGGCCACTTTACCATAAAGGCCTGATTGGTGGAGTGCTGCAGAGATGGTTGTCCTTCTGGAAGGTTCTCCCCTCTCCACAGAGGAACTCTGGACCTCTGTCAGAGTGACCATCAGGTTCTTGGTCACCTCCCTGACCAAGGCCCTTCGCCCCTGATTGCTCAGTTTGGCCGGGCGGCCAGCTCTTGGAAGAGTCTTGGTGGTTCCCAACTTCTTCCATTTAAGAATGATGGAGGCCACTGTGTTCTTGGGGACCGTCAATGCTGCAGAAATGTTTTGGGACCCTTCCCCAGATCTGTGCTCTATGGACAATTCCTTTGACCTCATGGCTTGGTTTTTGCTCTGACATGCACTGTCAACTGTGGGACCTTATATAGACAGGTGTGTGCCTGATGTAAATAAGGTATTTCTGTCATTATGGGGTATTGTGTGTAGATTGATGAGGATTTATTTGTTTTAATCCATTTTAGAATAAGGCTGTAACAAAATGTGGAAAAAGTCAAGGGGTCTGAATACTTTCCGAATGCACTGTATGGCCAATATACCACGGCTAAGGGCTGTGTCCAGGCACTCCGCATTGCATCGTGCGTAAGAACAGCCTTTAGCCGTGGTGTATTGGCCATATACCACACACCCTCCTGCCTTATTGCTTAATTATCCATATACCACACTACTAAATACTAACAGCCTTGTCGTCTTTTGTGCTGATCTCCAGGTATGTGGTGCTTTTCATAGATGCCCTTTCTTCTTGTGGTTTTCTGTGTGTAAGACTTCCCCACATCAAAGTGAGACTCGTAGCAGGGGTCTTATATAAACACAGAAAGGCCCGAGGCTGGGGACTCGTAAAAAACACTACTGTTCTCCCAGCACAGGCTTCTCATTCACACAGCCAGTCATATAGTGTTATCAGTAACATCCTGCAAATTCACAGCGGTAACCTTAAAAGGGCAACCATGGAGAGAGAAGGGGGGGGGGGGGGTGGATGTACTATATTGCAGGCAGCAGCAGATGCCAGGGCTTCAATATCTGTATCTTCTCTGTTTCTCAGTCAGTGTTATGGCAGGTATACTGTAAATCTGTGGTTCCTGCTCTGTTCTCAACAGCTAACGGCAAGGACAGAGGCTAGATGCAGGCAGGGGTCATTCAGTGACAGTGTGACAGAAGAGAAGTGGCGAGCAACCCTGCTTTTCACAGAAGTTAGACATATGGTGAGGGACCAAAGCCTTGCTGCCAGTCTGTTTCACTCGCCTGTTATTGCATTGTTATAGGACCCAGACCTACAGATGTAGGATCTTAATTTGATCACCCTGTTGCTGGAGAACTTTCCTTCAATTTAAAACGTATAGTGTATTTGAGGTTTAAAAAGACTTCTGAAGTTTGTAATTTCCACTTTGAAATTTCAGACTTGATATTCCCTTACACATTTTTTTATTAACCCCTACAAAAATGTCAGTTAATTGTAATCCACATAATCATTCACATTTCCTGTTTCTGCAGGATTATTTTCCTGCAGTAGCAAACTGACTCAAATTAAGATCCTACATCTGTATGAGCAGAGTGATAGTAAGTAAGGCCTAACATTGCTGCAAGTACCTGGACCAAGACTTTTGGATTTGACTTATGTTAAATGAACCAAGGAACCTTCCAGTAAGCTGTATGAAAGGGCAATACAGTGCTGAGTGGAAAACGAAACTAAACTGTCCATGAAAGTAAGCCTTTTCGATGCCTTTCGACAATCAAACACATACAGTCGCTGCCTGCCAGGCACAGACTCCCGGTGTAGTATCCATATCACTTTCATCCTGTCTCAACCCACCCAAGGAAAATGAGCGAAAGCGAGCCATCTACCATCTAACAGTGCTTCCAACTCCTCTGTCATGCTTCCAGTCCACCCTGCGTGACGCTTACACATCAATCCTCACACGCGCACGCTAGGAAAACGGGACCGCCGTTGAAATTAACCTTTGAAATTACCCCTAAATCACATAATCAAACATGAAGAGGGCGGGAGGGTGGAGAACGGACGGCTAGGTTGGGGCTTAGAGTTGTTGCCTTCCCCCTCCACTACTCCGTCCCTCCATTCCTCCATCCACTCCTCTCTCACGGTGTGACGGCCACTGCTGCTGGCTGCCCACAGTTGTTTGGGGAGGCTGTTTGCTCAGACACCCACAGACACCGACTCACACAGCACAGCACTGGGCCTTCTCCTCCTCCTCGCCTCCCCTTGCCTCCCCCCTCACCTCTTCCTCGCCTCCCCCCTGGCAGGTTTATTTGGTGTACTCTCCTTCTCCTGGCTGGGTTTGATGTGGTCAACGTCCAGGCAGTCTCGGGCCTGGGGCTCTCTGTTAGTTCGGTTAGCGAGGCTAGCAGCTCCACACACACAGCCTCTCTATTGACCCAGCCAGCCATCTAATGGCTCAGCGGCTCAGCAGACGGCCTGGCGAATAAAGAGACTCATTTAACGGCAGAGAGGGTGATACATATGCATCGAGACCCCAACGTTTGTTTTGGAAGCTTTGCGCTGATAAAATAAAATGAATATGCATATTTCAAAATCAGTTTATGCTCTAATAAATTCACTGGACCTACCACAAGGGCAGAGTCCTCAGTGAACCCAAAGTTAAAGTATGGCTGGTTATTTTCCCTCCCAGTGATTCCTATTGGTACTGCAGACATGAGAGAGTGGGCTTAGAGGTTTAAGGTTGAACTATAAAATAGTGATCGTTGTTAATAAAAGAGAGAAATGTGTTCATGGAAAATTCTGCAGCGCCGGGGAGTACAGTAAAGTTTTAAGAAAGTCTGGTATCCTCGTAGCTCCATAGGGCTAAATGTATGGATTTACTGTAAATTGTACAGCTTGCCATTAAGCAGATCTATAAACCAGACACTCTCTCTCCCAGGTCTTTTTCTCAGGAACATGGTTAAATTACACTAAACATGTCACCCTGATGCGGTCCAGTCCAGTCTACCAGAGTTAACTGCTCAGGAAAGACCATGCATCCCTGTGCCCATGTATGGTACTGTATACTGTGTAAAACAATTGATGAGAACAGTCAATAATCTGAACAATAATCTGACTGTGTGAGCAGTGAGCATCCTTTCACATTTTTGGGTCCCTTTTTTGAGGGTGAAGGGGAGTAGATAAGTAAGTAGTAATGCTTTCTCTAAGAACACATTATGGGCCCTGGTCAAAAGTAGTGCACTATACATTATAGGGGAATAGAGAGCCATTTGGGATGCAGCCAGTAGCTTTCTGCTCCTCTCCTCCTCCCACTGTGTGACTGACTGAGACATGGGTGCCATGTAGTCTACATGCAGTCTGCTTTGACAGGGCCTACAAAACAAACACTGACAGATTCTCCTGCCTGCCGTCGGTCGGTTGGTTAGCGTGGGCCGTGCTGAAACACTCCGCTTCGCTGCCGTGCCAAGTGTGTGTCCATGCCAAACGCGTGCTCTGACGCGTTCATATCTGGTCGCATGTGATGGGCGGGCCGACACGCAGGCTGAAAGAACAGCCTCCGCTAAACCAACAAAGACCAATTTCCCCCTCTAGTAGCAGACCAGGCAGAGGCCAGTTGGGCCTCGTTCCCTAAAGCCCTTTGTAAACCTAAAGTAAATATATTGCACGTGACGTGTTATGTTATGAGTGATCTCTGATAGATAAGGGGAAGAGATGGGCCCCTGGGCGGATGAACACGTAAATAAATACATCTGTCAGTAACTAACCACAGGCTTAGACAACACGGCCTAATACAAACACAGCACACAGCATATCACTGGGCCAAACCAAGGGGGGATAATATGCTGTTACACAGCCTGATAGTGGGCCAAACCAAGGGGGGATAATATGCTGTTACACAGCCTGATAGTGGGCCAAATGGGGGATAATATGCTGTTACACAGCCTGATAGTGGGCCAAACCAAGGGGGGATAATATGCTGTTACACAGCCTGATAGTGGGCCAAACCAAGGGGGGATAATATGCTGTTACACAGCCTGATAGTGGGCCAAACCAAGGGGGGATAATATGCTGTTACACAGCCTGATAGTGGGCCAAACCAAGGGGGGATAATATGCTGTTACACAGCCTGATAGTGGGCCAAAGGGGGGATAATATGCTGTTACACAGCCTGATAGTGGGCCAAAGGGGGGATAATATGCTGTTACACAGCCTGATAGTGGGCCAAACCAAGGGGGGATAATATGCTGTTACACAGCCTGATAGTGGGCCAAACCAAGGGGGGATAATATGCTGTTACACAGCCTGATAGTGGGCCAAACCAAGGGGGGATAATATGCTGTTACACAGCCTGATAGTGGGCCAAACCAAGGGGGGATAATATGCTGTTACACAGCCTGATTGTGGGCCAAACTTGCGGTACCCAGCAGAACACATACAGCAAACCAAGGGGACGAGGAAAAGCTTTTTCACTTGTCTAAACAATCTGTCTCCTCACTTCTCCTTTATTGCACTGATCTGAAAGAACTGACTAGGTTCTTTAAACATTTGACACAAAGCAAATGTGTTTCAGTGTAAAACTTAAACAAGTCCTACAGATTACGGGGGGGGGGGGTCATAGAGAACTAACCGTAGAGGAGCCTGCTGGCGGGAAAATAAACTGAAGGTCCCATGACAATAGCTGCTGCCAAAATAAATGTCTGCCATCTAGCCAGAGGAAAAAGAGATCTTAGTATTTGGGGATGAAGGAGGGGGTGAGGGAGGGACAGAGAAGGAGGGGGGTCTTGTCCCCCTGGTTTGACTAGATACACAAACACTTACTGTATGAACACCCAGCAGAAGTGTGCGTGCTCACACAAACACATGTCTGGCTTCAGCAGGACACTAGGGGCTCACAGGGGAATCATCGCAGCGAGCCCCCTCTAATAAAATGTGCAGTGATGGTATTAGAGAGATTTACCAGGGAAAATAAACATTCCTCCCCACTCGGAGGAGAGCAGAGTGGAGCTGAGGTGGCTGGGCTGGGCTGGGGCTCTTGGTTGGCTGGTACCCAGGCTGTGGTGTAGTTCAGGGAGGCGATTGGGACTCGCGCTGGCCCTCTCTCCCTCGCCTCGGAAGATCAACGCCTGGGCCTGCATGCTTCATCTCAGTCTGGGGTCATCTGAGAGACAGAGAGCAGTGGAGGTAGTGGAACCACTGTATAGCAACTCTACTAGAGAAAGAGAGTCCAGAGAGTAGTTCTGAGCGATTAACCGAAATGTCGGTTATCTTTTGTTTTGTAAACAACTAATTGACTGATGTCTGTTACATTTTTTAAATTCCATTTCGTTCAGTTTTTTCTGTGTGCTCAGTGTGCACATTGCGCTGCAGTTTCTCTAGAGATAGATCAGATCATGCCCGAACTGTGCAATGTAGTAGGGAGTTGTAGTTTCCAACAGGCCAATGTTCTACATAGTTAACGCAGAAAATGTGATAATTAACTACAATGACCATAATCAATTGCGCAGCTACTTGTCCGGTCTGTGTTTCTTTTACACCTGCTACGTACGAGACAGAAGAATTCGCGATCAAAAGGGGATACATAGAGAGCAGTTGCTTCGCAAGGTATCCTGACTGGTTGCATCACCGCCTGGTATGGCAACTGCTTGGCCTCTGACCGCAAGGCACTACAGAGGGTAGTGCGTACGGCCCAGTACATCACTGGGGCAAAGCTCCCTGCCATCCAGGACCTCTATACCAGGCGGTGTCAGAGGAAGGCCCTCAAAATTGTCAAAGACTCCAGTCACCCTAGTCATAGACTGTTCTCTCTGCTACCGCACGGCAAGCGGTACCGGAGTGCCAAGTCTAGGTCCAAAAGACTTCTCAACAGCTTCTACCCCCAAGCCATAAGACTCCTGAACAGCTAATCATGGCTACCCGGACTATTTGCACTGCCCCCCCCACCCCATCCTTTTTACGCTGCTGCTACTCTGTTAAGTATTTATGCATAGTCACTTTAACTCTACCCACATGTACATATTACCTCAACTACCTCAACTAGCCGGTGCCCCCGCACATTGACTATGCAACGGTACCCCCCTGTATATATAGCCTCCCTACTGTCACTTTATTCTATTGTATATATAGCCTCCCTACTGTCACTTTATTTTTTACTTCTGCTCTTTTTTTCTCAACACTTTTTTGTTGTTGTTTTATTCTTACTTTTTTGTTTAAAATAAATGCACTGTTGGTTAAGGGCTGTAAGTAAGCATTTCACTGTAATGTCTGCACCTGTTGTATTCGGCGCATGTGACCAATAAAATTTGATTTGATTTTGATTTGATTTGTTCAGCAGTCATAAAAGTATGCCTTATTTACTTTGAAGAATTACAAAAATTTAGATTTTTGTCCAACAGCATAGGCAGCAGCTCTATAGAAATGAGATGACTTGGAATGAAATAATAAAGTCATCAAATAAAACAAATGTAATATACACAACAACTGAAATATTGTATTTAAGTAAAGTAATGTGAATAACTGATGGTTATTCACACATGGGCCGTCACTACCATCATGGGACTTTTATTAATTGTTTTATTCTGTGTTGTTACAGCATTTAACCCACATAATGCATAGTGCATTCAATGTTTTAAAAAATAATCAAAACCGAAATCATGATAATTTTTTATCATCAAACTGAAACCAAACCGACCTCAAAAGGCGATAATTGCTCAGCACTACCAGAGAGAGAGAGATCAGAGAAAGTGAGAGAGAGACCAGAGAGAGCGAGAGAGAGCAAAAGAGACCAGAGGGCGAGAGAGAGAGAGAGAGCAGCAGAGAGAGGGAGAGAGAGAGAGAGAGAGAGAGAGAGAGAGAGAGAGACCAGAGAGAGGGAGAGAGAGAGAGAGAGAGACCAGAGAGAGAGAGAGCGGTAGAGAGAGAGCGGGAGAGAGAGAGCAGGAGAGAGAGCAAGAGAGAGAGAGACCAGAGAGAGAGAGGGACTAGAGAGAGAGAGAGAGACTAGAGAGAGACCAGAGAGAGAGAGACCAGAGAGAGAGAGACCAGAGAGAGAGAGCGGGAGAGAGAGCAGGAGAGAGAGCAAGAGAGAGAGCGAGACCAGAGAGAGAGACCAGAGTGAGAGAGAGAGAGACCAGAGAGACCAGAGAGAGAGAGAGAGAGCCAGAGAGCAGCGGCTGTAGTGAATCAACACTCCTAACTAATGACCCAACAAAGCCAGGCCCTCCACAGGGCTTCACTGGTTCTCCTGATCCCATTTAAATAGACCCCACATCCCATTGTAATAGCATTCTCTCAGGCTAACTACTAGCTACAGGCCTCTAAAGCATGTTACACTGAACAAAGGGAGACTACCTTTGTGTGCTGTGCTGTGCTGTGTATGGAACCTGTGCCAACTCTCATTCGGGAGATTTAGGGCTGGTTGGTGTGTGCGGGGGGGGGGGACGGGGGGACGGGTGGCAGTTATAGGGATAACTACCCTCCAATTAGAGTTTTCTGATTTTCCACAAAGCCATTTCAATTAAAACAGCAAGGCAGATGCTTAAAATAATTGCTCAGACCCCTTTTTGTTTTTTGGTGAATGTGCACTGAAGTGCATGTAATTATGAGCCTATATATCAGTCCAGATCCCCCAATTATAGCCAAACCTCCCCGTGCTCTGCTCTTCTCCCAGAGAGAGAGTCCTAGACCTAAAGAACAGGACATATCTCTCCGCCAGCGCTTTGCCACCTCCCCGCAGCGTATCCCACCTCATAGAACATCTGGTTTCTCACTCCCCGCTGCCAGAACCTGACGTACCCCTAAATTAGAGCCCCGCCACCTATAAAACACTCCATCGCCGTGTTTGTGTTGCCTGAGTGACCTCTAGCAGAGCAGACGCAACAATGACCTTGTGCGTTGTGTCTCTAACACGGGGGGCCCAGGAGGAGTGTATCCTTGGTGTGACAGGTCAAGGCTAGAGGAGCAAACGCTGCTCCCATGCACACACTGTTGACTAACACATAAACTAGGGACTCTTAAGGGAAAAAATGAAGTTGTATTGAATTGAATAGGGAGAGACTACAGTTTGTCTAGGGGTGGGTACGGATGGGGATTTTGGGGTTGGAGGTATAACGTATGAGAGGGTTTGAGACCCTGTCTGAGGATAGGGGCGTGTGGTGATGGGTTTGGGTTTGGGGGGTTATGACTACAGTTTGTCTGGTGGTATAGGGGTGGGGTTTGGAGGATTTGGAGGTATGAAGCAGTCTTTTGGAAAGCGGTTGACACCATGTCTGGGTAATAGGGGTTGGAGGGTAGGAGGTAGGAGGCAGTCTTTTGGGAAAGGTGCAGAGGGGGGAGGCAGGCGCCAGCCTTGCCAGGCTGCGAGCGGTACCCTGTTTTGTTTCCTGCTTTATAAAGTGGCACATTAATAAGCACATCTCCCCTGAGGTTCAGTTCTGTGGCGAGCAGAGATTAATAGGACCGCTGCATCGCACACACACACACACACAAACACGGCGGCTCCACAATGGGCCAGCCCAGTCCCAGGCAGAGAGAAAGAGCCTTTAGACTCAAGGAAAATCTGAATCCACCCCGAACCTTTCTAAAGAGAACTATAAACCCACCGCCGTATTAGGCTATCAACCCTCTCCCCACTCCACCCCCTCTCTCCTCCCCCTCTACTCCCTCTCTTCCCCCCTCCCCTGAGACAAACCCCCTCTTTCTCAACACGCCTAATTATACATGACACATTTATTTATTAGCTTCATAGAGGAACATTCCTTAAGGACCGTTTGTTGTTTTTGCCAACTCTTTCATAAATATCTCTTACATCTCTACAGCTAGTTTTCATAGAGCAGCCAGAGTCCCTCTGTGTCCTGCAGCTCTTTAAGCACATATGCCTTTTGTTTTACGACTCGGCACCTCAGCAACGTAATAGTTTGAAAACGTAAGACTTCAGTTTTTACACGCACACACACCATGTATACAACTACAGTTTTTACGTCCGTAGGTTTGGAATAGTATAGTGGTCTCTGGATCCGTACGGCCTGGAAGGATCACTAATTTACCCAATAAAGCAGGTTGACAGTGGTGTGTTTGACATGTTGGCGGCTGGTGTGTGTGAGCGTGTCTGTGTGTGACAGGGCATGTGTTTTGGCGAGGTGGGATGAGAGCTATTAAGAACTTCCTGTTTACAGCACCTCTGATGATGCCCCCTGTTAGGCCTAATAACCCCCCAGACCATGACTACCCTCAGTCCTCTGCCCTGGGGTGTGTCCTGTCCCCTCACACCACAGCACAACACACCAGGACTAATGCTCACCACCTGTTGGCCCACAGCAGCTGGCCGACACTCCCCCCTACCCTTACCCTGTATTCCGATAGCCACTACCCCCTATCACCTCCTCTGTCTCTTTCTATCTCTCCCTAGCTGTCACCCATTGCCACAGGAACACAGGAGTCAAAACC
>NC_139992.1:13483783-13623783 GCF_964263955.1 Coregonus lavaretus | reverse complement strand
AATTTTATTGGTCACATGCGCCGAATACAACAGGTGCAGACATTACAGTGAAATGCTTACTTACAGCCCTTAACCAACAGTGCATTTATTTTAAACAAAAAAAGTAAGAATAAAACAACAACAAAAAAAGTGTTGAGAAAAAAAGAGCAGAAGTAAAATAAAGTGACAGTAGGGAGGCTATATATACAGGGGGGTACCGTTGCAGAGTCAATGTGCGGGGGCACCGGCTAGTTGAAGGATAAAGTTTAGGTTAAAGGATGAAATAGTATGAATAAATTCATCAAAATAACGTTTTTAATGAAAATATGTCAATCATTATTTGAATATGTTGGTAACCCGTGTAGCTCAGTTGGTAGAGCATGGCGCTTGCAATGCCAGGGTTGTGAGTTTGTTTCCCACGGGGGGCCAGTATGAAAATGTATGCACTCACTAACTGTAAGTCGCTCTGGATAAGAGCATCTGCTAAATGACGTAAATGTAAAATAAAAGTGATCTTTAATTACCTCAGAGAGTTAGGACATCTGTGAGTAGGGAGCTGCTGGTGCCATTACAGCCAGGGGTATGCCTGTGACTTTCAGTAGACTGTTCCATTTAGCTTATGGGACAGTCTGCTAACACTCTTCAACAAATTAACTATTCTCTGCTATTACAATGACATGGGGTGCCAATCAGAGGAGGCTGGTGAGGGGAGGATAATGGCTGGAATGGAGTGAACAGAATGGTATCAAACACATGGAAACCATGTGTTTGACAGAGAGAGAGAGAGAGAGAGAGAGAGAGAGAGAGAGAGAGAGAGGTATCATACAGATACAGGAAAAAGTCCAAAAGACACCCTCCCATTTAACAAAAATGTTTAAAGTTCAAAACGGCCTCCTCTGCTCCTCATTAAATTGTGCAGTGTTAGAGTCAGTGCGGTCAGGTTTAAGATTTAACCAGTCAGTGCCAGGTCAGAGCCAGGGGTTAGGGGTCACAGCTGTTGATCCTTTCCTGTGGCGGCCACGCGCAGGGTTAATGAGGCCTGTTGATTCTGACTGAGGAGACAGAGGTACACTAATGGCCCTGCAGCTGTGACCCCCAACCCCTGGCTCTGACTTCTGAACTCTGTTCTATTCCTTTCTTCTCTACGAAACTCCCGATGCAGCCTTCTCTACTGCTCCACTCCCATAGGCTGTGATTAACAATTGGGTTTCCCCAACCTGACAGACAGGTGGCAGGGGGCATATGTCAGCCCAGTACCCAGACTGGGAGTCTCTGAGCTGAGTCTGCAGTGGTCTTGAGTCTCTAACTCCCAGTGTTACGGGTCAGGTGTTGATTCACCTTGGAGCCCCTTTCTCCCCCTTTCCACCCTCTCCCTCCACTCTCAGCCCCCCGGCCCCAGTCTGTCCTGACAAGGCAAGTCCAGGAGGAGAGCCAACTAAGAACCCCTTTTACCCCATCTTTCCCCCTTTCACTCCCCTCTCCTCCCCCACCCTCTCACTTCTCCCCCCTCCTCCTGCCACCCAGCCTCTCGGTCCCATTCTGTCCTGACAGAGGGCTAGTCCAGACCAGCCCCAGTTAGTTCCAGCATCCATTCCCCCTACTCTGCTGCTCTGTCAGGGGTTGAGAGGATCAGAAAACAGAGCCAGGGCCTGCTGGTGTGGATGGACAACGTGAAGCAAAGAACATACCACAACTCTCTGGAACAAGGGTTAGGCAGCCAGGAAGGAAAATGCTAACAGTAAATGTCAATTGGAAATACAGTGTTATGAAATAATGAATGTATTTATGAATGAGTCTCTTGTTACAGTAACTTCTAATGACATATCTATGTAGATGTAGATGTAATAGCTGAGAGTCTGCTGTCAAGAGCTTGATAGAACTTTATACCTTCATCTACATTACTGCCCCTGTACTGTAGATCCAAGGTTTCACACAATGTTCTCACCAGTGAAATCACACCTTGAAAAATGACTAAATGATGGCATAGAGCTTCTAGGTTCTATTTACCCAAAGTAATACTTCCCCAATAGCCCCATATTATGGTTTCAGTATGGTATGAAGAGTACTGCTGCAGGGCACACACTCCTCCTTCTCTAAAAAGGAACTGGGTAGGAAAGATCCTCAACCGCTAACCGAGTCAGTGGGTATACAGCTGCATCCCAAATGGCACCCTATTCCCTATAGGGCTCTGGTCAAAAGTAGTGCACTCTTTAGGGAATAGGGTGGCATATGGGACGTAACCGACTTGAAGAGGAGATGGAATCTTGCTCCATTTGCTTCTTGCTTGTGACAGTGGCCACATGAGTAAGGTATAGTACAGGGTAAAGGTTCAGAGGAAATGCATTGATTTACCTGGGGGTGTGAATATTTGCCATGTGGTTGTGTGGTTGTGTGAGTGTGTGTGAGTGAGTGAGTGAGTGTGTGTGTGTGTGTGTGTGTGTGTGTGTGTGTGTGTGTGTGTATGTGTGTGTGTGTGTGTGTGTGTGTGTGTGTGTGTGTGTGTGTGTGTGTGTGTGTGTGTGTAACGTGAGTATTCAGGGGTCTGACCCTAAAGGACGGGATATACTGTAATTAAGGGCTTAGGGGAAATGGAGGGGCACCAGACAGGGTCATCCTAGACAGTACAGCAGAATGACAGAGCGACTCCTCCTACCCTCCTGACCACACAAGACAGGCAGTTCCCTCAAAACAAGAAATCAGTGTTTTTCATTCTCAGTTAGTTTTCTGTAGCTCAATGGAATGTAACTCTAGACATTTATGTCCAATCACTGTCATGTTTTTGAAATCCTCAAGTAAAAGATTTATGCGTATACACTGAGTGTACAAAACATTGGGAACAACTGTTCTTTCCATGACATAGACTGACCAGGTGAATCCAGGTGAAAGCTATGATCCCTTATTGATGTCACTTGTTAAATCCACTTCAAATCAGTGTAGATGAAGGGGAGGAGGTAGGTTAAACAAGGATTTTTAAGCCTTGAGACAATTGAGAAATGGATTGTGTATGTGCGCCATTCAGAGGGTGAATGGGCAGGACAAAATATTTAAGTGCCTTTGAATGGGGTATGTTAGTAGGTGCCAGGCACACCGGTTTGTGTCGAGAACTGCAACGCTGCTGGGTTTTTCACGCTCAACAGTTTCCTGTGTGTATCAAGAATGGGCCACCACCTAAAGGACATCCAGCGAACTTGACAACTGTGGGAAGCATTGGAGTCAATATGAGCCAGCGTCCCTGTAGAACGCTTTCAACACCTTGTAGAGTCCATGCCCCGATTAATTGAGGCTGTTCTGAGGGCAAAGGGGGGGGGGGGGGGGGGGTGCAATGCATTATTAGGAAGGTGTTCTTAATGTATATGTCAGAAAACATAATCAGCCGTTGAAGCATGTACATCTGATCAGGGAACACACCATTGGTTCCCTGATTAAAAGGAGAGAGATTCAGGAGATGTGTGTAAATCTCAGGTGTGACAGTCTGACAAGTCAGGATAACTCCTGATCCTAATTCCTCCTCCGGGTAGTTAAGGAAGTCCCCTCCCTCTGACGCATAAAGGACCTGAGAAAACAGGGTGTGCGTGCCCGCATGTGTGCGTGTGTGTGTGAGACGCAGGGCCTGACAAAACAGTCCCGCCACTAACACATCACAACCCTTTGTCTACAACGCGACGAATGGAAACGTACTGTCACCCATGATGGATGGTGTTGTCACTCGTGGTCTGGCTTGGGGAAGGGAAGAGAAGAAGGTTGTTCCTCTCTGGTGGGAACTCAGAGAGGGATGTTTGGGAGGCCTGCTCTCACAAGCTCTTTGCTGATTGAACGTCTCGCTTCTCCACACACACACACACACACACACACACACCATCCCACCTCAAATGAGCAGGAAAGGGACAGGTTTAAAGACATAAACAAATCTGACAGTTGATTGAGAAGACCATATCCTGAAACAAGTTGAGATACATGGATGTGTCTGCTTTGTTTTACTCCCATGTTCCCCTGTTCTCTCTTCAGCACATCAACAACGACCACATCCATGGGGAGAAGAAAGAGTTTGTGTGCCGTTGGGATGAGTGCTCGCGGGAACAGAAGCCCTTCAAGGCTCAGTACATGCTGGTGGTCCACATGAGGAGGCACACTGGGGAGAAGCCACATAAATGCACAGTAAGTACTCCAACTCCCAACAAGCACCTGGGCATGTACATATTATTTAAATAAGCCCAGAGCCTTCTATTATAGGTCATGGATAAGCCACTCACATAACTATCTCTCCTTGTATTATACACATTTCTACACAAGTCCTACCTCTAGATAGGGTTATGCTTTGCACCCTGTAATAACTATTTTTTCACTCCAAGCCTGTTTCTTACCAGTAGCGATCCTTCCTCTCCATCTAGATGAGTTTTCCGGGCGTTCCAAAGGGCCTCATCTGTAGCATGCAGTCCACTCATGATGATCAAATTCAGTGTGTAGTTTCCTCAGCTTCAAAGCTCATTGATGAGGCCTTGTGAGTCCAGTCCATTAAAATACTTCTGAGAAGAGGAGACTTCACAAGGCTGATTGACAGGAGGGGAGGATATTAGTTATTAAAGTGTAAAGAGAAGTAGGGGGCCGTGGGTCCTTATTAAGACCTACTGTACTATATAGTTTAGTTGGTAAATCCCACATGAATCTCATTCACCCCCAGCTATCTCCCTCTCTAGCAAATGTTGTGTTTTTGAAGGGAGGATCTTAGGTATTTTATGTCCACTTTTGAGCAAATATAGTTTGATCACATCTCACACTCACTGTCAATTACCCACAGTGCACAGCACAATACGGCGCTCTGAAGGAATACCAAATCAATGCATAGCCTATTGTAGCATACCAAAGCTAAACACAGAACAGCTCTGATGCTTTGTTTCAACAAAGCTCTCCATGGTCTCTTACCTTGCTTAAATACTTTTGTGTGATACATGTAAGAGTCTCTGAGGCTATTGCTAACTGACCTTTGTCTCCATATCTCCTCCCTCCCTCCCTCCCTCCCTCCCTCCCTCTCTCTAGTTTGAAGGATGCTGTAAGGCCTACTCTCGCCTGGAGAACCTGAAGACCCACCTGAGGTCCCACACAGGGGAGAAGCCGTATGTTTGTGAACACGAGGGCTGCAACAAAGCCTTCTCCAACGCCTCAGACAGAGCCAAGCACCAGAACCGCACACACTCCAATGAGGTAAGGCTCCTATAGACAATCACCTCAGAGACATACTTTGAGCTACATCTACGTACAGTATGTACCCACTGCCATTATTTAAATCAACTAATGCACATTTAAATTCATTGTGTTTTCTCATTCAAGGAGCTCTATGTCCAATATGCAATCAACTTATTCTCTATTTGTTAAGACAATGGATGAAATAAGTAATCAACATAAACATGAGATAGTAAGACTTCATTTTAAATTCTTCTTCCCAGAAACCCTACATCTGTAAGATCCCTGGGTGCACTAAGCGCTACACAGACCCCAGCTCTCTCAGGAAGCATGTGAAGACGGTTCACGGACCAGAGGCACACGTCACGAAGAAACAACGTGGCGATGTGCCCCCCAGGGGTCCTCCAAAGGGGAATGGAGAGAACGAGGCAAACGCTAAACAGAGTGGTAGAGGAATAGATGGAAAGATGGAGGCCAACAGCATTACTAGAGGAGTGGAGGACTGCCTGCAGGTCAAGTCAATCAAGACCGAGAACTCGATGGTAAGACTGGGTGTGACATTCCATTGTGTCATCACCACTACTTGTTTAACAAAGCATTGACTTAGACTATTGTCAAAATCCTCTCAACTACTAACTACTTAATACTGTCAATACAAATCCTAACAGTACCATTCATACACTACCGGTCAAAAGTTTTAGAACACCTACTCGTTCAAGGGTTTTTCTTTCTTTTTACTATTTTCTACATTGTAGAATAATAGTGAAGACATCAAAACTATGAAATAATACATGTACTAGCCAAAAAAGTGTTAAACAAATCAAAATATATTTTATATTTGAGATTCTTCAAATAGCCACCCTTTGCCTTGATGACAGCTTTGCACACTCTTGGCATTCTCTCAACCAGCTTCACCTGGAATGCTTTTTCAACAGTCTTGAAGGAGTTCCCACATATGCTGAGCACTTGTTGGCTGCTTTTCCTTCACTCTGTGGTCCGACTCATCCCAAACCATCTCATTTTGGTTGTGGTCGGGGGATTGTGGAAGCCAGGTCATCTGATGCAGCACTCCATCACTCTCCTTCTTGGTAAAATAGCCCTTACACAGCCTGGAGGTGTTGGGTCATTTTCCTGTTGAAAAACAAATGATAGTCCCACTAAGCCCAAACCAGATGGGATGGCGTATCGCTGCAGAATGCTGTGGTAGCCATGCTGGTTAAGTGTGCCTTGAATTCTAATTAAATCACAGACAGTGTCACCAACAAAACACCCCCACACAATAACACCTCCTCCTCCATGTTTTACAGTGGGAACTACACATGCAGAGATCATCCGTTCACCCACACCGCATCTCACAAAGACACGGCGGTTGGAACCAAAAATCTCAAACTCCAGCCCAAAGGACACATGTCCACCGGTCTAATGTCCATTGCTCGTGTGTCTTGGCCCAAGCAAGTCTCTTCTTATTATTGGTTTCTTTGCAGCAATTCGACCGTGGAGGCCTGATTCAAACAGTCTCCTCTGAACAGTTGATGTTGAGATGTGTCTGTTACTTGAACTCTGTGAAGCATTTATTTGGGCAGCAATTTCTGAGACTGGTAACTCTAATGAACTTATCCTCTGCAGCAGAGGTAACTCTGGGTCTTCCATTCCTGTGGCGGTCCTCATGAGAGCCAGTTTCATCATAGCGCTTGATGGTTTTTGAGACTGCACTTGAAGAAACATTCAAAGTTCTTGAAATGTTCCGTATTGACTGACCTTCATGTCTTAAAGTAATGATGGACTGTCGTTTCTCTTTGCTTATTTGAGCTGTTCTTGCCATAATATGGACTTGGTCTTTTACCAAATTGGGCTATCTTCTGTATACCCCCCACTACCTTGTCATAACACAACTGATTGGCTCAAACGCATTAAGAAGGAAAGAAATTCCACAAATTAACTTTTAAGAAGGCACACCTGTTAATTGAAATGCATTCCAGGTGACTACCTCATGAAGCTGGTTGAGAGAATGCCAAGAGTGTGCAAAGCTGTCATCAAGGCAAAGGGTGGCTATTTGAAGAATCTCAAATACTACATGATTGCATATGTGTTATTTCATATTTTTGATGTCTTCACTATTATTCTACAAGGTAGAAAATAGTAAAAAATCTAGAAAAACCCTTGACCGGTAGTGTACATGTTCTATGTTATTTGAGTCTTGTGACGCAAATGCAAGCATTTCACCATCTATCCCATCACCTTTCACGCTAACTGATCTGTGATGGATAATTTACCTGCTGATGGTCTATCCTTCTCCTTATCCAACTCACCTCTCTGGTCACTACTTGAATGTTCTTCTTTTTCCTTAACACTTTCCCTAACGGACAGGCTTCTCAGAGGTGAGCACCACCACATTTTTCTCTTTCATTTCAATGCTTTCTAACTCTGCATGTCAATTTTGCATCAATACATTTGAAATTGCACTACTCTGTTCCTCTATGTATGAAAGAACAGAGGATTACACCAAGCACTTTCCAAGCGCTTCTGGTTTTAAAAGCCTATACTGTACTGTCTACAGTTTGATGTTTTTGCATGAGTTGTGATGTACTGTGAAATGTTCCCCCCTTGTACACACACACATTCACACATACACACACACACACACACACACTTTATTCAGTTATATTCCTCTGTGGCCTTCGAGATCTGACAGTAATGTCTGTCGGGCCATGATAAAAGTCATTATCAAATTAATATTCAAAGAACGGGACTGTTCAGCATGTGCCTGGAACAAATAGTGCCAGCAATCAAGCTGTGATCAAGACTCTTTCTAGTTCAGTCTGGGTCAGAATGAATCACTATCAACACTTGACTGTGATGAGACTCACAGTATCCCTCCATCCCTCCACAATAGACTTGTTTTCTTTGTAAATGAATCCAACAAATCTATGATAAATAAGATTATGAAACTATAGCTAGGCTACATCATTTATTTAATTTTGCATAGAGTTTATATACTTGATTATTCAGAATTGTGCAACTGTATTCCAGTATTTAATATATTAACCAATACAGCCATTTTTATCTCAATATCAAATTATTTCTGTGTAACAATTAAGGAACTTACTGTGATTGTTTTAAATTAAAATGGTCAAAAAGAAACAAAAATAGCTTCTTAGCAAAGAGCGATTTCTCAAGCAAGAATTTAGCTAGGACTGTCTGGGAGTGGTCTGAGTGGGGAGGGGAAACTGAAAACTAGCTGTTATTGGCAGAGAGGTTTGGAACTCTTTCTTATTGGTCTAATAACAAACGTACTGCCTGGTGATGTCACCAGGCAAGCCCAAAACTCCATCCCACCAAAACAGGCTGAAATTTCAGACCTTACACTAAAAGGGCATTATCATATTTTTCACAATTTCACAGTATTATTCTAACCTCATAGTGTGAAAATATATATAAAACACAGAGAAATCCTGTTTTTGACTGCACTGGGCCTTTAAGCATATTTTTACAATGACCATGCCCTGAATAGGTCTGACAGTGGTACCCTTTTCACACTACCATGCCAACCCGAACAAAACCACTCAGTAGAGCTTGGTTTGGCTCGGCTCAGTTCAACTTAGTAATATGAAAAGCCCTTGATAGGCTTGATCTGGTGTCTAACATGAACCATCTATCCTGTCCCCCTCTCCAGACGTATCAATCCAGCCCTGGCGGTCACTCATCATGTAGCAGTGAGCCATCGCCACTTGGCAGTGCCAACATCAATGAAAGTGGAGTAGAGATGGTCCTGCACAGCGGGGGCAGCTTTGGGGACCTGAGTGCACAGGACGACCCTCCCATGATGGACTCCTCCACCCTCTCCCACGGCAACTCAGCAGGGGTGGGGCTTGGGCTCCGTAAAGGGGGAGGAGTCACCATCAAGCTGGAGAACATCAAGGAGAGGCTGAAGAACGTGAGGGACTCATGTCCCTGGGCCAACTCTGGTCCTCAGGTCCGGAACACCAACACCAAGCTGCCTCCTATTCCTGCTGTTGGTAAGAGTTTTATATAGAGTTTTTGATAACAACTGTTGTTAAGAACCGTCAATATTATCTTGTTAAAATATTATTGCTAGGGCCTCCCGAGTGGCGCAGCGGTCTAAGGCACTGCATCGCAGTGCTTGAGGCGTCACTACAGATCCGGGTTCGATCCCGGGCTGTGTCGCAGCCGGCCGCGACCGGGAGACCCATGAGGCGCAGCACAATTGGCCCAGCGTTGTCCGGGTTAGGGGAGGGTTTGGCCGGCCAGGATATCCTTGTCCCATCGCGTTCTAGCGACTCCTGTGGCAGGCCGGGCGCATGTACGCTGACACGGTCGCCAGTTGTACGGTGTTTCCTCCGACACATTGGTGTGGCTGGCTTCCGGGTTAAGCAAAGAGTGTTTCGGAGGACGCATGGCTCTCGACCTTCACCTCTCCCGAGTCTATACGGGAGTTGCAGCGATGGGACAAGACCATAACTACTAATTGGGGGGTACAAATTACAACAACAACAAAAAATCCATAATAGGAGAGATGGAGTTGGGAGGAATATGTGAAGCAGCCTTAGAAACCAAGAAAGTTGTTTTGCCCAATATGTTCAAATGTGGTTCCTCAGGTTCCCTTCTGGAGAACTCCAATATGATCGCTCCACCTGGGCCCTACCCTGGTCAGCGTCTTGGTGACCTGTCGTCATGCGAGGTGACCATGCTGAACCAGCTGAACGAGCAGGGCCGCCGGTACAGCAACACCAGCACTGCCAGTTCAGCCTATGCCAGCCGGCGCTCCTCAGGCATCTCCCCCTGCTACTCCAGCCGCCGATCTTCCGAAGCCTCGCAGTTCAGCAACCGCCACAACAACATCAGCTCAGCCGACTCCTACGACCCCATCTCCACAGACCTGTCCCGGAGATCCAGCGAGGCCAGCCAGTGTGGTGGTGGAAACCTCCCTAGTTTGCTCAGCCTCACCCCGGCTCAGCACTACCATCTCAAGGCCAAGTATGCTGCCGCAACTGGGGGCGCTCCACCCACACCTCTGCCCAACATGGAGCGAATGAGCCTCAGGACCAGGATGGCCCTGTACGGGGACCACTCCCAGGAGAGGGAGAGCTCCTCCAACTACCACCTGTTCCACCCCCCTGCCGGAGCAGTGCCCAGACGCTGCAGCGACATCGGCTACGGTAACCATAGTATGATGCCCCACGAGGTCCCTGGGAACCTGCCACGGCGAGCCAGCGATCCTGTCCGCAGACCCACCTTGGACCCACTGTCCCTGCCAAGGGTCCAGCGCTACAACAGCATGAACAGTATGAACCCCAACTCCATGATGCCTCCTCCCTCTACCGATCGCCAGGGCCTGGCCATGCAGGGCTACACGCGGTCCGACGGAAGCCTGCACCGCCACCCCTTCGCCCCGCGGCCCCCCAGCATATCAGAGAACGTGGTGATGGAGACCATGGCTGTGGACGGGCTGGACCATGCAGGGGACGAGGACATAGTGCTACCTGATGATGTCGTACAGTACCTCAGGTCTCAGAACACTGGCCCCGGCCAATCAGCAGGCCACGCCGACTATGCCAACAGCCAATCACACGGCTTCCCGGTCCAAGTGAATATGACCTCCTCCCAGCAGCCCCAGCAGCAGTTCTATGGGCAAAGGAGGATGGCCATGGTGGATACCAACATGCCCCTATCTGAGTCAGGCCAGGCCCCCCTACCACCCTACCAGATGAGCCCTGGTTCTGGGTCGCAACAACAGCAGTACCCAACCTCACCCAGTATGAACAACAAAAACAACATGCCAGTGCAGTGGAACGAGGTCAGCTCAGGGACTGTGGATGCCACAGCCACCTCCAGACTCACCAAGCAGAACATCCTCAGACAGAACTGTGGGCCTTTCCAGGGTAGTATGGGTAGTAACAGTAACCAGCAGGTGATGCCTATGAGCCAGAACATGACACTACAAGGCTACACCCAGAGAAGCAACGCCCAGAGGATCAACTCTGTCCATCAGCAACAGAGGCAGCCATGCAGCATGAATTATACTGAGCAGATGAGTCCCCAGCAAGGATATGGCCAAGAGATCGTCCCCATACCTAACTCTGGATCTGGGAATGGCAGCCTACGACCCAACTACAACGGTATGGCACTGCCCAATGGCAGAGTAATGGCAACACAGAATCCAGATATTCAAAACTACAGATCAAGGACTCAGGTTGAAAGCTATCCCCCTCAGATGAATCAGGTTGAGCAGCAGAACATGAGTAGTATGCCTCAGCAGCAAGCCGTCCATACTGGGACCAGAGATGGGATGCAGCCCAGACTTCCCATGGAGCCCAAGTCTATGTCCAGACAACATGCAGGATCCAGCAGTACGATGCAGAACCGTTTCCTTCAGTCTGACTTCAATCACAACACCTCTGAGGCCAGTCCAAAGAGGCCAGGCCGCACCGCAGCACATAACGTCGGACAAAATGGAAACTCCAACTCTAACGCTCCAATGTTCTATGCTGGCCAGATACACATGTTCGAGTCCAACAACCACCTGAGTTTTGACTCCTCCATGTCCCCCTGCACGCCCCAGGCACCGGTAGGCACCGCCGTTATCATGGCATCCCCAGGGGTCAACCAGGTCACCAGCACCGTGGACTCCTCTGGCTCCTCTGGATCGACCTCTGGTGTGGAGCACGCCCAGATTGACTTTGATGCCATGTTGGATGATGGCGACCACTCCAGCCTGATGTCGGGGACCCTCAGCCCCGGACTCCTCACAAGTCTGTCCCAGAACTCCTCCAGGCTCACGACCCCCCGTAACTCTGTGACCCTGGCCTCGGTGCCAGCAGGGATCGGTAACATGGCCATCGGCGATATGAGCTCCATGTTGACCGCCCTGGCTGAGGAGAGCAAGTTTCTCAACATGATGAGCTAATGCCTTGGCTGCGTCCCAATAGTCTTTCTCCCGAAGTGTTCACATGTTCACTTCCCTTCATGAATTTGAAAGGAAATGATTGGTGTATGGAAACTCCCTCTAGTCCATACCTACACCAATCCAATGCTTTTTAATTTGTGGGGAGTAGTGCACACTTCAGGAGGAAGGAGAGATTATTGGGACGCCCCCCTTGAGTATTCAGACCATTTTAAGAAAGCATCATGAAAAATGTACTATAAAAGCTCTGATTATATGTAACAATACCTTATGGAAATAGTTACTTATCAAGAGAATGTCGATCTCCACCGGCCTGTATAAAGACTTTGCTTATCCAGTAATATGTAATATTTGCTCAAGTACATTTTAAGTAATGTTTATGTTGATAAAGTAAGTATAGTAAAGGCATAAGTGGCATTTTTATCACTGTTTTAAAAAGCCATACTTTGTATCTACGAATAAAAATAGACCAAGGTATAAAAATAAATTGGCAAATAAGTGTCCATTGCTCAGTATTTGTTGACGTTTCTTACAGTTGAAGTCGGAAGTTTACATACACCTTAGCCAAATACGTTTAAACTCAGTTTTTCACAATTCCTGACATTTAATCCTAGTAAAAATGCTCTGTCTTAGGTCAGTTAGGATCACCACTTTATTTTAAGAATGTGAAATGTCAGAATAATAGTAGAGAGAATTCTTTATTTCAGCTTTTATTTATTTTGTCACATTCCCAGTGGGTCAGAAGTTTACATACACTCAATTAGTATTTGGTAGCATTGCCTTTAAATTGTTTAACTTGGGTCAAACATTTTGGGTAGCCTTCCACAAGCTTCCCACAATAAGTTGGGTGAATTTTGGCCCATTCCTCCTGACAGAGCTGGTGTAACTGAGTCAGGTTTGTAGGCCTCCTTGCTCGCACACGCTTTTTCAGTTCTGCCCACAAATGTTCTATATGATTGAGGTCAGGGCTTTGTGATGGCCACTCCAATACCTTGACTTTGTTGTCCTTAAGCCATTTTGCCACAACTTTGGAAGTATGCTTGGGGTCATTGTCCATTTGGAAGACCCATTTGCGACCAAGCTTTAACTTCCTGACTGATGTCTTGAGATGTTGCTTCAATATATCCACATAATTTTCCTTCCTCATGATACCATCTATTTTGTGAGGTGCACCAGTCCCTCCTGCAGCAAAGCACCCCCACAGCATGATGCTGCCACCCCCGTGCTTCATGCTTGGGATGGTGTTCTTCGGCTTGCAAGCGTCCCCCTTTTTCCTCCAAACATAACGATGGTCATTATGGCCAAACAGTTCTATTTTTGTTTCATCAGACCAGAGGACATTTCTCAAAAAAGTACGATCTTTGTCCCCATAAAGCGTAGTTTGGCTTTTTTATGGCGGTTCTGGAGCAGTGGCTTCTTCCTTGCTGAGCGGCCTTTCAGGTTAGGACTCGTTTTACTGTGGATATAGATACTTTTGTACAGCATCTTCACAAGGTCCTTTGCTGTTGTTCTGGGATTGATTTGCACTTCTCGCACCAAAGTACGTTCATCTCTAGGAGACAGAACGTGTTTCCTTCCTGTGCGGTATGACGGCTGCGTGGTCCCATGGTGTTTATATTTGCGCACTATTGTTTGTACAGATGAACGTGATACCTTCAGGCGTTTGGAAATTGCTCCCAAGGATGAACCAGACTTGTGGAGGTCTACAAACATTTTTCTGAGGTCTTGGCTGATTTCTTTTGATTTTCCCATGATGTCAAGCAAAGAAGCACTGAGTTTGAAGGTAGGCTTTGAAATACATCCACAGGTACACCTCCAATTGACTCAAATTATTTCAATTAGCCTATCAGAAGCTTCTAAAGCCATGACATCATTTTCTGGAATTTTCCAAGCTGTTTAAAGGCACAGTCAACTTAGTGTATGTACACTTCTAACCCACTGGAATTGTGATACAGTGAATTATAAGTGAAATAATCTGTCTGTAAACAATTGTTGGAAAAATTACTTGTGTCATGGACAAAGTAGATATCTTAACCGACTTGCCAAAACTATAGATTGTTAACAAGACATTTGTGGAGCGGTTGAAAAACAAGTTTTAATGACTCCAACCTAAGTGTATGTAAACTTCCGACTTCAACTGTACCTTTTTAAAAGCAGTGCGCTGAAAGCAGTTCACAAAGTGCCTTGCTAAAAAGATCAAGTTTGAATAATATGTGAACTCATAAAACGTACATACAATCGTGGTCAAAAGTTTGAGAATGACACAAGTATTGGTCTTCACAAAGTTTGCTGCTTCAGTGTTTTTAGATATTTTTGTCAGATGTTACTATGGTATACTGAAGTATAATTACAAGCATTCCATAAGGGTCAAAGGCTTTTATTGACAATTACATTAAGTTTATGCAAAGAGTCAATATTTGCAGTGTTGACCCTTCTTTTTCAAGACCTCTGCAATCCGCCCTGGCGTGCTGTCAATTAACTTCTGGGCCACATCCTGACTGATGGCAGCCCATTCTTGCATAATCAATGCTTGGAGTTTGTCAGAATTTGTGGGTTTTTGTTTGCCCACCCGCCTCTTGAGAATTGACCACAAGTTCTCAATGGGATTAAGGTCTGGGGAGTTTCCTGGCCATGGACCCAAAATTTCGATGTTTTGTTCCCCGAGCCACTTAGTTATCACTTTTGCCTTATGGCAAGGTGCTCCATCATGCTGGAAAAGGCATTGTTCGTCACCAAACTGTTCTTGGATGGTTGGGAGAAATTGCTCTCGGAGGATGTGTTGGTACCATTCTTAATTCATGGCTGTGTTCTTAGGCAAAATTGTGAGTGAGCCCACTCCCTTGGCTGAGAAGCAACCCCACACATGAATGGTCTCAGGATGCTTTACTGTTGGCATGACACAGGACTGATGGTAGCGCTCACCTTGTCTTCTCCGGACAAGCTTTTTTATGGATGCCCCAAACAATTGGAAAGGGGATTCATCAGAGAAAATGACTTTACCCCAGTCCTCAGCAGTCCAATCCCTGTACCTTTTGCAGAATATTAGTCTGTCCCTGATGTTTTTCCTTGAGAGAAGTGGCTTCCTCGCTGCCCTTCTTGACACCAGGCCATCCTCCAAAAGTCTTTGTCTCACTGTGCGTGCAGATGCACTCACACCTGATCCCGCAGCTGAATCAACTTTAGGAGACGGTCCTGGCGCTTGCTGGACTTTCTGGGCGCCCTGAAGCTTTCTTCACAACAATTAAACCTCTCTCCTTGAAGTTCTTGATGATCTGATAAATGGTTGATTTAGGTGCAATATTACTAGCAGTAATATCCTTGCTTGTGAAGCCCTTTTTGTGCAAAGCAATGATGACGGCACGTGTTTCCTTGCAGGTAACCATGGTTAACAGAGGAAGAACAATGATTTCAAGCACCACCCCCCTTTTAAAGCTTCCAGTCTGTTATTCTAACTCAATCAGCATGACAGAGTTATCTCCAGCCTTGTCCTCGTCAACACTCTCACCTGTGTTAACGAGAGAATCACTGACATGATGTCAGCTGGTCCTTTTGTGGCAGGGCTGAAATGCAGTGGAAATGTTTTTGGGGGATTAAGTTCATTGTCATGGCAAAGAGGGACTTTGCAATTCATTGCAATTCATCTGATCACTCTTCATAACATTCTGGAGTATATGCAAATTGCCATCATAAAAACTGAGGCAGCAGACTTTGTGAAAATTAATATTTGTGTCATTCTCAAAACTTTTGACCATGCAACGATTTTGCCAGGAAAAAATGCATATGAAAATATTAGAATATAATGTTTCTCATTACAACCTTCCATAATGTTTATAGATATACTGTATGGTACGTGGTTTAAATGATGTTGAAGATACTTAATTATTGCAAGCCGAGTACAGTATGAATCCACTATATAACATTGTGATGCTGCATTGTTTACATCCATCCATGTATATAAGAGCTTGCAGTGGAACAGGTTCCCATGCCAAGCTCTTAGGGCCGGTTTCCCGGACACAGATTAAGCCTAGTGCTAGACTAAAACCCATTCTCAGTGGAGATTCTCATTGAAAATGATTTTTAGTCCAGGACTAGGCTTAATCTGTGTCCGGGAAACCGGACCCTAGTATACAGTACGAGATGGCCCCTTTCAGTCATACTGTATAAAATATCCTCCAAGTGCCCTCCAAAAGCTGTCTAACCCCCTATGGACCCTCCTCCTTGTGAGACTGACTGTATGATTGAAAAGGACAGAGATCTGCCTCAGTGTCAGTCAGTCTGTGGAGACACACACAGATCCCCATGCCTCGCAATGTCTAGGAGTTATCAGATCTCTAAAGGAATATGCATGTACTCCATGTGTTCTCTGTGGACATGATCACACACTAATTAGTGGATTCATTACCCCTCCCTCTTCCCTGAGCTCTGAGCTAGACATGGACTATATGGAGAGTAAAATAAGGAACGTATTACTTTGATTACGAATCATATCAAGGACAATGATGTACCGCAACTCCTCATTTTTTATTTTGTTTGTTTGCTGGAATTAAAGTAGTCTTGTAGTATGTATAGGTATGCTGCTCATCCATTTGACTATGCTCAGTGTGAGTGTGTGTGTGTTGTATATAGCTTTTGTACATTTCAAATACAGTATCCACATTTGTTCTTTCTTAACCAAAGTCCTGTTTTGTGTCTCCTTTGAAATCACATGGTCTCGTCCCTCTGGGACACATGAAAGCAAAGTGTCGTTATCTAAACACTTCAGCACACACCCTAATGAATTCTACACACCATGAAAACCATCCTCATGTCAAATAATTATAGCGTGATTGACAATTAAAGGCAATGTTCCCGCTGTCGCAGAGACTGCATTCACGGTAAACGTCAGCTCAACTGGAAATTACCTTGACATTTTATTGTGGATCTTACGCGATACTTCAGCGATATGGATTGAATCCAGCCCTTTGTTGATATAAATACATAATTGCAGCTAGCAAAATAGCATCTACCTACAGTATATTTGATGGTTAGCTGCAAAGGATGCCTTTTGTTTTGGGGGTGATTTTATCATAGATTAAGTTGAGGTGGTTAGAAAAAGAAGAATAGAAGAAAATAAAATAACAGGTTACTACAGATGTAGGATCTTAATTTGATAACCCTGTCGCAGGATAACTTTCCACTTTTAAAGTTAAAAAAGCCTTCCGAAGTTTGTAATTTCCACTTTGAAATTTCAGACTTGATTTTCCCTTATGAAAAATGTATAAACCCTTACAAAGATGTCCATTAATTATAACCTACATAATAATTCACTGTTGCAGCAAACTGGCTCAAATTAAGATCCTATATCTGTAGTAAATAATCTAGGGAAAACCATAGAATTAGGAATTAGAAAGTGTTGTAGGACCTCTATGCGGCAAACTTATTTTTCTCTTTCATCCATTACTTCACAATACATATTTACTTCAACAAATGAAGACATCTTTAAATGTGCATCTTATGGGGCTAGTAAGGGCATAAAATTCAACCTGTGTCTGAAAACCCAGCCTAAAAAGGATTCTTCCACGAAAACTAAATGCATACAGAGCAGTTTCTTAAGTTACAAAATGCATACAGAGCAGTTTCTAAAGTTAGTCATGTTGTCCAAAATTAACAGTGGCAGGGAGGCTCTGAGGAAATGGTTTTCAGGAAAGACATTAAACACACCAGTAGAGAGAGAGAGAGGAAGAGAGACAGAAAGAAAGGGAGAGAGAGATAGGGGGAGAGAGGAAGACAGAGATAGGCAGAGCGGAAGAAAGGGTGTTGTTAAAGGGATTCGCTTGGAGAAAGTGTAAAGCGAGGGGGAACAAATGATTTTACTCCGACAGGCAGCGGAACTCTGCTGAGGATCCTTTTGATGTGTTTGCCACTGATTTCTTTTGCCACTTGAATTCCTTATTCTCTCAGAGAGAGGATGGAAGAAAAATAGCCCCGGGGTAATAAGGGATCTCAGAGAACAAGAGGTTAGCACGGGAGGCAAGATGATCAGTAACGGACAAGGCACTAGCTAATTAGACAAGAACACAAACGAGGTGAGATGCAAGACTCAGAACACTACCACAGAGAGAGAGAGAGAAAGAGTCCACAGAGATAGACTGGGCTGGGCTTATCGTTGCATGCCCCATCTCAAAGCACGCTGCCCTGGGTAGAGACACGTTGAGATAGATCCAGTTGTTTTACCTCTATATGGAGAGAGCCTGGGCCGGGCTGCGCTAGTCAAGGCTATGGGGCTCAGAGAGAGAGAGAATGAAAGGAGAGAGAACAAGGTTCAAGACGTCACATTCTAGAATCTACACCGAGTGTTCTCCATGCTGCTTGGTCCAATGGTTCCAGTGATTCCAGACGGAGATGCAGTTTTATAAGAACAGGTCTCAGGGTAGAGAGCAGGGCTTTCACTCTCTCTGTCCCTCTCTCTCTCTCTGTTTCACTCGTCCTCCCTTAAACAATGCCACCAGACACAACTCACACTAGGCTCAGAGGCCCTACATATTTGATCTAAAGTTGTTTCCCTTTGTGCTTAAAGGGATTCTTCTTTCCATGTGTTCTTATGGTGACTTATGTTGCTGACCAAAGTCCACTAAGTAAGCGCCTCTTCCTATCCTCATCCACTCACAAGTCAACATCCACTGCTTTAGTAGTAGGCAATTTTTATCCGCTCGAAATCCTCCCACTTTCTAATGGTATTTGGGAATCAAGCAGCTAAACTGAACCCAGTCGGCTGTAAACAATGAATCATTGTTTGTGTGAAGGCGTCAGAAAATAACCTCCACATAATAGAAATAAATCCACCACAAGGAAAACTGCATGTTGTTGAAAGAGGCTATGATGATCAATTACTGATCTGTTGACTATCTATCACATCTTGACATTTGACCCAAGGGGGCAGATCATCGTAATAAAGAAATGTATTGGACTTGGCCCCTCTCTCGGGGATGGAAACTCCTGCTGTGCTGTGCTGTGCTGTGCTGTGCTGTGCTGTGCTGTGCTGTGCTGTGCTGTGCTGTGCTGTGCTGTGTGCCTAGTTTCACAACTTCACCATTGTAATTATGCCCTACAAATACGGACTGAAACTACAGTTTGAACAGCTGAACACAGGCTCTATAATAATAGAGAAACAGGGTTAGGGTTAGGGTACAGGTAACTGCCAAAATAAAGGAAACATTTGAGTAAATGAGGGATACAAAGTATATTGAAAGCAGGTGCTTCCACACAGGTGTGGGTCTTGAGTTAATTCAGACATTAACATCCCATCATGCTTAGGGTCATGTATAAAAATGCCCATTATTTTGGCTGCCATGGCTAGAAGAAGAGATATCAGTGACTTTGAAAGAGTGGTCTCAAAGGAGCATAGGGGGTTTAAATGTGTGTGTGTGTGTGTGTGTGTGTGTGTGTGTGTGTGTGTGTGTGTGTGTGTGTGTGTGTGTGTGTGTGTGTGTGTCTCAGTTACCATATCTGAACCCAATTGAACAATTGAACACACTCTGGAGCAGTGGCTGAGACAGCATTTTCTACCACCATCAACAAAACACCAAATTAATTATATATTGTTGTTTTTCATTGTGAATCCTTTTCTTTTTAGAATTCTACCTCAATACCTGGTGTGACCAGTTTGCTTTTGTGGTATCTAACTATTCCGACAATTTTAAAAATGTCTGCACATACTGTATATCATATAATTTAAGTCCTTGGAGAAATAAACGTGGTTACATGTTATAAACAGTATGACAGAGAACCCCTTAATTAGTCCAACAACATTACATCTCCAAGATCATCATAAGAGTTATTTAGCTATCATAAGGAGCATCATAAGAAGCTTAACAGAGTGCCATTGGCTCTCTCTCTCTCCATACATCGACCCCAAGTCAAGTTACAGTGAGGGAAAAAAGTATTTGATCCCCTGCTGATTTTGTACGTTTGCCCACTGACAAAGACATGATCAGTCTATAATTTTAATGGTAGGTTTATTTGAACAGTGAGAGACAGAATAACAACAACAAAATCCAGAAAAACGCATGTCAAAAATGTTATAAATTGATTTGCATTTTAATGAAGGGAAATAAGTATTTGACCCCTATGCAAAACCTGACTTAGTACTTGGTGGCAAAACCCTTGTTGGCAATCACAGAGGTCAGACGTTTCTTGTAGTTGGCCACCAGGTTTGCACACATCTCAGGAGGGATTTTGTCCCACTCCTCTTTGTAGAGCTTCTCCAAGTCATTAAGGTTTCGAGGCTGACGTTTGGCAACTCGAACCTTCAGCTCCCTCCACAGATTTTCTATGGGATTAAGGTCTGGAGACTGGCTAGGCCACTCCAGGACCTTAATGTGCCACTTCTTGAGCCACTCCTTTGTTGCCTTGGCCGTGTGTTTTGGGTCATCGTCATGCTGGAATACCCATCCACGACCCATTTTCAATGCCCTGGCTGAGGGAAGGAGGTTCTCACCCAAGATTTGACGGTACATGGCCCCGTCCATTGTCCCTTTGATGCGGTGAAGTTGTCCTGTCTCCTTAGCAGAAAAACACCCACAAAGCATAATGTTTCCACCTCCATGTTTGACGGTGGGGATGGTGTTCTTGGGGTCATAGGCAGCATTCCTCCTCCTCCAAACACGGCGAGTTGAGTTGATACCAAAGAGCTCGATTTTGGTCTCATCTGACCACAACACTTTCACCCAGTTCTCCTCTGAATCATTCAGATGTTCATTGGCAAACTTCAGACGGGCCTGTATATGTGCTTTCTTGAGCAGGGGGACCTTGCGGGCGCTGCAGCATTTCAGTCCTTCACGGCGTAGTGTGTTACCAATTGTTTTCTTGGTGACTATGGTCCCAGCTGCCTTGAGATCATTGACAAGATCCTCCCGTGTAGTTCTGGGCTGATTCCTCACCGTTCTCATGATCATTGCAACTCCACGAGGTGAGATCTTGCATGGAGCCCCAGGCAGAGGGAGATTGACAGTTATTTTGTGTTTCTTCCATTTGCGAATAATCGCACCAACTGTTGTCACCTTCTCACCAAGCTGCTTGGCGATGGTCTTGTAGCCCATTCCAGCCTTGTGTAGGTCTACAATCTTGTCCCTGACATCCTTGGAGAGCTCTTTGGTCTTGGCCATGGTGGAGAGTTTGGAATCTGATTGATTGATTGCCTCTGTGGACAGGTGTCTTTTATACAGGTAACAAGCTGAGATTAGGAGCACTCCCTTTAAGAGTGTGCTCATAATCTCAGCTCATTACCTGTATAAAAGACACCTGGGAGCCAGAAATCTTTCTGATTGAGAGGGGGTCAAATACTTATTTCCCTCATTAAAATGCAAATCAATTTATAACATTTCTGAATTTTCTGGATTTTGTTGTTGTTATTCTGTCTCTTACTGTTCAAATAAACCTACTATTCAAATTATAGACTGATAATTTCTTTGTCAGTGGGCAAACATACAAAATCAGCAGGGGATCAAATACATTTTCCCCTCACTGTACGTCCATGCAACAACAGAGGCCTGCTTGAAAGGTTTCTCTCCTAAAGTACAGATGTAGGATCTTCTTAATTTGAGCCAGTTTGCTACAGCAGGAAAATAATCCTGCAGCAACAGGAAATGTAAATTATTATGTGGATTATAATTAATGGACATTTTTGTAGGGGTTGATAAATGTTGAAATTTCTAAGGGGAAATTACAAACTGCAGAAGTATTGTTAAAGTTCTGCTGCAACAGGGTGATCAAATTAAGATCCTACATCTGTACACTGAACATAACCCCCCCCAACCACCCCCCTCCCCAGGAGAGGCCCTAGTAGTACAGAATGGAAATCTTCTACGTAATTAAAATTGTACTGCGCGTCAGAGAGATAGCTGAGCTAGCTGAGGCTTTGATGCCTGGGGGTTTGTTCAGAGGGAATTTTAGATTGCGATCGCCTGAGGTGCCTTGAAGATGTTTCTATTGATATTCCCTTTAACAAGCTAAATGTGCAGACAACTAAGACACCACATAAAAGAAAAGCAGAGGATCTTGAGAGCTGCTAGTGCAAAACAGCGCAAACATAAACCCTTACATGGGCAGTGTTAAAATATTAGCACCATTTTATATGGCCTTGTGGTTTTTATCTTCAGAGTTATAGGAGAGTATTATTCTTGTGAAAGTTAGGAGGGTCCTTCTATCAAACCACTTGCACGCGTTCTAACACACACACAGAGACACACGTTTGTTGTACTATCCTTGTGGGGACCAAAAAAAATGTCCCATTCAAAATCCTATTTTCCCTAACCCCTAACCCAAAACCGAACCCTAACCCTTAACCTAACCCTAACCCTAACCCTAACCTTAACCCCAAACCCGAACCCTAAGACTAAACCTAACTCTAACTCCTAACCCAAATTCTAACCCTAACCCAAATTCTAACCCTAAACCTCTAAACCTAATTCTAACCCTAACCCTAATTGCAACCCTAACCCTAAACCTAACCCTTAAGCCTAAAATAGAATTTTTTCCTTGTGGGGACCAGCAAAATGTCAGCCAAATGTTCCTTGTTTTTTTATCCTTGTGAGGACTTTTGGTACCCAGAAGGATAGTAAAACCAAACCACACACACACAGGTAATTGTGTCGTTATAAAACAATGTGCCTTCAAATCTTGTGTGTACTGTGTGCATGTGATTGTGTGTGCGTGCATCTCCGCATCCGTGTGCCATTCTCCGCCAGCGTGGCTTTACAAGGAATGCTAAATCAAAGCCTGTGCTGTGGCCAGAGGTTCAGATTTACCAGAAATGGACTCCAGCTGTAGAGCAGAGTAGAGCGGCATTGTTTCCCAACTGTAGTACAATGCAGACCTGGGTTCAAATACTATTTGAAATCTTTCATAATACTTTGAGCGTTTGCTTTAGCCTGCATAGAGTTCCAGATGGGTGAGGTTTGTGACTATTCTATTGGTTCCATTGCACCAGGCAAGCTCAATCAAGCACAGCTAATGTCTTTGAAATGATTTCAAATAGTACTTGAACCCAGAACTGGTGCGATGCATCCTGGCAGTGCTGACAGGCCTAACCGCCCAACAAAGCACCCGCCTGCCCGCTCACTTTGCCTGCCCTCATCACACAGGAAACCTGCCTCTGTACCAACAACAGCCAGCCCTAGCAGGACCAATTAGCACCCCCTGAGAAAGCCATGCTAACATCACACAACCAATCATTTTCCAGGAATCTCAAGGAAGGAACTTTTTCAGTATTTGTCTGATGTGCCTAGTACCTTCTGTAGCTTAGGCAAAATATTCCACTACTGTTTCATTTTTTCCTTTTCATTATACTGTACCTTATTTCTTTAGACATTGGGGAAGGGGTGGGGGGGTGCTAAACTGACATATGGAATTGTTTTAAGATGGTCATACTATGGATCATTTAGCTATTTAATTTAGAATTTAGTATCCCAAAAATATATATATTTTTTGGATAAAATATAGATTTTGGCCTTTATTACTAAAGCCCATAGAAACGCATTGAATAACACATTCATAAATGGCAAAAAGTACAGTCAAAAAATAAATCATAAGAAAGGTGTTGAAGTGTCTGTCCTAAATCTAGGAGATATTTTTTTTTAAATCTGGAAATATATATATTGTTTGGAACACATGTAATCCCCTTTTCGGGGTAGGCACAACACTACCTTCATACTTCCATACTATTTTAATCCGGTACCGGTTACCTTCAGACAAGTCCCGTGACACTTGTAGGGGTCGTAGAGCAAAACGGAGAACACCATCATGTAGGTCAAACCGTTCGGACGCTAAAAATGTTTTTGTGAGAAGAACGATTTTCGGGATGTCTCATGGTCTGACAAACACCGCTCTAGCTCTCGCAGACGTGGAAGTGCGACACTGGCGGATTGAGACACATCCAATGCAAAAAAATCTTAAACTGATGGATTTGGATGGGCTTTTTTTTGTTATGTAACTTAGACTGACACACCGGTGCATCATTCGACTCTAGGGGGTTATTACATGATGTGACACTGGAGATGAACAAGGAGAAACATATTAAACAGCAAATAGAGACAGCTCAGCTGTATGATGTAAAGAAATATTTTTTAATTAGTCAAATTTTTACTCATTAAAAAATCTTTCTTTACTCACACACACATTTTGACTGAAGCTAAAGAGGTCTGCCCCCGTGGCACCCAGACCATAGGTGTCACAGTATAATCCACCTGTAATTATTCATGATACAGTGAGAGAAAAAAGTATTTGATCCCCTGCTGATTTTGTACGTTTGCCCACTTACAAAGACATGATTAGTCTATAATTTTAATGGTAGGTTTATTTGAACAGTGAGAGACAGAATAACAACAAAAAAATCAAGAAAAACGCATGTCAAAAATGTTATAAATTGATTTGCATTTTAATGAGGGAAATAACTATTTGACCCCTCTGCTAAACATGACTTAGTACTTAGTGGCAAAACCCTTGTTGGCAATCACAGAGGTCAGATGTTTCTTGTAGTTGACCACCAGGTTTGCACACATCTCAGGAGGGATTTTGTTCCACTCCTCTTTGCAGATCTTCTCCAAGTCATTAAGGTTTCGAGGCTAACGTTTGGCAACTCGTACCTTCAGCTCCCTCCACAGATTTTCTATGGGATTAAGGTCTGGAGACTGGCTAGGCCACTCCAGGACCTTAATGTGCTTCTTCTTGAGCCACTCCTTTGTTGCCTTGGCCGTGTGTTTTGGGTCATTGTCATGCTGGAATACCCATCCACGACCCATTTTCAATGCCCTGGCTGAGGGAAGGAGGTTCTCACCCAAGATTTGACGGTACATGGCCCCGTCCATTGTCCCTTTGATGCGGTGAAGTTGTCCTGTCCCCTTAGCAGAAAAACACCCCCAAAGCATAATGTTTCCACCTCCATGTTTGATGGTGGGGATGGTGTTCTTGGGGTAATAGGTAGCATTCCTCCTCCTCCAAACACGGCGAGTTGAGTTGATGCCAAAGAGCTCAATTTTGGTCTCATCTGACCACAACACTTTCACCCAGTTCTCCTCTGAATCATTCAGATGTTCATTGGCAAACTTCAGACGGGCCTGTATATGTGCTTTCTTGAGCAGGGGGACCTTGCGGGCGCTGCAGCATTTCAGTCCTTCACGGCGTAGTGTGTTACCAATTGTTTTCTTGGTGACTATGGTCCCAGCTGCCTTCAGATCATTAACAAGATCCTCCCGTGTAGTTCTGGGCTGATTCCTCACCGTTCTCATGATCATTGCAACTCCACGAGGTGAGATCTCGCATGGTGCCCCAGGCCGAGGGAGATTGACAGTTATTTTGTGTTTCTTCCATTTGCGAATAATCGCACCAACTGTTGTCACCTTCTCACCAAGCTGCTTGGCGATGGTCTTGTAGCCCATTCCAGCCTTGTGTAGGTCTACAATCTTGTCCCTGACATCCTTGGAGAGCTCTTTGGTCTTGGCCATGGTGGAGAGTTTGGAATCTGATTGATTGCTTCTGTGGACAGGTGTCTTTTATACAGGTAACAAGCTGAGATTAGAAGCACTCCCTTTAAGAGTGTGCTCCTAATCTCAGCTCATTACCTGTATAAAAGACACCTGGGAGCCAGAAATCTTTCTGATTGAGAGGGGTTCAAATACTTATTTCCCTCATTAAAATGCAAATCAATGTATAACATTTTTGACATGCGTTTTTCTGGATTTTGTTGTTGTTATTCTGTCTCTCACTGTTCAAATAAACCTACCATTAAAATTATAGACTGATCATTTCTTTGTCAGTGGGCAAAGGTACAAAATCAGCAGGGGATCAAATACTTTTTTCCCTCACTACAGTGGGGAAAAAAAGTATTTAGTCAGCCACCAATTGTGCTAGTTCTCCCACTTAAAAAGATGAGAGAGGCCTGTAATTTTCATCATAGGTACACGGCAACTATGACAGACAAAATGAGAATTATGGTGGAAAATAAGTATTTGGTCAATAACAAAAGTTTCTCAATAGTTTGTTATATACCCTTTGTTGGCAATGACACAGGTCAAACGTTTTCTGTAAGTCTTCACAAGGTTTTCACACACTGTTGCTGGTATTTTGGCCCATTCCTCCATGCAGATCTCCTCTAGAGCAGTGATGTTTTGGGGCTGTCGCTGGGCAACACAGACTTTCAACTCCCTCCAAAGATTTTCTATGGGGTTGAGATCTGGAGACTGGCTAGGCCACTCCAGGACCTTGAAATGCTTCTTACGAAGCCACTCCTTCGTTGCTCGGGCGGTGTGTTTGGGATCATTGTCATGCTGAAAGACCCAGCCACGTTTAATCTTCAATGCCCTTGCTGATGGAAGGAGGTTTTCACTCAAAATCTCACGATACATGGCCCCATTCATTCTTTCCTTTACACGGATCAGTCGTCCTGGTCCCTTTGCAGAAAAACAGCCCCAAAGCATGATGTTTCCACCCCCATGCTTCACAGTAGGTATGGTGTTCTTTGGATGCAACTCAGCATTCTTTGTCCTCCAAACACGACGAGTTGAGTTTTTACCAAAAAGTTCTATTTTGGTTTCATCTGACCATATGACATTCTCCCAATCCTCTTCTGGATCATCCAAATGCACTCTAGCAAACTTCAGACGGGCCTGGACATGTACTGGCTTAAGCAGGGGGACACGTCTGGCACTGCAGGATTTGAGTCCCTGGCGGCGTAGTGTGTTACTGATGGTAGGCTTTGTTACTTTGGTCCTAGCTCTCTGCAGGTCATTCACTAGGTCCCCCTGTGTGGTTCTGGGATTTTTGCTCACCGTTCTTGTGATCATTTTGACCCCACGGGGTGAGATCTTGCGTGGAGCCCCAGATCGAGGGAGATTATCAGTGGTCTTGTATGTCTTCCATTTCCTAATAATTGCTCCCACAGTTGATTTCTTCAAACCAAGCTGCTTACCTATTGCAGATTCAGTCTTCCCAGCCTGGTGCAGGTCTACAATTTTGTTTCTGGTGTCCTTTGACAGCTCTTTGGTCTTGGCCATAGTGGAGTTTGGAGTGTGACTGTTTGAGGTTGTGGACAGGTGTCTTTTATACTGATAACAAGTTCAAACAGGTGCCATTAATACAGGTAACGAGTGGAGGACAGAGGAGCCTCTTAAAGAAGAAGTTACAGGTCTATGAGAGACAGAAATCTTGCTTGTTTGTAGGTGACCAAATACTTATTTTCCACCATAATTTGCTAATAAATTCATTAAAAATCCTACAATGTGATTTTCTGGATTTTTTTCTTCTCAATTTGTCTGTCATAGTTGACGTGTACCTATGATGAAAATTACAGGCCTCTCTCATCTTTTTAAGTGGGAGAACTTGCACAATTGGTGGCTGACTAAATACTTTTTTCCCCCACTGTATGTCCCTATGCAAATCCGCATCTGTTGATCAATAACCCTCCATCTGCCTAAGTGACCCTGCTGCACTTGGAGTTTATTAAGACATGCCATAAAACAAGCTCTGATGAATACACATTAATGAAACAGATCACTATTTAACATATTATATATCATATGTCGAAGACACTGAAATAAAATTCCTTCTACAGTATAAGTGTTGCTTCTAATGGCGACCTGTGCTGCTTAGTGCATCATGTCTATTGCTGTTCATGCAGGTTCCATGTGAAAGTAGAGAGCTCAGTGAGCCGTGGAGAAGGTTAGAAAAGACTGTGTCTGTACTTCACTAGCCAGGGGCAGACACAACACACAACATGTGGGCCAGTGACCAACACACACACACACACACACACACACACACACACACACACACACACACAACCTGACTGCACACACACAACCCAAAATTACAAACATGTACAATCCCCTTAGTCATTCTCCCCATAGGGATGGAAAGAGGAGACACCCTTTTAGAGTAATTTAAGCAAAGCGCTAAACCCCACACCAATATATGGGCTTTTAGCACCAGCAACGTGTCAAAACCCTCCATTTTAGGTGGGAAAGCATTCTCACACATCACATCAACATGGGTGGGGGTGCAAGGCAGAAACAGTTGGAATGACACTGGCATTATCACTAGTTAGAAGTTCTGTCCATCACTGTGACTGGTGCTGCTCATTTTCCTGGATAGACATCCTTGTTACTGGAGATTAGGTGAGCTGTTATATAGTACACTGTAAAATATTTCCTGTAAAATGTACAGTAATTTATTGGTAGCAATTGGCCAGTAAGTTACTGTACAGCTACTGCAATCCATTTTACAGTAATCCATTTTAAGGTACCAAAGATGTTACTGTAATCAAATTTACAGTACATTACTGGAATTGCCCATGCAGCGACATATTACCCAGTGTTCTTTTCAAGTTTTCATTTTCACATTTTGGTCATTTAGTCATTTAGCTTGTCCTTAGCAACTTACATTCAGTGCATTCAATCAAGGTTGATAAAAAAAACCTGCATACCACAGTCATAGCAAGTCAAACGTTTCTACATGTTTCATTAGGGCAAATCAAGTCTGACATTTTAAAGTAGAAATTACAAACTTTAGAAGCCGTAAGCCTTCTGAAACGCATTTCACTGTACTTGTGCATGTGACATTAAAACTTACACCACGAATGCACTACACGTTTGCATTTCCTGTTGTGCAGCAAAAGAGTGATCAAATTAAGATCCTACATCTGTAGTTAAGGATACATTGGTCTTCAAAATAATTATAATTACAACAAGAAAAACGTATGATATACACTACATGACCAAAAGTATGTGGACACCTGCTCGTCGAACATCTCATTCCAAAATCATGGGTATTAATATGGAGTTGGTCCCCCCTTAGCTGCTATAACAGCCTCCACTCTTCTGGGAAGGCTTTCCACTAGATGTAGGAACATTGCTGCGGGGACTTGCTTCCATTCAGCCACAAGAGCATTAGTGAGGTCGTGCACTGATGTTGGGCGATTAGGCCTGGCTCGTAGTCAGCGTTCCAATTTATCCCAAAGGTGTTCAATGGAGTTGAGGTCAGGGCCCTGTGCAGGCCAGTCAAATTCTTCCACACCGATCTCGACAAACCATTTCTGTACGGACCTCGCTTTGTGCATGGGGGCATTGTCATGCTGAAACAGAAAAGGGCCTTCCCTAAACTCTTGCCACAAAGTTGGAAGCACAGAATTGTCTAGAATGTCATTGGATGCTGTAGCGTTAAGATTTCCCTTCACTGGAACTAAACGGTCTAGCCAGAATCATGAAAAACAGCCCTCAGACCATTATTCCTCCTCCACCAAACTTTACAGTTGGCACTATGCATTGGTGCATTCCTCCTTCACCAAACCCAGATTCGTCTGTCGGACTGCCAGCTGGTGAAGCGTGATTCATCACTCCAGAGAACGCATTTCCACCACTCCAGAGTTCAATGGTGGCAAGCTTTACACCACTCCAGCCGACACTTGGCATTGCGCATGGGGATCTTAGGCTTGTGTGCAGCTGCTCGGCCATGGAAACCCATTTCATGATGCTCCCGACAAACAGTTATTGTGCTGACTTTGCTTCCAGAGGCAGTTTGGAACTCGGTAGTGAGTCTTGCAACTGAGGGCAGGCGATTTTTACACTCTACATGCTTCAGCACTCTGAGGTCCCATTCTGTGAGCTTGTGTGACCTACCACTTCGTGGCTGAGCCGTTGTTGCTCCTAGATGTTTCCACTTCACAATAACAGCACTTACAGTTGACCGGGGCAGCTCTAGTAGGGCAGAAATTTGACGAACTGACTTGTTTGAAAGGCGGCATCCTATAGTCCCCTGTAGCTCAGTTGGTAGAGCATTGCGCTTGCAACGCCAGGGTTGTGGGTTTGTTTCCCACGGGGGGCCAGCATGATAATGTATGCACTCACTAACTGTAAGTCGCTCTGGATAAGAGCCAGTGTTTGTCTATGGAGATTGCATGGCTGTGTGCTCGATTTATACACCTGTCAGCAATGGGTGTGGCTGAAATAGCCGAATACACTAATTTGAAGGGGTGTCCACATACTTTTGTATATATAGTGTATCTCTGACTAGCTCTTTAATTGATGCCAGAGGGCCCAATTAAATCAGATCAGCTTTAGCCAACATCTGCAAAGCAGTTGTTTTGCCGATGTCTGTCGGAGGTGGAACCGCATTAGAACTGTCAATCCACATGCAGCCCAGTGGTGTAGGCTATTGCGGACACTGCCATTGGATGGATCGAGTCACCTTAGTAATAATCCCACACACCCTCTACTCCTCGATTAGGCTGACATAAATTCTTCTTATTTAGTTTGATGATTTTAAACTTGAGTGTCATTATTTCTATAGGCTATTCAGCCTACACTTCCTCATTCTGAATTTATAACAAGAGTGGGAGGGGTGTGGCTTTGTGACAACCACATGAGCAGATGCTCACTGATTTGACAGCTATTAACCTCTGACACCACCAAAACACCAGCTATGCGTGTGTCGGGTCCTGGCCTTAAAGTGACTATTAAACTAAGAAAATTATTTCTACAGTATTTTACTGCAATTCCAAGTGATTAGAGCAAGCAGGTTGGCTGTAGGCATTTGCATAGTAAAGCATTAATGAATACGAGGTGTTTTATGTCATTTGCATTTCTAGAGGCCTAAACAAAAGCTTCCAAACTGGCCGGGATTACAGGGCAAAACAGATTAAATGGACATGGGTAACTATTTCACCATTTAAAGCTACCACTGCGATCTGTTCCCTATATACATTTAATTGTTAGGGAATTACTACCACATATAACTTAAATTGTTACAGCATTCTCACAATCAGTTAGGAAAGCAAAGGCTAGCTTTTTCAAACAGAAATGTGCATCCTGTAGCACTAACTCCAAAAAGTTTTTTTGGGACACTGTAAAGTCCATGGAGAATAAAAGCACCTCCTCCCAGCTACCCACTGCACTGAGGCTAGGAAACACTGTCACCACCGATAAATCTACGATAATCGAGAATTTCAATAAGCATTTTGCTACGGCTGGCTATGCTTTCCACCTGGCTAGCCCTACCCCGGCCACCAGCTCTGCACCCTCCACTGCAACTTGCCCATGCCTCCCCCGCTTCTCCTTCACCCAAATTCAGATAGCTGATGTCCTGAAAGAGCTGCAAAATCTGGATCCCTACAAATCAGCTGGGCTAGACAATCTGGACCCTTTCTTTCTAAAATTAGCTGCCGAAATTGTCGCAAACCCTATTACTAGCCTGTTCAACCTCTCTTTCGTATCGTCTGAGATCCCCAGAGATTGGAAAGCTGCCGCGGTCATCCCCCTCTTCAAAGGGGGTGACACTCTAGATCCAAACTGTTACAGACCTATATCCATCCTACCCTGCCTTTCGAAAGTATTTGAAAGCCAAGTTAACAACTTTGAATCCCACCGTACCTTCTCCGCTATGCAATCTGGTTTCCGAGCTGGTCATGGGTGCACCTCAGCCACGCTCAAGGTCCTAAACAATATAATAACCGCGATTGATAAAAGACAGTACTGTGCAGCTGTCTTCATCGACCTGGCCAAGGCTTTTGACTCACCGCATTCTTATTGGCAGACTAAATAGGCTTGGTTTCTCAACTGACTGCCTCGCCTGGTTCACCAACTACATTTCAGATAGAGTTCAATGTGTCAAACCGGAGGGCCTGTTGTCTGGACCTCTGGCAGTCTCTATGGGGGTGCCACAGGGTTAAATTCTCGGGCCGACTCTATTCTCTGTGTATATCAATGATGTCGCTCTTGCTGCTGGTGACTCTCATATCCACCTCTACGCAGACGACACCATTTTGTATACATCTGGCCCTTCATTGGACACTGTTAACAAACCTCCAAACGAGCTTCAATGCCATACAACACTCCTTCCGTGGCCTCCAACTGCTCTTAAACGCTAGTAAAACTAAATGCCTGCTCTTCAATCGAACGCTGCTTGCACCCGCCCGCCCGACTAGAATCACTACTCTCGACGGGTCTGACTTAGAATATGTAAAATACCTAGGTGTCTGGTTAGACCGTAAACTCTCCTTCCAGACTCACATTAAGCATCTCCAATCCAAAGTTAAATCTAGAATCGGCTTCCTGTTTCGCAACAAAGCCTCCTTCACTCATGCTGCTAAACATGCCCTCATAAAACTCACTATCCTACCGATCCTTGACTTCGGCGATGTCATTTACAAAATAGGTTCCAACACTCAACTCAGCAAATTGGATGAGGTCTATCACAGTGCCATCCGTTTTGTCACCAAAGCCCCATATACTACCCACCATTGTGACCTGTACGCTCTTGTTGGCTGGCCCTCACTACATATTCGTCGCCAAAACCCACTGGCTCCAGGTCATCTATAAATCACTTCTAGGCAAATCCCCGCCTTATCTTAGCTCATTGGTCACCGTAGCAACACCCACCCGTAGTATGCGCTCCAGCAGGTATATCTCACTGGTCATCCCCAAAGCCAACACCTCCTTTGGCCGCCATTCCTTCCAGTTCTCTGCTGCAAATGACTGGAACGAACTGCAAAAATCTCTGAAGCTGGAGACACTTATCTCCCTCATTAACTTTAAGCATCAGTTGTCAGAGCAGCTTACCGATCACTGTACCTGTACACAGCCCATCTGTAATTAGCCCACCCAACTACCTCATCCCCATATTGTTATCTACATTGTTATTGTTATTATCATTTGCACCCCAGTATCTCTATTTGCACATCATCTTCTGCACATCTATCACTCCAGTGTTAATACTAAATTGTAATTATTTTGCACTATGGCCTATTTACTGCCTTACCTCCATAACTTACTACATTTGCACACACTGTATATAGATGTTCTATTTTCTATTGTGTTATTGACTGTACGTTTTTGTTTATTCCATATGTAACTCTGTGTTGTTGTTGTTTTTATTGCACTGCTTTGCTTTATCTTGGCCAGGTCACAGTTGTAAATGAGAACTTGTTCTCAACTGGCTTACCTGGTTAAATAAAGGTGAAAAAAAAAAAAAACAGGTGCAACCTCTTACAAAACATGCCTCTAAATATGTTAATGAGTGAGAAACAATACCATGTACATGCTAGTGTTCTAGCTATTTGGCGCTCCAAAAATGTGGTATGGTACTGTATTCTGAATTACAGTAAATTACTGCCAGCAATTGGTCAGGTAAGCTACTGTAGAGTTTCAGGACAAGGTTTGTAAAATTCCTAAAATACAGTATATTACCTTATTCTGTGGGGTACAGCATTCTCACTCACGGGTGCAACAACTATAGCCTCTTACAAAGCACACATTAAAATATGTTAAAGCCAGAGACTCTCTCCGCCCACAACATCTTCCCACAATGCACCATTATTAATACTGTAAACACACAGTTACGGTATTTTACTGTGCATTCTACAGTGTTTTACTTATGAAATTACAGAAAGGTCTTAAAGTGTGATGTAAAACTGTGCATTACTGTGCATTCTACGGTAATCTACTGTATTCAGTTTATACAGTATCATACTGTTAATTAACACAGTAAGTTACTGATAAAATTACAAAAGCATCTAACAGTGTAGCTATCCTCGCTGATTCTCCTATTAAACAACATATATTTTTCATGTTGTGCATATGAATATCACTTGCAAACAATTATTGACAATTTTCTCCCAGAATCGTATGAGCAATCCTAAGTATGTTATCAAACACATGAAGTGAACATTTTCAACCAACCAATCATTTTTGATAAAATAAATCCACTGTTATTCTTTCTGTTATGAATTTCAGCCGCTAATCATAGGCCAGTTTAATGGTCAGGAAGACGCCCATTATATTCTGTGGCAATTATGGGGCCAGTTGTGGCAGAGGGAACGTGATTCCAAGGGCCGGAGTATAGGCCTCTCCCAGTCCCAGAAGTTTGGCTTGATTCTGGGGTAGATTCAATAAATGTTTCCTAATCTATGGGTGTCAAGAACAGAATATAGACTCCCAGCAAGCTGCACCCCATTTCTACATTAGTGCTTGTGTCTAACATACTTGGACGTTTCATCTACCAGTCCTGTGTACATATCATATGTCTTAGTCTTATTACATGTCTCCACCCACCACACTCCTCTGCCCAAACCACCATTGGCTAAAGAGATCTGACATCTTTATCACTGGATAACCAGAGGATCTTGGGATAGTGTTGGACTGGCTTGGTCTGTTCCCTAAGTACAATGTATGAACAAGGTCTCAGAGGACGCAACGGTTTCTGGTCTAGCTGTAAGCAGAATAAATGGGGGTAGGGCTGAACTGGGAGGATTGTCCTTCAGACGTGATCCAACTGTGTGGCAGAAAGAATTTGATGAATGCTCTGTTAGAGAGAGAGCGCATGTACACAGCACACACATGCACACTTATGGCTTAATACTATAGCTTGAATCAGCCAACAGGCATCAAATATGAGATACAAGATGAATACAGCCGCTCCTATCCTATTATATTACATTTTAATGAAAACGTGGACAACAACAATTGCATTTTTCATTTTATATCAGTGTAGTTTATACATCTCCTTTCCCACCAGACCAGGTTTTAAAAACCCTGAATGACAGACAGACAAGATGAAAGGATTAGGTGATCTGGCAGCGATACAGACCAGGCCCATATCCCTGGTAGAATCTCAGAGTAAGAGTGCTGATCTTTCCATATAAACGTATCCGTTATGATATAAAAGGCAAAACTGATACTAGATCAACACTCCTGCTCTGAGAGGCTTTGTGGATACGGGCCCTGGGCTTTCTCGGACTTACTGACTGTCCGAAAAACCTGCTCTCTCACTCTGAATATAATTAAAAACCCCACTGTGGTTTTCCATTTTTCTCTGTCTGGCCACACCACAAGCCTTTATGAAAGCACAGTTCCAGGAGCCAGAATCCCCACTTGTTTTAGCCATTAGCGATCCAGAGAGAGAGAGACATTTACTGAAAAATAAACAACAACAAACAAAAGAGAGCGGGGAACAAAAACAACTTGCTCATGACATGAAATAATTGCAAGTCACAATTTCAAACAGATGTGTGTTTGGTTGGACTTGGCCCGGCCAGGCAGCTCGTGTCCCTTTTAAATATAGTAATTTGATTGGACAAACAAGCAGTGAGTGAGTGTGAGATGGGCTGTGGGCCAATGGGACCATTCAGAGAGCATTCTAATGACCCTGCGGGGTCAGGGGTCGTTGGGGTAAAAGCAGATCAGAGTGAGGCCGGCGGCCAGGACAAGGCCCATAAATCCACCCAGCTCAGCTCCCCTCTCTCTCAGAGGAAGCCATCTTTTAGTTTACCATTAGAATTAAATCACAAGCCTCACATTGTGCTACAGCCAGGGCCAGGGCCAGAGGGAGCCTAGCACCGTGTGTAACCCAGAGATTATAATTCAAAGAGGGGACAGTGGATTGGAGGGTGAGAGGGAAAGGTCAATGAGGTCATGTATTTTAGGAGCGTTTGAGGAGCGTTGTGCTGCTGGCTGACTGAAGGGTTGTGGGAAACTGGCCTTGGCCCAGATTCACAAAACACTTCTTACGCAAAAATGTAAGAAGCTTCTTAAGAAAAAAATATGAAGTTCATAGGATACTTCGTAATTGCAATTCCTCAACATTATCTTAAGATTGAATGATTTTCTTACGAACTTCTCAAATATCTTCTTACAAATATTTGTTGCTAGGCAACAGTTTTAGCTAGCTATCTAGCTAGCAATGGTAATCATGTTAGCATATTTCTTACTGAGATTACTGTTTTAAAACATGTTCTTGGGTTTGAAATAATCAATACTGAAACTTTCAGATGAAGTTTGTGAGTGAATTAAATATGTTTAATTGCTTTCATGAGCTTTTTCTCTCACTGCCCAGAGTATAAGACAAGGGTTTAGCTATCTTGGAATTAAGAACATTTCCAATAACTTTAATTTCAATAATCTAATTTCTTCTTAATTTTTGCTTAAGGAGAAACATAAGAAATAGCGCAAGAACATTTCCAATAACCTTTTTGAGGAATAGCAACTTTTCTTAACTTTCTTCTTAAGTCTATAGTTAAAGGAAAAAATGGCAGTTAAGAAGACATTTCTTCTTAAGAAGGTTTAGTGAATCTGGGCCCTGGACCTTATTGGGATTTACAACTGAGAGAACAGTGCACTTGGATACAGCATTATTTGGAAAATGCAATGTGAGTAATTACTCTACAAATGCTAATTAATTTATTGTGTTTTCATGATGCTTGTATCTAAAGCAAAGTAGATGGTTTCAAGACTGTTTTATACATCAGTTGGGGTCTCTATAAGGTACAATATGAGGTCATAAACCTAGCATGAAAGTGCATCCTAGTCAAAATGGTTCCTTTGGGGTAAATTGTGCCATTGTTGAGCTAATAGCTAATCAATATACCCCATACAAATGACGATTACATTTTGTCCGTTTTATACTAAATATGCATAGTATTTTGAAGACACCTCGCATTCGTGTGATTAGTCAAGTTGAAATGATAATAAATGTCTTCCTCAGTTGAGTTCGCCCCCATCTAGGCCATGGTTTTCCAAACTCGGTCCTGCCCCCCGTGTGCACGTTTAGGTTTTTACCCAAGGGCTACACAGCTGATTCAAATAACCAACTCATCATCAACCTTTGATTATTTGAATCAGCTGTGTTGTGCTAGGGCAAAAACCATAACGTGCACCCGGGCGGGGGCCCGCAGGACCGAGTTTGGGAAACCCTGCTGAAGGCCACAATTGAAGTGTTTTCTTCCCAGGCGTAATGCAAGGCATTATCGCTGGTATATGAAGTTACACCAGGGCCTAAGCCTATGTTAAAAGTGTTTAAAAAAGTACAAAGTGTTAGAAATGTGTCCCTATCCTAGCCCTGTCCATATGCTCAGTTTACCCCATACCCAGGGTAAGTTGTGCCAAGAGACCACTTTTCTTGTACAAGCTATGTTTTCAAAACTGTATTGATGACATGAATTCTGATTATTTCCAGGGATAAACAACATCCTGAAATATATGTCTTTGTTAGAAAGAATACTATATTTCCCTTGACGTAGTGATGCTGAATGTATATATTACAAACAAACTTTACAACATAAATATTCAGTCGTTCAGCCAGCCATACAGAGATGTTTTAACACTGAACGGACAGCTGCAGTTTATGGCAGAAATGGTGCAAGACAAACAGGGTCATTTTCATGGCTTGGCCCTTGAGAGAACACACACGCCTTTCAATTCTGCAGGTAAAAACTTTTAGCCGGATGCCAAACAAAGGCTGAGAAAGAGTGTGAAGTGGGGAAAATGGTTTTCATTCACTCAACAACAGCTTAGGCCAACTTGAGTGCTCGTTTGTGTGCCAGCTAAAGACAGGCAGGGTACTTCACCGTAGAGAAGCTCTGACATGCCCTCTAGTGGTGAAGGAGTAGAATGGTTCCTTTTTAAGAAACTGGTGGACAAAGCAGATTGAGGTTTTGTTCAAGCAGCTTACAGATACAACCCATGAGTTCCAAAGAACAGATATAGACAACAAGTATCTCTAAACATGCCATATTGAACATCCAATCAAACATTAAAAAAGGATAAGCATGTGAAGCTATAAGATCAGTCATTACAGATCACACTATTGATAGAATATCAGCCATTATCATCATGCAGGTATGTATACGAGTTCCCTTTCCACATGATAAATTACTCTCTGCACATACTATCCCCACATTCCTCCGGCCCCCATCTCCAGGCCCACAGTGGTTGACAGAAAGAAGCACAGGACAGGGGTCATAATGTTCCACTCTATGGCCCTGCATGGAGCTGTGTGACCCTTGGACCTGATGAAGACCTGAGTGGTCGAAACGTTGTGTGACCTCCTGACCCCCAGCCCATGACCTGATGCGGATTCCTTTCAGCTTGGCGTCTCACCCAGGTCCTCTGAAACCTAGAACATGATCTCTGGGTAATTAAAAGGTTAGGGCGTTCATGCTAAGTACTGCCATTTACCAGGCCTCACCAGATGCATAGCTCAGCCTAAGCCATGTCAGATGAAGATGTTCTGTGAGTTATGTTGGTGCAAGAGGAGCTGGAGCATTTCTGGAATGCTTTGGAGTGGCTGTGATAGCTACTTTTTCAGTGGCAGATATTGTAAGATGCAGCTGCCGGACATCTTTGTTTTTGACCCTAAAACGAATATCAGGACCCAACAGTCTGTCACAAGAGATTACCCTAAGAAAGACGATATCTCAGGAATCATGCTGCTAGAAAATCAGATTACAATAGAATGTTAAGTCAATGAAATAAAGATTTACAAATCCCAAACTATTTACATTGTCATTCAATCTAGAGGAACTCTACCATGTGCTAACTCCTCTCAGATTAAAGACTCACAAAGCCTACTAGAAAATATATGTTCACAGACAAACCTGTCATCATTATAATATCATTCTGACAGCTCTCAAGCTCCTGAGTATGATGGATACCTCAGTCAGGATGACCATAGACATACATATTCATATCGTTGGTCATGATTACATCCATATTGAGCAGGTGTCCCCAGACCTCCATGACCGGGAGACCTACCAAGTGACAGGGTTCCCAGGAGGACCAACCACACGCCTGTCTGTCATCCATTCAGTCAGGGACTGAAAGGAGGGCATGAGTGCACCACGTGCTAAATTTACACCTGTTTTTCAAAACGGAATTAAACATTAAGGACAGAATAAAATACTAAACTAAAGGTTAAGAGAAATAATAAGACATTAAAGTTAGGTGTGAATGATAGCCTTGTTTTATCCCAAATTGGTGCAAACGCTTAGTAAATCTGTGCAGTGACCCTGTGGTTACAGTGACCCTGTGGTCCTCAACCGTCTCCAGTCTAATGTCCCAGCATGCACAGGGACATGCCACCTCCCATGAGCCTCTCCTTCATTGGCCACCATCTGCCACTGTAATGTATGGACTATACATCACTGCTAATCATCAGGTCAACACACCTTTGAGTCACTCAGGCTACCATCAAAAGTCTTACCACCCTCTCAAAGTCTCCAACTATATATTGCCCATATTTGGAAGATGTGCTCTTAGCAGTATTCTGTTCTATAAATATCTAGGTTCAGTAATGACAGAGGGCACTGACAGGTATCTTTCATTTGTGTAGATAAGTAGTTAGTCACTTGTCGTATGTTACTTGTTGTACAACTCAAAAAGAATAATCAAAGCACAATCATTTTTGAACACTCACACAAAACCCCTGCTTTTAAAGGCAAAAGGGGAATTTCTGTTGGACCTTATGTACAATTAATTGGACAATAAAGTAATCTAGTTTATTCTTATTTTAGAGTACCTGTTATTCTCCTCTTGTGCTTGAGGCGCCATCATGTGTCAGACTTGGGCAGTGCTTCCTTATTCAAAGAAAGCATGACGCCTCTGAGGTCAACATTATATTGCTCTGAATGAGCATGACCACAACGTCATGTCTGCAAATTATTGATAGAATCCAACAATGAACACATTTGATCAGATGTTTGGGAAATGTACAAGTCAGATTTGACTCACTTCATTCAATGTAGTGGGACAGCCAGTGCCGCCATTCACAACAAATAACAATTGATTGCTGGCGGCAATCTTACTGTAGGTAAACTGGTGCACCAATGTTGGATACTGTGAAATATATTTTGTATTTGTTGAAAATAGAAAATATGTCATATCAAATGCAGAAAGGCCATAGTACATTTATGACCAAACCAAAAACAATCACCCAAATCCTGAGGCAAATAGAAGATACGGGATGGGACGGTTGACATAGGAGTTACCTGAAAATTAAACAAGCAGATGGACGTTCTGTCTGGAGAATCTGTCATATATAATATTATGGCACTTTCTTGGGGCAAATATCTCAAAACCTGAAGGGAGAGTGAGGAGGGTAAGAATGGTTTGTAACGATGATCTGAGCTTTCAGCATGAGTTAATATCAAGGTTATGTTTGCTGGGTTTTGTCTGCATTTTCATTAATTGAAAGTAGATCCCTAGTCTGGATTTGCATTTAAACTTGTGTAGGCTAGAGAACAAGGCACAGGACACAGTACAGGTCTACATCATGGGTGCATATCCTCTCCTTTCAGATCAGTACTGTAGCACACAGATGAATGAGATTAGACAAGGAGAAATCCAATTTAGATGAAGGCCCTTGCACACTGTATCAGTATAACACACACTCGTTTAAAATCCCTATTTCAACTAAGTGCCTGAAAATCGTTGACATTTCTTTTACATTTCCATTTGATTTGTTCACAACGATTGAGAAAAGGCCATTATCTTTTTTAATGCTGCATTCACGTGCTTGTTGGAGCTTCCTATTTCCTAGTTGTGATGTTGGAAACATGACTTTGTTTCATTCATGTGCTTTTTGTCGGAACAATATTCAACCAATACGATTTTAACTAGCTTGATAAGCTAGCTAACGCTGGTTATAATAAAGTTAGCTAGCTTGCTTAATAACATGGCAATATGGTCAAACTAGCTACATTACCCATATTGCAGTTGTCAAAAACTGATTTGTTGCCATCTTTTGGTTGAAAAGGTAAAAGGTCAGTGGTGAAACGTCACAACTCGGCAACTCGAGCAAGAACATTTTTCTCTGAGCTTCCCACTTGTAATTCCGACTTGGAGGTTTGTTCAAGTGAAACTTCCCAGTCGGAACTACAAACTTCCGATAACTCCGATAGCATGTGAACACATAGTTTCCAAGTAACTATTTAATGTTGCTGTCAGGAATGCTACAATCATGAATGGTATGTTTGCAGTTTTACATGATAACGTTAAACATAGGCTACGTTTTACATTATAAAATATATTTTATGTTCAGTCTGAGATCTAGGCTATCCCAATAATTTCTATATACACTAGTTGTGTTGAAACCACCGCGCCTCCATCTTGGCAATCCACCACCATTGTAAAAAATATTTTGGAAGCTATAGAAATGCATTTACTACTGTCTACATTTAAAACAAAATCTGTGGAGATTCTCACCTCAATAACTGTGCTGTTTCCCGTATACCCTGCCTATGTATTGTATCTGTTACAGTGGGGGAAAAAAGTATTTAGTCAGCCACCAATTGTGCAAGTTCTCCCACTTAAAAAGATGAGAGAGGCCTGTAATTTTCAAAATAGGTACACGTCAACTATGACAGACAAAATGAGAAAACATTTTTTCCAGAAATTCACATTGTAGGATTTTTAATGAATTTATTTGCAAATTATGGTGGAAAATAAGTATTTGGTCAATAACAAAAGTTTCTCAATACTTTGTTATATACCCTTTGTTGGCAATGACACAGGTCAAACGTTTTCTGTAAGTCTTCACAAGGTTTTCACACACTGTTGCTGGTATTTTGGCCCATTCCTCCATGCAGATCTCCTCTAGAGCAGTGATGTTTTGGGGCTGTCGCTGGGCAACACGGACTTTCAACTCCCTCCAAAGTTTTTCTATGGGGTTGAGATCTGGAGACTGGCTAGGCCACTCCAGGACCTTGAAATGCTTCTTACGAAGCCACTCCTTCGTTGCCCGGGCAGTGTGTTTGGGATCATTGTCATGCTGAAAGACCCAGCCACGTTTCATCTTCAATGCCCTTGCTGATGGAAGGAGGTTTTCACTCAAAATCTCATACATGACCCCATTCATTCTTTCCTTTACACGGATCAGTCGTCCTGGTCCCTTTGCAGAAAAACAGCCCCAAAGCATGATGTTTCCACCCCCATGCTTCACAGTAGGTATGGTGTTCTTTGGATGCAACTCAGCATTCTTTGTCCTCCAAACACGACGAATTGAGTTTTTACCAAAAAGTTCTATTTTGGTTTCATCTGACCATATGACATTCTCCCAATCCTCTTCTGGATCATCCAAATGCACTCTAGCAAACTTCAGACGGGCCTGGACATGTACTGGCTTAAGCAGGGGGACACGTCTCGCACTGCAGGATTTGAGTCCCTGGCGGCGTAGTGTGTTACTGATGGTAGGCTTTGTTACTTTGGTCCCAGCTCTCTGCAGGTCATTCACTAGGTCCCCCCGTGTGGTTCTGGGATTTTTGCTCACCGTTCTTGTGATCATTTTGACCCCACGGGGTGAGATCTTGCGTGGAGCCCCAGATCGAGGGAGATTATCAGTGGTCTTGTATGTCTTCCATTTCCTAATAATTGCTCCCACAGTTGATTTCTTCAAACCAAGCTGCTTACCTATTGCAGATTCAGTCTTCCCAGCCTGGTGCAGGTCTACAATTTTGTTTCTGGTGTCCTTTGACAGCTCTTTGGTCTTGGCCATAGTGGAGTTTGGAGTGTGACTGTTTGAGGTTGTGGACAGGTGTCTTTTATACTGATAACAAGTTCAAACAGGTGCCATTAATACAGGTAACGAGTGGAGGACAGAGGAGCCTCTTAAAGAAGAAGTTACAGGTCTGTGAGAGCCAGAAATCTTGCTTGTTTGTAGGTGACCAAATACTTATTTTCCACCATAATTTGCAAATAAATTCATTAAAAATCCTACAATGTGATTTTCTGGATTATTTTTCTCAATTTGTCTGTCATAGTTGACGTGTACCTATGATGAAAATTACAGGCCTCTCTCATCTTTTTAAGTCGGAGAACTTGCACAATTGGTGGCTGACTAAATACTTTTTCCCCCCACTGTAACTACCTCATTTTCCAAATCATTTAGTCTAGTAAATAAAACCTTGACTGAATTATTTGTGGCATTGAGTTCATTTACAAGCAACAGGGTTCTTGCCGTTTCTGAGCTTGATGAATGAATGAAAATATAGTAAGTTTACTGTTGATTAAGACTATTGTTGATATAGGATTAATGGTAAAACGGTTAATGATAACTACTGATAGAGTTAATAATAATATGCCATTTAGCAGACGCTTTTATCCAAAGCGACTCACAGTCATGCGTGCATACATTTTTGTGTATGGGTGGCCCCCGGGGATCGAACCCACTACCCTGGCATTACAAGCGCCGTGCTCTACCAGCTGAGCTACAGAGGACCAGAGTTAATTTAAGGGGTCTCTCTATATCAAAACCCTTAACGGTGCCCCTCAGATTAATTTGGATAGGATAACCAAATTAATTAGATAAATGAATTACTCCAGTATTTAATCAGTAAATGATCTTGAATATCCATAGCCAAAGTCACAACTAGCAACCAAGAGGTTGTGAGGTTGAGTCCCAAGTAATCAGCATACAGCAGCATACTGTCATTTAACATTAAGACCTGAATTTAGCTGTAAAAATACAGTAACTAGTTGTAGATTTACCATATTTTCACTGCAACTGAACAAAAACCTCCAGGGGACCATGATACAACGTTCTGAGAATGTCCTAAAAACGTCCTTGTGGACATCCCTGGAACAAACTTGGAACTAGACAAAACCTGCAGGGAACCATGATACAACATTCTAAGAACGTCCCTGGAACCAAATGGGAACTAGACAAAACCTGCAGGGGATCATTACTGTTTGAATTGAATTAATGTAAATTATGCCTTTTAAAGTAAAATATTCTAAATGACATTTGACACCTGGACTTGCACGTGTGCTCAAATGTTGTCACGTGTAATTTCATGGTATCACATGTTGAAATGTTGCATCCCCATGCTGTCAAAAACAAAATCACATGACATAATGTTTTAACATGGTATCACATGTTGAAATTTTGCATTCGCATGTTGTCACATTTATTTCACGAGATCGTTTTCACATGAGCTCACGTTGTCACATGTAGTTTCATGTCATCACATGTTGAAATTTTGCATCCCCATGTTATCACATTTATTTCACATTAATTTCACATGAGATCATGTGTAGTTTTATGTTATCACATGTTGCTTCACGTCACATGTCACATGTTATCACATTAACTTCACATTAAATAACATGATCACATGAGATCACACGAAATCACGTGTTCATGTGAAATTCATGTGATTTTTCTGTAAGGGTTTATAAAAATATTTATTTTTGAAGCCACAGAAACACATTTATGAATGTCTATATTCATTTTACCACATTTATTCTATTACAGACACTTTAATGCATACTTTTAAATGATATTATGTGAGTTACACATAAAACAACAAAATACTATATAAAAACCTTTTCCTCCAAGTATAATTATTTTCCATTACTAATGTTACTGTCCCTACTACAAAAAAAACAACTTAAATACATGTCAGGGAGATTTAGCGGCAGCTCCTCAGGGAGAAGATGCACCACACTGATTTCTGCCCCAGCGAGTAGAATAGTAGAATAGTAGAGTAGAATAGTGATGCGGGAGTGGTCGGGAGAGGTTGTGTTTTCTCTAGCAGGAGGTAAGCTTGGCTTCTTATATGGTGTTGAGTAAAGCTTAAACCATGTATTTAGATTGTAGGTAGGTAGTTGTAGTTAGGTATTGTAGGTAGTTTATTTAGGTAGTTATTGTAGGTTATTGTAGGTAATTATTGTAGGTAAGTATTGTATACGGCGGAGCCCGGCGAAGCACGAGGCTAGCTAACCCACTACCTGGACCAATAAAGCTAGCTAGCTAGCGGGTAGCTACTGGTAACTTTTAGCAACTGTGGATAGTTGTTTCCAATGTTATTTCACGCTTAAGAGTACCTGTAATTAAGCCAGCTAGCTGCCTACCATTCAGCTGTTTTTCTAACCTCATTATCTGAGGCATTAACGTTAGGTAGTTAGTAGCTACTGTACTTAATTACAGCTACTGATTGCAGAAGACAAATGTCTTCTTGTCTGCCACCCAGACAGCTGGCATCGGGTAAGTTTGGCTTTATACATAGCTTGGGCTTTGTCGAGTAAGGCTTAAACTATGTATTTAGATTGTAGTTAGGTATTGTAGGTAGGCATCGTGGGCTGTTGTGGGTAGTTATTGTAGGTTAGCATTGTATTCGGCGGTGCCGGGTGTAGCACGAAGCTAGCTAGCTAGCTAACTCACCTCCTGGACTAGCTGGCGAGTAGCTATTAGCAACGGTAGCAACTAGATACAATATCCTTTTAGCCAGCTACATTTGTTCGCAGCGCCGCCGTTTTTCAAACAAAGTCAACACAGCAGCCATTGCTAGCTAGCCAACACGACCAGCTAGCTGTACTGTAGCAGCTAAATACAATATATTTGTGCTAGCTAGCCAACGTTTAATTATTGCTGCGTTATGAAAGGAACTAGACACGGACACGAATTATCTGTTTAGTGTGTTAACACACTATTAGTAGTTTGTTGTAACCAAGTATTGGTGCTAAACTGTGTGTTATTGGATGCTAGCATGCTAGTTAGCTATGGCGTCATAGTTAGCTAGCTGAATAAAGTAAGTTGAGTCTATTCCTTGAAACATTGAACCGCTGTAGTTCACAACAATTCTAATTTCTAAAGTGGAAGTTGGGAAAGTTTTTATTCGGGTGGTTCAGTGAAACAATTATAGTTTCTGAGGTGGAAGTTGGGTGAGTTATATTTGGGAGTTTTGGTGAGGGAGGCCCTACTCTCTCCTTTCCCAGATGTTTAGTTCATTTCATTCCGATCTCCTCTGCATTATTGTAGCCATTTGCTACAGCCTGTCAACTATGCCTCTGCCTATCCCTGTTCTCTCCTCTCCGCACAGGCTACACAAACGCCTCACACTGCGTGGCTGCTGCCTCTCTAACCTGGTGGTCCCTGCACGCACCCCACACCTGGAGTTCCAGGTCTCAGGCAGCCTCTGGAACTGCCGTTCTGCTGCCAACAAGGCTGACTTCATCCCAGCCTATGCTACCCTCCAGTCCCTCGACTTCCTGGCGCTGACGGAAACATGGATTACCACTGAAAACACCGCTACTCCTACTGCTCTCTCCTCGTCTGACCATGTGTTCTCGCATACCCCGAGAGCATCTGGTCAGAGGGGTGGTGGCACAGGAATCCTCATCTCTCCCAAGTGGACATTCTCCATTTTTCCCCTAACCCATCTGTCTATCTCCTCATTTGAATTCCATGCTGTCACAGTCACTAGCCCATTTAAGCTTAATATCCTTGTCATCTATCGCCCTCCAGGTTCCCTTGGAGAGTTCATCAATGAGCTTGACGCCTTGATAAGTTCCTTTCCTGAGGATGGCTCACCCCTCACAGTTTTGGGGAATTTCAACCTCCCTACGTCTACATTTGACTCATTTTTCTCTGCCTCCTTCTTTCCACTCCTCTCCTCTTTTGACCTCACCCTCTCACCGTCCCCCCCTACTCACAAGGCAGGCAATACGCTTGACCTCATCTTTACTAGATGCTGCTCTTCTACTAATCTCACTGCAACTCCCCTCCATGTCTCCGACCACTACTTTGTATCCTTTTCTCTCTCGCTCTCCTCCAACACTACTCACTCTGCCCCTACACAGATGGTAATGCGCCGCCGCAACCTTCGCTCTCTCTCCCACTACTCTCTCCTCTTCCATCCTATCATCTCTTCCCTCTGCTCAATCCTTCTCCCTCCAATCTCCTGATTCTGCCTCCTCAACCCTCCTCTCCTCCCTTTCTGCATCCTTTGACTCTCTGTGTCCCCTATCCTCCCGGCCGGCTCGGTCCTCCCCTCCAGCTCCGTGGCTTGATGACTCATTGCGAGCTCACAGAACAGAGCTCCGGGCAGCGGAGCGGAAATGGAAGAAAACTAAACTCCCTGCCGACCTGGCATCTTTTCACTCCCTCCTCTCTACATTTTCTTCATCTGTTTCTGCTGCTAAGGCCACTTTCTACCACTCTAAATTCCAAGCATCTGCCTCTAACCCTAGGAAGCTCTTTGCCACATTCTCCTCCCTGCTGAATCCTCCCCCCCCCCCCCCCTCTCTCTCTGTGGATGACTTCGTCAACCACTTTGAAAAGAAGGTTGACGACATCCGATCCTCGTTTGTTAAGTCTAATGACACTGCTGGTCCTGCTCACACTGCCCTACCCTATGCTTTGACTTCTTTCTCCCCTCTCTCTCCAGATAAAATCCTGCGACTTGTGACTGCAGGCCGCCCAACAACCTGCCCGCTTGACCCCATCCCCTCCTCTCTTCTCCAGACCATCTCCGGTGACCTTCTCCCCTACCTCACCTCGCTGATCAACTCATCCTTGACCGCTGGCTATGTTCCTTCCGTCTTCAAGAGAGCGAGAGTTGCACCCCTTCTCAAAAAACCAACACTCGATCCCACTGATGTCAACAACTACAGACCAGTATCCCTTCTTTCTTTTCTTTCCAAAACTATTGAGCGTGCCGTCTTTAGCCAACTCTCTTGCTATCTCTCTCAGAATGACCTTCTTGATCCAAACCAGTCAGGTTTCAGGACTGGTCATTCAACTGAGACTGCTCTTCTCTGTGTCACGGAGGCTCTCCGCACTGCTAAAGCTAACTCTCTCTCCTCTGCTCTTGTCCTTCTAGACCTGTCTGCTGCCTTTGATACTGTGAACCATCAGATCCTCCTCTCCACCCTCTCCGAGCTGGGCATCTCCGGCGCGGCTCACTCCTGGATTGCGTCCTACCTGACCGGTCGCTCCTACCAAGTGGCGTGGCGAGAAGCTGTCTCCGCACCACGTGCTCTCACCACTGGTGTCCCCCAGGGCTCAGTTCTAGGCCCTCTCCTATTCTCCCTATACACCAAGTCACTTGGCTCTGTCATATCCTCACATGGCCTCTCCTATCATTGCTACGCTGACGATACACAACTAATCTTCTCCTTTCCCCCTTCTGATAACCAGGTGGCGAATCGCATCTCTGCATGTCTGGCAGACATATCAGTATGGATGACGGATCACCACCTCAAGCTGAACCTTGGCAAGACGGAGCTGCTCTTCCTCCCGGGGAAGGACTGCCCGTTCCATGATCTCGCCATCACGGTTGACAACTCCGTTGTGTCCTCCTCCCAGAGTGCGAAGAGCCTTGGCGTGACCCTGGACAACACCCTGTCGTTCTCCGCTAACATCAAGGCGGTGACCCGATCCTGCAGGTTCATGCTCTACAACATTCGGAGAGTACGACCTTGCCTTACACAGGAAGCGGCACAGGTCCTAATCCAGGCACTTGTCATCTCCCGTCTGGATTACTGCAACTCGCTGTTGGCTGGGCTCCCTGCCTGTGCCATTAAACCCCTACAACTCATCCAGAATGCCGCAGCCCGTCTGGTGTTCAACCTTCCCAAGTTCTCTCACGTCACCCCGCTCCTCCGCACACTCCACTGGCTTCCAGTTGAAGCTCGCATCTGTTACAAGACCATGGTGCTTGCCTATGGAGCTGTGAGGGGATCGGCACCTCTGTACCTTCAGGCTCTGATCAGTCCCTACACCCAAACGAGGGCATTGCGTTCATCCACCTCTGGCCTGCTGGCTCCCCTTCCTCTGCAGAAGCATAGTTCCCGCTCAGCCCAGTCAAAACTGTTCGCTGCTCTGGCACCCCAATGGTGGAACAAGCTCCCTCACGACGCCAGGGCAGCGGAGTCACTCACCACCTTCCGGAGACATTTGAAACCCCACCTCTTTAAGGAATACCTGGGATAGGATAAAGTAATCCTTCTATCCTCCACCCCCCCCCCCCCCCCCCCCCTAAAAAAAAAAAAAAAAAACATATTGTAAAGTGGTTATCCCACTGGCTATAGGGTGAATGCACCAATTTGTAAGTCGCTCTGGATAAGAGCGTCTGCTAAATGACGTAAATGTAAATGTAATTTTTATTGAAATAATGTAGAATTCCATTCATTCCTATGGAGGACTGCTCCTACTGGGAGTGCCAATATGGCCGACCGGAGGCTTCAAAGCCTTTCAATGGCCAATACATAGCATCAGCAATCCAGAATTTAGATACAGTACATCATTGGTACTATGACGGTGGATATTGCTTGTCCGCCTAACTAGCAGGCTTGTAACTGCATGCATGTCGCACATGGCTAGTTGTACGCCGAACTCTTCATTGAGACAATGCTGAAACATTAATCCATGGGTGAGTCAGTGCCACGTTTTCATTTGTGCCAAAATCTAAATAAAATAAAAATAAAAAATCTTGCAAATTCAGCAGGCTATGGTGTGAAATAGGCTTTTAGAAGTCCCGTCTTTAATTTATGACTTATTGTTAATGCCATCTTTGGTGTGCTTTGGTGTGCTTATCAATGCACAAGCACCTTTTTCTCCACTCCTATCGCTCATTTTTCTATCTGTGGAACAGCTTTCAGCTTGTTGCATTGTGGCCATAGACATATAATCCATAGAAGGGTTTTGGAATGTTTCCGAGTTCCGACTAGCACATGAATGCGGCGATAGCCCTGAGTTAGCCTGCCCCGGAGCAGGTTAGTTCTGAAGGATTCGTTGCCATAGAAATGTACCTGGCTAAAAGGTGAGCCACTTTCGTGGTACCAGTTTTCCCGAGTTGAACTCAGAGTTGACCAAAGTTACCTCGCTAACTCCTCAAACCTGATTTGTAGTATAGGGCTCTGATGAAATTCTGAATTGTGATAGTGTCCACAAAGTGGCATTGTTACATGTTGTCTGGCTCTGGTACTCCCTCTCCCTGTACCCCTTGCGACCAGACTGACCTCACTGCCACAGAGGAACTGGGAGGTCATGTCAGGGGCGAGCAGTGAATAATCAACATCACGATACCTAACAAGTGCCCTTAGACCATCCACCTACTGTTTCACAACTCCTGTGTTATACAAGTGTCCCCTGGGCCCCAACCTGTACTGTATTGTAGTTAGAGCTGCATTATGTTATAATTCCGTGTTACAGGTTTTGGTTTTTCCATTTGTTTTGAGGTGGGACTTTAGCGCGTCTAGCACATTAGCACGTATGACGCACCGATTGGTGTCACCTCGTTAGTCAGAATGTGTTACACCTGTGCTGGTTGCCATCTCATTAGTGGGAAGGTGTGTCACCTGTGCTGGTCCAGTTGCTATTTAAGAGTGGCTGGTCCAGTGCTCCAGTTGTCTTGAGAGATGGAGGGTTAACACCTTTAGTTGGCGCTCCCTATTTTGATTTCTAGACAAACTATCCTTTATCTGATCTTCCCTGTTTTCAATTTGCTCCACTTTTTGGTTTGCTTCCTGTCTTTAAGTTTGTTTGCCTCTTCTTGGGCAAATTTGGTGGGCGTCTTTTAGGTCCCAGTTGTTGTTGCTAGTCAACTTTAAGTGAACACCCCCATGAGTGTCTTTACGAACCCCTCCTAAAACCCCACCTGTTTCCTTTTGGTTGTCAGTGACTCTTTGTTGGTTCCTCTTTCTGTTTGAATGACAATGTATGGTTTCTTGCTGGGGAACGTAACATTCTGCATTAAATACATTGAGCTGATCTTGTTTATACTGTAACAGAGTTAGTGAATGATAAATTGAACTCAGAAGAATAGTACAGAGCAGTGCAAAATTCTTTATGTTGAGTGAAATCACATCACAGTCAAGTCTTTTTCATTAACATTCGAGCATTGGCAGTAATACTTTCCTTAACATATTGGACAATATCAAGCTATTTAAATTTCAGGACAGGTATGTGGAACTACTGATATGCTGTACATAAAATGGGAGGTAAATAACAGAAGCAGGATAGACTCCTTAGCTATTACATCTGTATGATTTGTTCATTTGCCTTATCTGTAAATCTGTATTGGGGGTTGAAATATTTGTCTGGATTCTTTTAATTCAAATGTTTAAAATAGGTAAAGCAATTGTGGCATGAAGCAAACAGAGTTAATACTTTACATCACTTTTGAAACACTGTAGTATTGCAAAACAAGCCCCTTTTGAATAAACATAAACCATGTGGATAGGAAAGATATGATAATTTGAAGATGAAATCAAAGTAAGGTTGAGAATGAATACTTGAGTGTGACCCCTACAAAACAGTTGGTCCCCACTCTTTATAATACAAAATGTACTGATACCGCAGAAACTAATGTCTGCCTTCTAATATGTAACATCAAACAAATCAACAACTATAGATTGTAACAAAGGAAGGCCAATAATGTAGTATATTTTGGATTTCTTTGAACAACACTTTATGATACATTTGACAAACTTGACTTAAGAGTGATTTTAAATAGATTTTCATGATATTTACTAACAAAATGTACATGTCCATTTTGCAGTAATGAACCATGCTTTATAAACGAATTACACATCTCATCAAAATTAACCAATAACTTAATACAAAAATACAAAACAAAAAAAAGTTAACTAAAAAGCTGTCACAAGGACATTTTCAGAGTTATTGCATTGCCTGGACAGGAACATGATATCTTGGATGAGCTATGAACAATATCTACAATTGCACCTATTAATGTTACAACGTTTCAATACTCCTCAACAAGCCCTATAGGTTCCAGACACTTGAACAGTGATCTAAGCCATCCACTCCAGACCTGTCCTCCAGTCACTTCAACACAACATGGTAGCTGTCATTATTTTCATCTGTAATTAGAAGACAAACATAGGACAACAATTAGCCCTGTTTAAACATGAAATAAGTATAAAAATAGCATGTTTACATGAGGTTCTGTGCATTTAAGAGGTTAGTGAGGGAAATATGACCTTTCAGAGTGCTGACAACAAAGCTTGTTTCCTCTGTGAAGTTCTGCACCATCTGAGAAAGAAGAAATTAAGAAAATAGCTCTTAGTGATTCATTCGACATTTAAATGGCATCTCTTTCTCTTTATTGGTTTGATGCTGGTAGTCAATCAGTAACCAGACATCATAATCAGGTGCATGGAAACAGCCCTGGCCATAACAGCCTGAGCCAGAGTTGATCCTGTTGTAGTTCCTCTGCATCCATAGGTCTACATTCCCCTGTTTCCTACCAGTCATTAATGATTGATTTTCTATGCCATTGCCTTTTACACAGGGCCATTAGTGATATTAGTGACCCAAGCTGACTGACCCAAGCCAGCCCAGGGCACAAACAACCAACACAGGGCCTCTGGAGGAGATACAGATAACCTAACAACTCCACGACCCCTACCACTAGCACTATCACTACTCACTGATAGAAACACTACCCATGACCCCAACCCCTAGATCTACTCAACAAATGTCTATTTTCCAATCATCGCCTCCTTCTCAAAACACATTGGAGAAGGTCAGAGGGTTTACTTTGTAAAGCTAAGTAATTACTCTGCAGTTATTAGTGATGCATACATACAAACAACAACTAACCAAATGCTTGAAAACAAATAGTAATCTGTAGATGCACTATATCCTTCATCTTAACTCTGTCCCCTGCCTTCTCTCACCTCGTCAGAGACCAGTATATGTATCCCTGTGGGTCCTTGTCTGTAAATGTGGCTGATCTGCTGGGGAGTTACACTGTAAAGGAGAGCTATCTTCTCTGAGAGGTCCCCCAGTGTCAGGTCCTCCAGATATAGAGCATGGTACACTATAGACATAAGAGGGAAGGCGATTAGCTGAGGGTTAGAGATCATCATCAGCTAAAACATGATATGGGAAATACTGGAAAGTCACTGGATGTTCTTAGTCCAGGACTAGGCTTATCTTTGTCCGGGAAAGGGTTCTTTGGTGTCAGATAAATAGTACCCACAATAATTGGAGATGTACAGTAACCTACCCTCTCCCCCCCCTGGCTTGGTCTGTGGTTGATTCCTGGACTGTTGTTGACACACATAGATGGTGAGGCGGGGCTGTATATACCTGTACAGAGTAAAGACGAATAACACCCATCCAGAATTAACCATGGTAAATGTGGGATAAAAGTTACACACTTGAGTAAAGTACTAATTGATGAAGTGTTGCCAAAAAATGTATATTATGTTGGTGTGTTGGCATAGTCTTCCTGCCACCGCAGTTTATTCTCACCTTCCTTTGATGCTGTTGAACAGCCGGATGCCGTCTGCCGGACCACAGATTTGGATCAGGTCCTCTCTGCTCATCTTCAACAGGTCAGCGCCTACAACATTCACAGAAGATCCACAGTCACTTACAAACTGGTCTGATGAAGTTTTGGAGGAACAAAGACATAAAGAGAGAGAAAATTCCCAGATTATTCTCTGCTAAGGCCTTTCTACAAAGTTAGAAACAATTCTAGATGTGTAGTGTCTGACAGTTATCTGAGTGCCATTCATGGGTGAATTACTTCACTTTAAAAATAATGTATATTTAATTTTCACTGGAAAAGTCCTTCAGATATCAATCCTATGCATCAAAACAAAAAGCTACAAAGACAGCTAATAGTCTTAGAAATGGGCCTAACATTTTCAAGGAAAATGACACACAGACACACACACACGCGCACACACACACACACACACACACACACACACACACACACACACACACACACATACACACACACACACACACACACTACCTGAGAAGCTGGAGAAGAGCCTACAGAAAGGCGAAAACCTGTGACGCTGAAGCCACTGCTGCGTGTCCTGCGGTGAGGACGATGGCACAAGGTGCTACATGTCAAAAAGAAGAAGAGCCCTTGAAATGAGTAGCTATAGCAACCACTGACTGCCCACCGCCTCCAAACAATCGCCTAAAAAAATAAGAGATGAGAGCAATGGCATTAATACTACTTCTCCAGTTACTTACATCAGAAGAGCAGCCGGACAGAATCAGCTCCCCCTGCTGGATTGGAGAGCTGTTGCTATAAAAGTAAAGTGTCACACAAATGGGGAAGATAACAAGAGTTGGGTCATTAAGTAATGACTTGTCCTGATAAGACTAGTGCAAATAGGCAGTTCCAATGGGATTGCACTGTAGATAATGGAGGATCCAATTTGGCTGACCTCTTGTCCTACATAACAGTTCTTCAAAAAATGTGTGGGTGTGCAACTGAACTGCCATAGATGCACAAAGACATAGAAAAATCCTATATTTGCATCATGATCAACAATTTAAGTCAATGAATAGTTCAATTCATCCAGATAGGAGAGGAGTCTTACCCTTCAGTAAAGCTACATGAGGTGGGGGAGCTGTGGTAGACTGGGGAAGGAGTGTTGTTAGTGCTGCTGAGATTTGGGGCATCAGGCCAGGGGGAACACTGAAACAAAAGAGACAGAAAATTAACTTTAATAAGACGCTCCTGGCAGAGAAAGAGGCACGTCTGGTTACTGTTTTACTAGGACATTGTGATTGTAGACTGATACAGACATAAATGGGAAATCCTAGAAACCCAAAACCAGGTTAGTAGAAAACAATCACTGTTTGTTCCAGCATGTTGGTTGACGTCAAAAGAAAAGGCACTGACAGACTGTTGCCCTAACTGTCACAATCATTAACAGACAACTGCATCAAGGGCTGGATAGAGTGACATATAACTACGGAGTCCAACAATAACATGAGTGGACTAAAGCAACATATTAACATGTTATGACAGAATAGATGGTCAAGTGACACACAGCCACAGTGTCAGGGTCCCTCACCTCTGTAAGCATGGTGGTTTCATGAGAGGATTGGTATTTCTCCCTGTCTTGATGGGACTTTTTATCAATCTTTTCCCTATCAGTCTTCAGTTTACGATCAGCTCCTTTTGGCTTCAAGAAAAGAGAAGAATAAATTAAGTACCCAAAGAAAGTAAATTAACTAATAGCTCTCACACACACACACACACACACACATACACACAACCCCACCTAAGAGCCCCTTTACCTTGAAGACCTTGACCTGACAGCTGGAGGAGTGCATATGCTCCAGGTACTCTCCATGTTCGTTCTGAGTGAAGGTGTCTATCTGGATACGGAAGGGAACTCCCTTCTCCCCACCATGCTTCCTAGGGGTGAACTCAGTGCTAATGCAGTTGACCTGCACACAAACAAACATACATACACAATCCATGAGCCATTCTATAAATATGATAATTAGAGTTTCAAATGCAAGAAACGGGTGGAATTGGAAAATAGTCCCTCTGGGATGTGGGAAGTCACTGTATAAACTCACTTTATAAATTCCTTAAATTCACCTTAAAAAAAAAAACATTTTATATGTCAAATGATTTTACTTTCACCCCAATTCCAGGACCAAAATAAACTAGAAAGCAGGGAAAATAAATAGATAGATATTTGACCGTGTTACCTGGATGAAGACGGATGCGTTCTTGACAGGATCCCAGAGGAACTCTATAGTGTTGAGCTGCAGCGGGTGAGCACGAGGCTCGACGACACCCACAGAGAGGGGGGTATCTGGACACAATCAAGTCAGTCAGTCACAGCAGGTCAGAATAAATTGTTACCCTTGCTATTTACCAGGTAGATACTTAGAAAGGATTAGTTAAAACGGTAAATACCTAATAATTGCATAGTAATTACACTTCAGTATCAGACCGATTATAAAGGTGATACAAAGGCACTGTAGATCATATCATAGTTCAGTCATCAAACAGACTGTGGTTGGGTTTACTTAAGAAGTTCTCTGGTCTGCTGGCAACCAGCCTTACCTACATCCAGGATCCTGTCCCCAGGCCTGTTCCATCGCCAACCCTCCAGCTGCTGGTGTTCTGTGTACTGCAGGCGCCGGTCATGAAACACCACACGCACAATGCTCTGTGGACAAGCAGGACAAAGCATTAGTACGAAGCACAGTGACTAAGCAAGGCAGCCTCGCACGTGGCCGATCGCCAATGTCGTTCGGCAAAGTGCGAAAAGCTACACACAATCTCCCAGAAGAACCATTTACAGATCATTTCTTCAGGCATTAACAAGTGGAGATCCATAAGGATTGCATCACCCTTGGCTTCAGCTCATATGAGTAACACTTAAAAGAACATCCACAGATTCCCATTGACTAAACCATATAAAGGGAGATAATGCTGGGGTTAAAGCCATATAGGATTAAATTATGTCTGATGGTTGTGCAGTAATCTGCCTTCATAGCTAAATTATTTGTTGACAGAAGCTTTGAGATAAAACATCCATGAGTTCTTCCTGTGCTATTAAGACATTAGTGAGGAATCAGTAGTAGTTGTTTGAAGTGTCACCGTTTGAGAACAAAGCACATACATAAAGCTTTTAATGATTAAAGCACTGGTCTGGATTGGTAAAGACAGACTAGACAACTGCCTGTGCACACTTAATTATTGTTTCCACACAAACGAAGGGACATAAATTAATGTTCCCCCTCACTGTTGCATTAGTATGAAGTTAATTGCACATTTAAAACCTACTAAGAACATAAAGCAAATCATAAAATTAACAACCTGTAAAAACAACGTTTCCAGTCATTTCAGCCTAATATGCTGAGAGGCTCATGCGTGAATGCGCAGAGCACAAGGCCATAGACAGACACAACACGTCATCTGTTTGTAGAAGTGCCACCTGTTCCATTCTAGTGTCGTTAGACTGCTTCATTGAACATGACCGGAATATGACCGTCCATTCCTGACAGCCTGACGACACAGAACTTTCAAGTGGATGGATATGTGTATTGGGACATGGCTAAATTCAATTAAAATGACTTCATGGAAAATGCATACCGATATCTGCCTTAATTTTAAACACTGGTGATAGACATAAAGGTATATAAAAGTCGACTCCCATAATTCAAATCACTTAAAAACAAACATAGATCCAACATATTATAACAACCTGTAACAAAATTTGCACACAGTGGCAACTTGAGTTGTACTAATGGGTGTTATTCATAAACCAATGGCATCTTCAATATACCACTTGTTCTTTTTCAAATAATGAAATAAAGTTAAACAAGGTTTCCTTTATAACAAACAAAAATGGTCTTACTAAAGATAAAACAAAGGATTGTCATAATTTCCTTGCTATAAGATCAATGTTCTTGATGCACATTTCACATTTGAAAAAGAAAAACAAGAAATACATTTCAACAACGTAAAAAAATGTCAAAACTTTATGAATAATTCCCAGTAGTAAAGTCTATAGACGAAAGCAGAATTGTACGTAAAATGAACTTATGCAAAAAGAGCAAATAAGACAACTTGAAGATATATGATGTGTTGTGCGATAAAGCGGATGTGTTGTAGGGTAAGCTGAACTGAGCTGAGTGTGTGGTGGTGTCTAAGTTCAGAAGGGGAGAAGTTGGGTGATAGTACCAAGTCTTCAAAGATGGCACACGCCCAACCCCCGAAGTGGAAAGAAGAGGGTTGAGGAGTCACCTGTGTGTTGACAGTTTCAGGAAATGGAAGATACATATAAACAGATAAAGAAAAAAAGGTCAGGGAAGAGGTCACATGAAAGTCAAAAATACATACACAATACCTTTAACCTACCTTAACATATTTGCTGCTTATATCTGTATACTCCACTAGTTTTCTGTTAAGCATACGGATTTCGTAGGACTGACCTACATTTTAAAACATTAAGACAAACCTGATTAAAATTGAAAAATGTGAAATCAATCAGTCAGAAAAAGGGGCAGCATAGGAATAGAAATGTATTCAATAAACACCTTTTCTTTTAAAAATGATTTAAAAGTCAGGGTTTGCCACCATAGACCCCTTGCAGTAAAAGTTTTCAGCCACATTATGGTCGAGCCTGACAATTGTAAAATAAAAATCTTTACTTTGCAATTTACTATTACAATTTCCATCATATCAAGCAAGTACTTCTGTGCAATAGTCATATTATATAAACATATCTTAAAGGCAGGTAGGCCTACATAGTAGACTAACTTCCCAATTCTTTGGGGGGGTTTAATAATTTTTTGCTGGTTTACCAATAGCTTCCAATTCCATTCACTGAAATGTGCAACTAACCTAGTAACTTTTGGTAAATGGCCGTCTTATATGCAATATATTCTGAACCAATAAATACATAATACATAAATCCAATGGATGATCATAAATTAGACCACAAGAGGGAACAAGAAGATGACAACAATGAGGGAAAATGCAGTTAAAGATAAGATGAATATGAAAATCAAATATATATCTTGGGGGATCTTTCAGAAACTAAAGTGGAATATCTAGAAATGCAAGATTACTGATGTGGGACTATTTCAAAGGGAATTGTGTGTCTATGTAAATAAGCTGAAGAAGATTTACTCCAATGTAAGTGTCATCTTGTGTGGGTAGTAAATGTACAAAATAAAAATAAAAAAGAGCGAGAATATGACCTTGTGTTTACTGGAGTGATGTTTTTTCCATATTGTATCTGTGCTGATAAGAGGGAGAATGTTCTTCCAGTGGGCCTACACTCAATTACATGCCATGAGTTCTTCAGTTCCATCCAACAACCTATGACTTTAGTAATGAAGAAAGAATAGCTAGCTACCTTGGTTTAGATAAGTCAGAGTTTCTTCTTGCTGTTTTACAGCGGGCGAGGTGGCTGCACAGAGAACATATTGGAAAGGAGACCATTTGGTGCCATTTTCTGTTGCGTGCCGTTCCTCCTCGTGTTTCAGGAAAGGCGCCAAAGCATCTCTGAGAGAGAGCAGAGAGAGAGAGAGAGAGAGAGAGAGAGAGAGAGAGAGAGGAGGGGGGGAAAGGTGCGGTTGATCATTAAAAGATTTATCGAAGCACAAATAAGTAAGAGGCTTCTCAATGGTCAGCCAGATCAGTCAATGGTCTCAATGGTCAGCCAGATCAGTCAATGGTCTCAATGGTCAGCCAGATCAGTCAATGGTCTCAATGGTCAGACAGATTTGATCTTATCAGTACCCCTTGGCTAAGGTGCAACGGTAGGTAAAATGTTTTAATACACTTGTATGATGCATAATCACATTGCACAACATTACTTTGCCATATATTGAATGCTTTACATTTAAATCTGAGGTGGAATAGAGTAGCAATTTTGCAAGGTCTTCGCCTAAGCTACTACAAGACTAAAGGGCGATATAGGTGAAATGGTGAAGTTGTGGGCTAATAAAAATGTATTTCAAACATTTCGTTGCTTTCAATCCCATTTAAATGAAGCATTTAAGAATAAACTAAATTAAACTTTTCTGATTATAAAACGTTCTCTGGAGATGTCCACTTACCGAATATAACTTGCAGTTGAATGCTGGTGGTAGGGCTCTGGCTGGTTGTGCCAAAACAACATGTTTTCCAGTGCCGCGTCTATAGTATCCCCAGAAACAGAGAATGGGAGTTGGGTGTGGCACCCTGGTGTGTTGCTTCCACAGGTAGGTCTGCTAGCGCTCTCAAAGAAGTTTGCTGGCCAGCACCCTGCTACAGACTTATATACTGGGTATGACATCACTTTCAACTCATTAGAATACCTTACATGACCTTTGAGAAGCGGACTGGGACTCACTGATTGCCTCCCAAATGGCACCCTATTCCCAATATAGTGCACTACTTTGACCAGGGTCCATAGGGCTGTGGTCAAAAGTAGTGCACTATATAGGAAATAGGGTGCCATTTGGGATACAAGAACTGACACACCTCCCCTGCTCCGTAGTGGTGCAGCACAGGTAGCCTAAAATCTGAATAAGTGCACAGTCCGATTTGTATTTTTTAATGGCTACTTGGCTAGATCAGCTTCTTTCTCATGAGAACCCAGATAGTTGTTTGCATCATATCTAGTCTTTTTGCTTTCTTTTTGTAAAAAAATGTATATACAATACCAGTCAAAAGTCCGGACACACCTACTCAATCCAGGGTTTTTCTTTATTTGAACTTTTTTCTACATTGTAGAATAATAGTGAAGACATCAAAACTATGAAATAACACATATGGAATCATGTAGTAAGCAAAAAAGTGTTAAACAAATCAAAATATATTTTATATTTGAGATACTTCAAATAGCCACCATTTGCCTTGATGACAGCTTTTCACACTCTTGGCATTCTCTCAACCAGCTTCACCTGGAATGCTTTTCCAACAGTCTTGAAGGAGTTCCCACATATGCTGAGCACTTGTTGGCTGCGTTTCCTTCACTCTGCCGTCCGACTCATCCCAAACAATCTCAATTTGGTTGAGGTCAGGGGATTGTGGAGGCCAGGTCATCTGATGCAGCACTCCATCACTCTCCTTCTTGGTAAAATAGCCCTTACACAGCCTGGAGGTGTGTTGGGTCATTGTCCTGTTGAAAAACAAATGATAGTCCCACTAAGCCCAAACCAGATGGGATGGCGTATCGCTGCAGAATGCTGTAGTAGCCATGCTGGTTAAGTGTGCCTTGAATTCTAAATAAATCACAGACAGTGTCACCAGCAAAGCACCCCCACACCATAACACCTCCTCCTCCATGCTTTTACGGTGGGAACTACACATGCGGCGATCATCCGTTCACCCACACCGCGTCTCACATAGACACGGCGGTTGTAACCAAAAATCTCCAATTTGGACTCCAGACCAAAGGACAGATTTCCACCGGTCTAATGTCCATTGCTTGTGTTTCTTGGCCCAAGCAGGTCTCTTCTTCTTATTGGTGTCCTTTAGTAGTGGTTTCTTTGCAGCAATTCGACCATGAAGGCCTGATTCACAGTCCCCTCTGAACAGTTGATGTTGAGATGTGTCTGTGATTTATTTGGGCTGCAATTTCTGAGGATGGTAACTCTAATGAACTTATCCTCTGCAGCAGAGGTAACTCTGGGTCTTCCATTCCTGTGGCGGTCCTCATGAGAGCCAGTTTCATCATAGCGCTTGATGGTTTTTGCAACTGCACTTGAAGAAACGTTCAAAGTTCTTGACATTTTCCGTATTGACTGACCTTCATGTCTTAAAGTAATGATGGACTGTCGTTTCTCTTTGCTTATTTGAGCTGTTCTTGCCATAATATGGACTTGGTCTTTTACCAAATAGGGCTAACTTCTGTATACCCCCCTTCCTTGTCACAACACAACCGATTGGGTCATACGCATTAAGAAGGAAAGAAATTCCACAAATGAACTTTTAAGAAGGCACACCTGTTAATTGAAATGCATTCCATGTGACTACCTCATGAAGCTGGTTGAGAGAATGCCAAGAGTGTGCAAAACTGTCATCAAGGCAAAGGGTGGCAATTTTATTTTTATTTTTTTGGGGGGGATGGATCAGCTTAATATTGCAGATAGATTGTATCTTCTATCAATGTAATTGTCTGCATCACTTCCAATCCCCCATGTTTTTTATATATATACTCCCCTTTATTACTTTTCAACCCCGCCATCCTTTCCCTACTTGGAGTAAATTAGTGAACAACAATGCCCAGGCCTCTACTTCCAGCCTATACTTACTATCTACACCTTATGGACACAGTTAATTTTACAATAATTCTATTATATATATATATATATATATATATATTTTATTTTAATTTTTTGCTCCTGAACTTCTTCTACTCTCAACCTCTCCGATCATTTTCATTATGTCCATCCGGTTTGCTTCTATATGCCATATCTTTCTAACTGTGCTCTTTTCCAAAAGCTCCCAACATACAACCTATATACTTATTATGGACACAGTATGCTTACATTATTAGCTATCTTTGTTATTATTTGTTGTTATTTGTTATTAGTCCCATCCTTCAACTCTATTCAATACCTCCCATCTATCTCTTAACACCATCCATATAGGATTTCTATTTGCCATATATATTTCAACCGTATTGTGATGTTTTACAAAAGTTCTAAACCTTTCTATTCTCATTGCTTCTACAGATTGTGAATTAAAAATAAAAAAATTTGCTAAAAGTATTATTATATTATTGATTGATTGACTATGACTTTTCAGATCACCCAGTAATGCTATCTGCAAGGTTAGCTCCAGGTAAATATTGCAATCCTTGTCCAAAAACAAGCTACAAATGGACAGAACCAAAACAAATGATCTAATGATTCTGTCTCTTCACAGCAAAATCTGCAGAGCTGGGAAGATTGTATCCCCCATATAAATAACATTATATTGGTAGCAAGAATTTTATATAATAATTTAAATTGAACGTTTCTAATTTTTGAATCCGGTGTCGTTTTGCGTGTCAGTTCATAAACACTATGCCATGGGATCGGTACGTCAAAAATCTCTTCCCAACTATTTTGCAACCTATATGGGACGGCTATTTGAAGAATCTCAAATATAAAATATATTTTGATTTGTTTAACACTTTTTTGGTTACTACATGATTCCATGTGTTATTTAATCATTTTGATGTCTTCACTATTATTCTACAATGTAAAAAAAATAGTAAAAATAAAGAAAAACCCTTGAATGAGTAGGTGTGTCCAAGCTTTTGACTGGTGCTGTATATCTATATTGGCTCAGCCTACTACTCTACCCTTGGCAGCCAAGCGAAGCAGCATTGACATCCCTCACTACGTACCAAAAGAGCATATCAAATTCTCAGTTGGGTTAATGTTTAGACAGAAGAACTAATGCACACATCAGCACTCAACTTTGTTTGTAAATGAATGGGAGACTGAGCAATCGAACTGCATACCAATGCTAAATTCGACCACCTAAATATACAAATACAAACATATATAAACAAAGTGAATCAACTTTCATGTTTGTTTATTTCTAGAGCAAACAAATGTACATTGATGGCAAATCATCTATCACAGGTGGATGTTAACAAAACCCTTCTGTACAAGTAGTCATGAAAAAATAAAACAAAAATAAAACAATTATATAAATAGAGATATTAATCTTAAATGACAAAACAAGAGAAACAAACAAATAATAACATGCAAAGTGAACAGATTGCTAGGAATACCTTCTCTTAGGGACTATCATCACCAGCAGATAATGTGAAAATGATCCAGATCTTCATGGGTCATCAGCCAATACAGTACTTTCTGTCTTTAACAAAACGATTGGCTTCTCACTAACACACAATAAAATAAAATGAACATACTTACAAAAGGATGATAGCCCCATTTAAAAACAAACAAAGCAAACAATGAGTGTATTTTTTACAACTGTTCAGCAGATGGGAATAGATGCCAGATACTTTACTATAGTAAAAAGGCACGCACACACAGTGTACCTTTAATAAAAGCCACATGCCCAAATATGTAGTACTGTACTAAAGGAGAACTAGTACTGTACATGTCTGCTTGGCACCTTGAGACGGTTAGGCCCTGTACAGTGTACACATTTGTCTAGGTAAGACAGAGACTTCGTAAAGTTCTGGTCAACTCGCAGAGCTCTGAGAGTGTATTCCTGCCAGGTGGCTGGCTACCTGTTGTTGTAAAGGCTGACCAAACTGATGAGGTTACAAGTGCACTTCAACAGCCAAAACAGGACCCATCGATTAAAGGCAGCACCAAGTGGATGTGCTGCCCAAAAACATGCAAGCTAATTCACTAACGTGCAAAAAAGTGAGATATTAACCTTTTTATTTCATTACATGACAGTTGCGAAGCGGTGATTGATCAACAGTTATGTACAAAATACTTAAGTTTGCTCATCATGGTATTTTCTTTATTGCAAAAGCTGTAGTTACGTGAAGGGAAGGTGGGTGTAATACTGTATTATTATAAACAACTAATATTTGCATCATCATGGTGAATATTATTGTATCGGTTTGCAAGCCTGTTTATTGTAGTTCATGGAGTAATTGTTTCAAATTTTTAAGAGCTGAGAGCTTCTGTATGTACATCTATCTTGTTTTTCAACAGTACAAGTGATCCAAACATTACTGTGGAAAATTAACATAAGCCTGGTAGGGCCGGTTTCCTGGACACAGATTAAGACTAGGACTAAAACACACTTTTAATAGATATTCTCCACTGAGAATAGTTTTTAATCCAGGACTAGGAGTCTGTCTCAATGAATCCACTGATCTCCTTCCAAAACTGAGCCTGTAATATTCACATTATCAACAAGTGTAGTGTTGTTACTCATTATCAGACATGTATACGTTATAAACAGCAGCATCATAGTTAACAGGTAAAATGCCATAATCTGGCAACACAGGTGGGAAGAGGGTGGGAATAAATAAATGTGACACTTTGGATTTGTTTAGTGTTTTCACTGACAAGTTTGTATGTTGTCATGACTGATTATGGCCCACTCATTCAGTGACATCTTTAGCAACATGGACATTGAGTAGGTTGAGAACACTCATTCAAATTCTGAGTTGGAAGGGATCCATTACAATTGCACTTGATTGATTCAGGGAATGTTAAGAAATGTTATGTTTTGGTGTATTTTCCTCCCTTAATATTTGTTTTTATTTGACAATCGAAATGGAGTTAACCACAACCATAATTGATTGTGAGTTGGAAAAACAGATTTAACTTCAGACACAGTTGCATCTTTACCTCTCTCCTTATTTTGAAAAGCTTCCATTTTAGATTGCCAATTTTGTGTTGAAAAAATGAAGGTCACCATTTATTTAATACAGTACTTCTATTTTTTCTCATGTTATAGCCAAGCTATTAGCTGCAAATTGGCCTCTGACAATGTTTGCGCCATAATTTCTCCCAAACTAATGGATACTAATAATAAAAGATAGTGTTAGCTTACCTGGGCTTAAGTTAGCCTTTATAATGATTGACAAACGTAACATTTTCAAATTAAAATGTTTCCTTTTTACGGGATTGTATAACGTCATCCCTCAGTTAATAAAGAAAAACAATCAGATTTCCACTCATTCTACTTCAATTGCTGACATATTTGGTTTTCATTGTTCCCAAACTGTTTATTACATTTTTACATTTTAGTCATTTAGCAGACGCTCTTATCCAGAGTGAGTGCATACATTATTTTATTTTTAATACTGGCCCCCCGTTTATAAGGGCTTTGTATCATCACTGGGTCAGCCATATGATTCTTTATCACAAACCGGATGTCATGTGGTCCTCCTTAGGAATAAGGTCTTCGGACCTCAATGGGACTTCCTGGTTAAACGTGAAGGACCTATTCTACTGTGACGTTTCAGGCTGTGTTTATTCATCCAATTGCATTTGAAGGGATGTTTTGTTTTTGCTGAATCAATATCAGGGTATTATTTGGTATTGGACCATACGTACAATTCTTATTGGACCATATCATAACCCTTAGTTATGTTTTCCCCCCTACACTCTGAATGCTCAACATAATGAACATCCGATCTTTACCTTACAAAAAATTGCTAGTGAACTAGAGGGTTGAAGCAGACACAGCTCGACTCTCATTCAGGGTCTTATAGTAAAGTCCAAAAGCGTTAAAGCGCCCTTCACCCAGACCTCTTTGCATTCAAAAACTTCAATAAAAGGGGGGGGGGGGTGGCTAATGAAGGTACAAGTTCCCCGGAAAGAAAAAGAAAAGAGCAAAGTAAGTGAAGGGGTGGTTGAAGCGATGAGCAGGTCATAGGGTCACCCAGAGGAGTCCAGTGGGGTGAAGGAGAGAAGAAAAGCTCAGGAATGGAGAGGTCTGGAAGAGGCACGACTATGGCTTCGTCCCAAATGGCACCCTATTCCCTATATTGTGCACTGCTTTCAACCAAAGCCCAAAAGTGCGCTATATAGGGAAAAGGATGACAATTTGGGAAGCAACCCTTTTCCCCCCCAATTCAGATACACAGTACAGGCAGATGGATCAGTGTCTCCCTCCCTCTGCTCCGTTAGCTAGCTGTGTGAGGAGACATCCGAGGAACTGCTGCTGTTGCTGTTGGTTGTCTGAGCCCTCTTGATGTACAAGTTCAGCAGCTTCATCTGCAAGAAGAACAGTTTTGCATTGTTGTGATCATGACGTAAAAGGTTACAATGATACCGTTCCCGACCAGGGTTGGGGTCAATTCCATTTAAATTCAGCCAATTTGTAAGTAAACTGAAATTCCAATATCAGGATTTTCAGTTTGCTTCCTGAATTAACATCTACATTACATTTGAGTCACTTAGCAGACGCTTTTATCCAGAGCGACTTACAGTATTGCATACATTTTTCGTACTTTTACGTACTGGTCCCCTATGGGAATCGAACCCACAACCCTGGCGTTGCAAGCGCCATGCTCTACCAACTGAGCGACACAGGACTCAAAATTGAATTTACCCCAACCCTGGTCTAGACCAATCAGATGACAGAAAGCTGTGGCGGTACTGAGGTGACGGGGGAACGGCTGGCGTAGCGTGACAGACAGAGTGACCTGAGTATTGTTAATTTGCCAAAACATTTAGCTCATTGTGCCAATTGCGTATTTCCTCACAGAAATGAGGACAACATTGTTTCAACGTTGAAATCTACTAATGAATGGGTAATCATTTTGTAAGTTCATGTTGGTGAGAATTGTTTTAAACTGAGCTAGCTACGTCATCCAGTGGAATGACATGCCTGATTAGAGTAGTGCTTGCTAAGGGAAATGTGTGTTATAGTCTACATACTACCGTTGCTCTAGGATTAGGCTTTGGGCATGGCTCCGCTTAGAATGTCGTGAGGGTCCAGAGTCCTCTAATAAGGTGTAAATGCTAACTAACTACGCTGTTGCCTTAGCGATGAACCTCAGAGCCAATGCTCCGTGACCCTGCTGCTTTCTCAACCCAGCCAAGGTCATTGTGCAACAGGCTCAATCCAGCCAGCACACTCACTCTCACTCCCTTTCTCTCACTGCCTGGCATGCCTGTCAGAAACTAGGAATAGGGGGAGGGGGGGGGGGGGGATTCACCCCTGGATCGTGTTCATATTTGGTATTTTGAATTTTATTAGGATCCCCATTAGCTGTTGCGAAGGCAGCAGCTACTCTTCCTGGGGTCCACACAAAACATGAAATAATACAGAACATTAATAGACAAGAACAGCTCGAGGACAGAACGACGTAAAAAAATGCACACGTAGCCTACAAATCAATACACACAAACTATCTAGGTCAAATAGGAACTAAACGGAAGAAAACAGGCCGAAACGAGGAAGTACTACCTGAACTTGTCCAATAAGATTTTCGTTTTCTGTTGCACAACGATTTGCTACAGTGTGCCCTAATGAATATTTCCCTGATGGACTCCAGTGCCCCCTTATGCATGGCCACACAGGCCGCCGAGGGAAAGTAGGGCAAAAATGACCCTTACTGTACATCTCAACCACACACCACAGACCAAACCAGTCAAAACCAGAGGCTAAATAAAAACATGGAAAACCGATTAGGGGGTTGTGTTTGGGGGACAGGTGTGTGTGTGTGTGTGTGTGTGTGTGTGTGTGTGGTGTATTGTGTGTGTGTGTGTGTGTGTGAGGACTTTGAGATGCAGAGCGAGCACATGACAGTTGTGGGTAGAGTACCTTGCTGCCCGTGAGTAGCTGCAGGTGTGGTTTGAGCTCTTCTCCAATCACGGAGTAGATGGCCACCAGACAGAACACGCTGGCCTTGCGAACACTACTCTCTGTGTTGTCATAACCCTGGGAACAGACATACAGACTATCACTGGACTGGCTGCCAGCAGGAGAAACACACACGGAGAAACAAGTACACACACACACTGAATCAGCTAGCAGCGAACACACTCGCGAACGCGCACACATAGAACAACAGGTCATTGGGAACGTGGGAGGAGTGGCAGAGGTGTGTTCAGGGGCAGAGTACAGGCAAACATTTCCAGGTAAAAAATAAGGCAAACAGTTCTCACTGTCAAAATATGAACATTAACAAACACGGTGTAGGCCTAGAAACTACCAAGGATGTTTGGTAACACAACTCCACACCTACAGAGAAACACTTAGTTTACTGTGCAGTCGTAATATGATTGAGACATTAGCCATCTGTTCACCACTCCATTCACAACTCCACACCTAGAGAAACATTTCCAGGAACAAATAAGGCAAACAAACAGTTCCCACTGTCCAAATATGAACCAATATGGTGCAGATACTAACAAGGATGTTTCCATTTCCCCCCCCCGCAATGGCCCCTTCACTAGTCCTGCATTCTATATAATAACATAATAAATGCCACTAAGCACTCCTATCAAAAGCAACTTATGCAAATTACATGTTTTTTTATTTAACCTTTATTTTAACAGAGACTCATGCTGAGACCAAGGTCTCTTTCACAGATGAGCCTTGTATACAGATCAATGCTCATCAATAACATCACAATACACATCACTATAAACATCACTATACACATCAATATCATGTCACGCCCTGGCTCTGGGGACTCTAGTATGTTGAGCCAGGGTGTGAGTTTTCTTTTGTGTTTGTTCTAGTTGTTGTATTTCTATGTTGGCCAGGGTGGCTCCCAATCAGAGACGGCTGTAGCTCGTTGTCTCTGATTGGGAGCCATACTTAAGTAGCCGTTAGGCATTCATTTGGTGGGGTTTCTTGTTCCGTGTTGGTTTGTGTATGTAACCAGGGACGTCACGTTTTCGTTTTGTTCGTGTGATACTTTATAAAAATAAATATGTTCGCATTCCACGCTGCGCCTTGGTCCTCCTCTCTTACCGACGATCGTGACATATCATCACTATACACATCAATATACACATCACTATAAACTATACACATCACTATACATATCAATGCACATCAATAACATCATATTACACATTAATATCATCACTATACACATCAACATACACATCAATATATACATCAACAATATATAAAACAAAAACACCAATAGACGAAAAGCACATCACAGCATAGAAAACAAACACATTCTGAATCAGCCTTTTGAATTGCCCTAGAGTCACCAATTCATCCAACTTTAGAGAGCATTCCACAAGTAAGGTGCAACAAAAAAAACTAAAAGCAGATTTACCTAACTAGCCATCCATGAGACTGGGTCTGGTATCTCATACGTCTGTAAGTTACCAGTGAAGTAAGTTACGGCGGAGGTTTATGCAGGAGGGCTTCATAAACAAAAATAGTGCAAAGAATCGCTCTACGAGACTTCAAAGAGGGCCAGCCTACTTTCTGATACAGAATGCAGTGATGTGTACTGAACCTATGCAGTGGTGTGTACTGAACCTATGCAGTGGTGTGTACTGAACCTATGCAGTGATGTGTACTGAACCTATGCAGTGGTGTGTACTGAACCTATGCAGTGATGTGTACTGAACCTATGCAGTGGTGTGTACTGAACCTATGCAGTGGTGTGTACTGAACCTATGCAGTGGTGTGTACTGAACCTATGCAGTGATGTGTACTGAACCTATGCAGTGATGTGTACTGAACCTATCGTCCATAATAATGCGTAGTGTGCTATGATAAACTGTGTCTAATGGCTTCAATACAGTGGCAGCTGCATTCAAATAGACAATATCCCCATAGTCTATAACCATTATACATTCCGTATGAATATGTAAGTAATCCATGTAGAAATTGAACCCACAACCTTCCTACTAGGCACAGATGTCTTCATTTATCTAGTTTGGATTTACATTTGAGTTGCCAACTGAAGTGAATTCAAATAGAAATAAACAAAAAAATGTAACCATGTCATTGGATTTAGGTTAAAAGTTTGGTGAAAGAAATACAAAAAAATCCTGAAATTCTTGTACGTTGATTACTTTTGCAAATCCAATGTTTGATTAAACTTCATCACATTAAAAAATATATATGAAATGACGTGGAAACAACTTTGATTCAACTAGTTTGTGCCCAGTGGGTTCCTGTAACCAGCGTAGCACCACACTCTTACCAAACACTCACATAATGCGAAACAGGACCAGATTCTCACCTGCAGTAGTCCTGGTATGATGTCAGGCAGCAGCTGGTGCAGGGACTCCTTGGTGATGCGTTCTATCACTTTGGTCTGCATCTTGATGGCAGCCAGGTTGATGGGGTAGTCAGCCGTCTGGACGATGGGACACAGCACCTTGATACACTGCTCTGGGTGGATGGAGCCGGCCAGGGTGGAGGCAGACTCCTCCGCTGCTCTTACCACCTACAGGGGGAAAGTGGAGGTGATATATCATGGGTTTGATGACAGAGAACTGCTCTGGGTGTAGCAGTGATAAGAGAGACTATGTGGAAGATATGACAGAAGCAAGAATGGACTTCGTATACAGAGAGAACAGGACAGAACTGGAGAGGACCTAGTACCGAGCCTTGGGGGACACCAGGGAATATAAATATAAGGAGTTGCACCTCCTTGTGGGAGTCTTTGTGTGCCTCCAGGGTCTTCATGATGGTGAGTTCAGCGTAGTTCTTGAAGCGGGCCGGCTGGTTCCGCAGTATCTCCTTCAGTACCCTCAGTGCCAGGGCACGGATTGTGTGCTACATGGGGGGGAAACGAGCTGCCATTACAAACCACTACAAAACATACATGCCTTCTTGCTCACAGACATGCACCACACACCCTCACCAAACCCCATATCTTTCAGCCTTAGAGAGTTTTAAGTTTGCAGCTAAACAAAGAATCAATGTGGTAGTTGGGTATGCAGTCTTATTATTATTATTATTATTATTGTCACGATAATAATCACCATCATTGCAAGTAAAACCTTCCAACTAGCTGCAGTCTGTCTGTCATGTCAAAACTAGTAAAGTAAAGGATCCCTACGTCTTTATCCCCCAGTGTCTCCAGGAGCAGGAGGAGGATGGTCTTGAAGTGTTCGTCCCACACGGCCAGGCTGTCCTCCCGGGTGATCTTCAGGAGCTCCACCAACGCCCCCTTACGCTCCTCCACGCGTTCATTGTGATTAGACAGTTCCTTCAGCAGGTCTGCAACCAGGTCCGAGTGGTCCTGGGAACCTGAGGAGAGGATAGAGGAAAAGACTGGGTGAGTGGTACGGATCATGTAACTCTCAGCCCTAACTAGCTAGCTAGTATCCCCATGTACCAACAACAACAGAAAAGTGACAGGGAAATGGAAACACCATTGAAAAACTTTAGAAAACAAAAACAACAGTCATAGAGTTGTGGGTCTCTACCAGGAGCAAATCCCTTAGGCAGCACCATCTTGTTTTCCCCACTGCCATCCTGCCGACGGCCTGTAGAGGAGGGAAGAAGGGGGAAAGGAGGGAGGAAACAATCAGACTCACTGACTATAGCCAGCAGACTCACTTTTCACTGCAGATAAAGGGCTATCCTATTCCCAATTCCATCACTCTGGTTTCAGCCAACATGTAACACTAGAATGGACCAAATCTATTCTTTCTTTGTGTTGCCCAAACCTGAAGAAGTCACACCATCATGTCATGACATCACAGGATGTATCAAAGGTGGTCAACATGGAGGTGGAGTCACAGGGTCAAGGTTGAAGCAGAGGTCAAAGGTGACTCACAGTCTCTAAACTGCTCCACGTCGTCATCAAACACGGCCTCCTTCAGGGCACTCTTGTCGTAGGATGAGGTGATGGTGTCTCCGTATCCGTAGGGGGCAAAATCTCTGGCTCGCGGCCCAGAGAAGGAGCGGGGAGACGGGGTGTTGAGAAGGGAGGTCTTGTTATCTAGGGCCGTCCGCCCACCCTCCACCACATCCAACCCCAGACGGGCATCAGAGCCTGGGGAGGGCGCAACACCTTCCCGTCCCGCCTGGGAAGAGAGAGAGAACACAGTTAGTCTCAGATGTGGAAATTGCTATGACAACCAGGGCAGTGGAGACTGCTGAGGGGAGGATGGCTCATAATAATGGCTGGAACGGCGCAAATGGAATTTGATACCATTCCACTCCAGCCATTACGACGAGCCTGTCCTCCCCAATTAAGGTGGCACCAACCTCCTGTGAACCAGGGAGGTATACAGGACACAACACAAAGTCCAGGTCCCGTATCCACAAAGCATCTCAGAGTACGAGTGCTGATCTAGGATCAGTTTTGCCTTGTAGATCATAATGAATAAGATTATATGGACAGATCCTAGATCAGCACTTCTACTCAGATGCTTAGTGGATACGGGCCCTGGGCTCTTTCCCAATTTGTTTGTCCTCATGTCCTCTCTCTTTGCCTCTTTCTCAAAATACATTAGAGGATAAGGGGTGGGACTTTGGATGTATCCTCCAATGGATTTTGAGAAGCAGCGAGGAGAGAGGACGCTTCCAATGTAGAGGTTGGGACTCACAGCATCGTCCCTCTTCCCTCTCAGCTCGTTGAGGTCCTCCTGGCTGCGGTAGCTGAAGCTCTGGATGGCCTCTGTGACCCCTCGCAGGGAGCTGTAGATCTCATCAGAGTTCATGTTCTCTGTGTCATACTCCAACATACTGAGGAGACAGGACAGGAAGAGAGGCTTTCTATACAGTGTCCCTCAGGACAGCAGACACACAAACAGCAAAGCCACACACACAGATGAATACACTTACAAGGACACTTACCGTTTCAGTCTGACACCATGCAAGGGGTTATATTTATTGCTTCTGCAAGCTAAGTAGATGATCTTCACACAGATAGGTAAAGATGTATTTTGGGCACGGCTCTGACCATAGATGATGGTGTTCTCAATACCCAATTTGTCACTTTTATGGGATACAGCCCCTGAGAACATAGCGCTAAAAGAGACTGGAAAATGTTCTGAAAAGATTCCCAATCCTTATTGGTCGAGGAAATATTGGGAGGACAACAGAAGGACGACGTGTCACTTCCTGTCCTGCCCCTCCTGGGGAACTGAGGCCCCGCCCATAGGTGTGTTACCTGGGAGAGTACGCTCTGCGGAGGACCCTGAGGGCGGGGCCTGCGGGGGTGGAGTGAGGCGGAGGAGGATGAGGGGGAGGGGGGTGCTTAGATAGCCCATCGCCACTCCAACACCCACCCCACAACCGACTGTGGCCACAGCACGGCCACGAGGAAAGGACGGACGGACGGAGGAGGAGAGAACGGGGCAGGGGGGGAGCAACACCACAAGGGACCACACACACAGAGAGAAGAGAAGAGAAGAGAAGAGAAGAGAAGAGAAGAGAAGAGAAGAGAAGAGAAGAGAAGAGAAGAGAAGAGAAGAGAAGAGAAGAGAAGAGAAGAGAAGAGAAGAGAAGAGAAGAGAAGAGAAGAGAAGAGAAGAGAAGAGAAGAGAAGAGAAGAGAAGAGAAGAGAAGAGAAGAGAAGAGAAGAGAAGAGAAGAGAAGAGAAGAGAAGAGAAGAGAAGAGAAGAGAAGAGAAGAGAAGAGAAGAGAAGAAGAGAAGAGAAGAGAAGAGAAGAGAAGAGAAAGAGAAGAGAAGAAGGAAGAGAAGAGAAGAGAAGAGAAGAGAAGAGAAGAGAAGAGAAGAGAAGAGAAGAGCAGCAGAGAGAGTGAGGAGAAAAGAGAAAAATAAACTATAGTCTGAGTTGAGGTTAGAGATCAGAGGTTGGCATGCATCAATACGAGTAGAGTATTAGAATGAATGGTGAAGGAGAACAAGCCTTCAGTCAGTCAAGCAGCGGTCTGTGGTTTAGCCATGCATTAGGAGACAAAATGGCACCTGTAGATGGAGGTCAGAGAGAGGAGGTACGTACCTGGGAGACAGCCCCCCATGGGAGCAGTTGGTCGGGGAAGTGAGGGGGCTGGTCCGGCTAGGGGTGTGGCGGCTTGTGGTCCGCCCAATAGCGTTGCTGGGAGAACTCTGAGAAAGAAAGAGACAAACAGGTTTATAAATTAGAAAACATACTTTTATCGAAGATCATGACCAAATGGAATGAAACCATTGGATCACATACTAGTGAATGAACTAGTCTACACCAAAAATAAAATATTACTAATCACCTCACCAAATTGATAAGGCTGCTAGCGTAAACAGATCCCCCTCCCTTTTATCCCCGGTTGTATTCATTTACCACGCTGCTGGTGTTGCTGGAGTTCTTCAGGTGATTCTGGAGCAGCTTGGTGGCCCCGTCCTGGAAGGTCTTGGGCAGGGCTCCCAGCAGCATGGTGAACTCTGGGGTGTTCAGCTCAAACAGAGAGATCAGCACAACCTGGGCCGCCTGGGGGGCAGTGGGACATACAGTAGTCAATAGTGGGTTATGGGCTGCCTGGGGGACAGAGAGGGGGAACAGGGACATAGTCAATAGTGGGTTATGGGCTGCCTGGGGGGCAGAGAGGGGGAACAGGGACATATAGTCAATAGTGGATGTATTTATTCTTACAGGGAAGCCCTTTGCTCCTCTAGGTGCTAAAAGGAATATGTCAGCTAACCATACCAGTGGAGAGACTTGGATGTACACAGTGAAACTGCTGTGTCTATTAGTGTTATACTGAATAAAATAGTACAGAGAAACAGTCCAAAACTCTCAAATCACAGTTGATCACATTATCAAACACGTTTTTGCAACTTCTGCTGTAATATAGTCAATTATAAGTTTGTGGTGAGTGACATCATGCTTTAAAAACAAAATATTAAATTCAGAAGTACCCATTTCTAGAAGGTCAGACATTGCTTATAACAAGGACTGAGACATTTCCTTAATAAATACAATACAATCTTAAATAATGAAAGTCATTCTTTCTACTAGAAATGACCATGTCAGCATGCATATGTAGAGGCTGTTAATGTGGTTCAAAACAGAACAGAACAGGGGAAAGTTCACACATCGTTATTCAGTGATGACATCGGTCGGTAGAACTTCGAACAAACAAAGTAACAATCCATTCACATACTCCTGAGACCTAATGACATAAATTCTGTGTAGTGTTGTAGTAGTGTTCTGTTGGCCAACAACAGCTGTTTTACTTTCAAACCGGCCCATTTATCCAGAATCAAATTCACAAGGCATAGCTACTGTAGGTTAGAGCAAGCAGCAGAAAGTGCTAGAGCGTGAAGGTGAGGTAAAAAAGGCAAGGCCACACTTGAGATAATTTCACACTCTGAGGCAGCTAGGCGTCGGTGCAGCTCGGCGGGCAGGGCGTGCTTGGCAGTGGACAGTGATTGGTTGATGAGGCACTACCTGCTTACACCATTCTTCCAGTTGGCCCTCCCCGGCCTGCTGGGACAGTAAGGCTGCAGTAGTGGACCTGCCTGATAGCTCCTCCACCACCCAGTTATGAAGGGTCTGGGGCACAGTGGCAGGGGGGTAGAATTATGGGTATTGAACAAAGGAAAGCAGATGTTTATAGTAGTACACTACTATAAACCTAGACATGGTTATAGCTGTTAGCAGAGTCCTCCTGTGGGATGCAGGTCAGGTATATAAAGTTTGTTTCTATTATAAAACAATAAAAAGCAGGATGTTTTATTCCTTTAAAGATTATTTTTAGTCTACCTGTTTTTAATACCCTACAGCGTAAGGTACATACTGTGTTAAAAACTAGTTGAGGACTTAATTTGGAACTAGCAGTGGTAGAAAAACAAACAACCCAAGAGTGAACACATGTCCTGCCACAGAACAGGGAGATAGCAGAGTCTTATCACAAGGTCATTTCTGGTGGCACATGGCTTCATTGCCAACATAAAATCTGTAGTAATTCAAATTACGTAAAACCCAGTGGCTCGATAGCTACATAACTAGATCTTAATATGGATAACATTTTAAAACTATTGAATGCATTTCCTCTAAAAGATGGTTTCTGAGTTTTGCTAAGATTTAACAACAAATTACTTAATCAAAGCGAATCAATCCCCTCAAAAAAAGTAATGCTGAATTCAGTTCAGGAAGTAATCTAGCTCCTGTACTATTAGCATTGCAGTATAATCATTGCTTTCTGCCTAGAAAGCATGTTATTCAGATGGTACTTATTGAGCAGACCCTAGGGACTACGCCATAACTAGTAGTTCCTACTTCCCACTGAGACATACAGTGCCTATAGAACGTCTACACCCCCTTTGGATTTAATTTCAATTTTCTGTCAACAATCTACACAAAATACTCTGTACTGTCAAAGTGAAAACGTATATATATATTTTTTGGGATTAATGACAAATAAAACACTAAGTCAATACATGTTAGAAACACCTTTGGCAGCGATTACAGCTGTTAGTCTTCTTGGGAAAGTCTCATAAGAGCTTTGCACACCTGTATTGTGCAATATTTGCCTATTATTCTTTTCAAAATTCTTCAAGCTCTGCCAAGTTGTTGGGGATCATGGCTAGACAGCCATTTTCAAGTCTTGCCATAGATTTCCAAGCAGATTTATGTCAAAACTGTAACTCAGGAACATTCACTGTCTTCTTGGTAAGCAACTCCAGTGTAAATTTGGTTTTGTGCTTTAGGTTATTGACCTGCTGAAAGATGAATTCGTCTCCCAGTGTCTGATGTATTCCTCTCCCAGTGTTTGGTGTAAAGCAGACTGAACCAGGTTTTTCTCTAGGATTTTGCCTGTGCCTAGCTCTATTCCATTTCTTTTTATCCTAAAAAAACTCCCTAGTCCTTGCCAATGTCAAGCATACCCATACCATGATGCAGCCACCACCATGCTTGAAAATAAGGAGGCAGTTACTCTGTGATGTGTTGGATTTGCCACAAACATAAGGCTTTGCATTTAGGCCAAAAAGTGTATTACTTTACTGCATTGTTTCATACATTAACATATTTTGGAATATTTTCACTCAAATCCTTGACTGAGGGACCTTACAGATGTTGTATGTATGGGGGACAGAGGAAGGGGTAGTCATTCAAAAATCTTGTCAACCCCTATTATTTCACACAGAGTGAGTCCATATAACTTAGCATGTGATTTGTTAAGCAACATTTTACTTCTGAACTAATTTAGGCTTGCCTAAACGAAGTGGGTGAATACTTATGCAACAACTATATTTTAGTTATTTAATTAGAATTAATTTGTAAAAATGTGTCGAATTTTCTTTTAACTTTGACATTATGGAGTATTTTGTGTAGATCAATGACAAAAATTACAATTCAATCTAGTTCAATCCCACTTTGTAAAATGTGAAAAAAAGTTCAAGAGGGTATAGACTTTCTATAGGCACTGTACCTTCCTGACGTCGGAGCTCTTGGGCTCTGTGGTCCAGGTAATGATGCGAGATACAGCCAGTCGGGTTTCACTGGAGTTGACAAAGTCTGTAGGATCCATCTGTTTTGCCAGTGACTCTATGTACTTCAGGATGGCCACCTTCACCTGCGTGATACACATGGTTTAGGTTCATGATTCACACATGGTTTAGCTTCATGATTCACACAGTGTGTTATGCTACATGATTCACACAGGCATTTAGCAAGTTTACTTTTAAAATGTTTGACAATATCACCATTGTACTGTGTCTACTGGTATTTGAAATCATAAACTCTTAGACACAAAACCAATCCCTAAAACAAACAGAGAATCATCTAGTTAGGTGACATTCTCTGCATACTGTACCTTGAGGTTGGGTGTCTGTGTCTGGTCAACAATGAACCTCATCAGGATGTTGAACTGCTGATCAAACGGAAAAGACTCCCTAAGGAGAACAAAACAGAAAACAGTAACAGTTAGTGTATGAAATGAGCTACATAACTCTCAAAAGGTGTTTCACACACCGAGCAGGGTCAAATCAAACTCTACTGAGGTGGCCTGATTATACATCCACCATAGTTGGGTAATTCTCATGAAACTGTCCAAAAAAACAAACAATTCTCAAGTGTCATTTTTTGAAAATGTCCTCTTGAATCACTAAAATTAGGATCTGTACTTATCTATTTCATAATTATTATGTTTCTTGATCAGATATTATGCATTTTACCAACATTTTCACAAAATGGTCATTACGTAACAGTTTTCGATGTCCAAAAAAGTAATAAACAAATCAATATTTATAATATTTGATACATTGCTCACCTAATGAAAAGTCCTGAGTTAAACATAACACAGAATTTTTTTTTTTTTTTCAAAATAAATTATACAAATATAATAATAATAAGACTTTCTCAATTTAAACTCTTTAGCCGTTTCCGTAATGAGAAGGCCAAATGGGTTAAAGGAGGTGTTTGAGAATAAGAACCTCATTCTGAAGGCATATAAGCCAATACATTTAACTAAGGACTACTCCTCTAGATGATGCATCATGGGTGAATAAAACTTTATTAAAACAATTCTTGGAGTTTTTACAGGAACTTGAAAATGTTTTACGGTAATGAGACATGTCCACAGACACTGTGTTTGTAAGTAATAAATATTATAGTTGAATGTAAATATACAATTTTTATGATTTATGACAAACTACAGCAACATACAGTATTTTGTGTTTTATTCAAATAAGTTTGGTTTTTCTAAATAATGTTGTTAATAAAATGACCCGAGAATCTGAATTTGGTGTGAAAATGTACAAAATTCAGGCTAAAATGTAAAATGTATTTAAAATGAGACACTTTCCCAAAAACGAGACATCTTAGTCCTCAGAATGATAGTTGATAATGGTTTTGTAACTAATTTTGCTATAGACATTTTAAAACTGGTTTCATGAGAATCCCCCAGGTGCTGGAACAGTGCTGAAAAATAGTGTAAAAATAAAATATCCAAGCAAGCACAGTTTGGTTTGGGTCGGCATAGTATGAAAATGGTTAGAGATGTTATCGGAGGGGGGATTTAGAGGTCAATACCTGGTGATGTCCAGAGCCTTCTGGACCTTGGCCTGGACAGACCCCAGCAGGTCAGCTCCCATCTTCTTCAGTAGCTGGGTGAGCAGGACAAACAGCCAGTCCTGCAGGTCTTCTTTGTGCACCAAGATAAAGTCCAACAGAGTCTCCAGAAACATACTAAACACCTGAGGGACACACACAAAACGCTACCATCAACACCTGACAACATAGCCCCTTTATAAAAGTAACAACACAGGCAATAGGTGTCTGTACACTATAATATTTAAAGAATAAAAACACACACTTACTCTCTGTTGTTAACATCCACACCAAAGCAGACCATGCAACAAAACACTCAATTAGTTTTCAGACAAATCACTGCAAAGCAATGGGTTTTTGAATGTCAAAAGTAAAAGTTATGAGTGAGTTTATCAATGTATTGATATGAAACTTTCAAACACAGGTGAACATCCTGTCACCTACCTTGCTGTGTGGATCTGCAAACATCCTGCTGAAGATCTCACATAGTCTCTTCAGCTCCACTCGGCTGCAACACACAAAGCAGCATCCACCGGCAGACATTAGTAAACACAGGCAGACATCACTAATAGATGTCAGAGAGGCTTGATTTAAAGCAGCTCCTTCAGGAGACACAATGCTGCTGGCCTCACAGGGAAAGCAGGCAGACAAATGTCCTTGTCTCACAAACTGACTCGTCTGAAACTCATCTTCCACTTCACCACCTGACGGGCGGCTTTACACCTGCAGGCTCCTCGTGATCAGTCATTTCTCCCTCAATTAAGGAACGCTATGAAAAGAAACGCCCTGCTGGAATCTCCTTGACAGGCTCTCCTCTTTCAAAGTTGAACAATTGAAAAAAGGAAATTATCATAATATATGCAAAATAATCAAGACTACTTCAAACCCTATCCACAGCTGGCACAACATCCTAAACAACCCCAATTCTACTATCTCCAATGCCACCCAAAAAAACAACAAGGGGCCTTTATAATGCTTAGTGAACTATACATGACAGCGTTAGGAGCAGATCAGCATAGTTACAGCAGGAAGACACATACAACGACATGACCCCCTGGCCCCGGACCCACCTGAGTATTCTTTGGTTCTTGAGTAGATTCTGCAGACCCAGCAGCCCCTCCTTCCTCTCTGACCAGTTTGAGCTGGCACAGTGGTTTAGCACCTCCGCCACATCCTCCGTTTGACGCAGGTAGTGAGGGATACCTAGATAATAATGATAATAATATATACACTACAGTTCAAAAGTTTGGGGTCACTTAGAAATGTCCTTGTTTTCGAAAGAAAAGCAATTGTTTTGTCCATCAAAATAACATCAAATTGATCAGAAATACGGTATAGACATTGTTAATGTTGTAACTGGCTATTGTAGCTGGAAATGGCTGATTTGTAATGGAATATCTACATAGGCGTACAGAGGCCCATTATCAGCAACCATCAGTCCTGTGTTCCAATGGCACATTGTGTTTGCTAATCCAAGTTTATCATTTTAAAAGGCTAATTGATTATTAGATAACCTTTTGCAATTATGTTAGCACAGCTGAAAAATGTTGTGCTGATTAGAAGAAGCAATAATAAGAGTTGCAAAGAAAAAGCCATATCTCAGACCGGCCAATAAAAAGAAAAGATTAAGATGGGCAGTCTGAGATATGGCTTTTTCTTTGCAACTCTGCCTAGAAGGTCAGCAACCCAGGGTCGCCTCTTCACTGTTGACGTTGAGACTGGTGTTTTGCGGGTACTATTTAATGAAGCTGCCAGTTGAGGACCTGTGAGGCGCCTGTTTCTCAAACTAGACAATCTAATGTGTTTGTCCTCTTGCTCAGTTGTGCACCGGGGCCTCCCACTCCTCTTTCTATTCTGGTTAGAGGCAGTTTGCGCAGTTCTGTGAAGGGACTAGTACCAAGCGTTGTACGAGATCTTCACTTTCTTAGCAATTTCTCGCATGGAATAGCCTTCATTTCTCAGAACAAGAATAGACTGACGAGTTTCAGAAGAAAGTTATTTGTTTCTGGCCATTTTGATCCTGTAATCGAACCCACAATTGCTGATGCTCCAGATACTCAACTAGTCTCAAGAAGGCCAGTTTTATTGCTTCTTTAATCAGCACAACTGTTTTCAGCTGTGCTAACATAATTGCAAAAGGGTTTTCTAATGATCAATTAGCCTTTTAAAATGATAAACTTAGATTAGCAAACAACATGCCATTGGAACACAGGACTGATGGTTGCTGATAATGGGCCTCTGTATGCCTATGAAGATATTCCATTAAAAATCAGCCGTTTCCAGCTACAATAGCCATTTACAACATTAACAATGTCTACACTGTATTTCTGATCAATTTGATGTTATTTTAATGGACAAAAAAATTGCTTTTCTTTCGAAAACTTTTGAACGGTAATGTATACCATTCAGAATATGCTTTTATCCAAGTGCATACATTTTAGTCTATGTGAATCTAGTGGGATTCGAACCCACTACCCTTGTGTTGCTAGCGCCATGTTCTTACCAACTGAGTAACACAGGACCACATACCTCCGTTCCTGGACCCGTACGAGCGCTCCGAGCAAGCGCTGGACGCATCGCTGTTAGCATCGTCGTCAGAATAGATACCTGGAGACTCATACCGCCGCCTTATAGGCTTCCTCTGTTGGGAGAGAATGGGGAGGGATGGGTAATGGTGAGGTCATAGTTCATAGGACCAGAAGAGAAGTGGGACAGGCAGGCTAGAACTCTGGTCACTCAAACTCAGCCAGGAAGTAGGATTTAATGGGCTACGCTACGATGCACAACTTCTATGCGTTTGCCATTCACAATGAATGTGGTAGCCATGCAATTTGTTCCAACTCTTGATTTTATGAGATTATTAAATTATGTTATAAGAATGCCTATTGTTAATAATATTTTATTGAATAATAAACTAAATATGCCAGTAATTGCTTTTTGCCAAATAGCAACATTTAGTGATTATACTTTGCATTTTTGTTGATTAGTGAATAGAATGAATAAACAAACGGTACACAAATTGGACAACTACCTTATTTCTGGAGTCTCCTAATAGCTGAAGTTACAGGCAACCAAGGAGAAAAGAGGAAAGACAGATATTTTAAAGGGTGTCAAGAAGGGAAAATATTATGACTGCAGTCCTGCTTGGCAATAAGATAAGACATGTTTTAATTAATTTCTCTACACAGTAACAATGTTGACTTACTTTCAGCCAGAGTCTTTCTTCTTGAGATACACAAACAGAGGCTTGATTTCATCTCATTACATTTTACTACTCAATGCAGTTTTCTTTTCTGACAAAGGCAAAACCCCTGGAATTCATTAGTTTTTAGGAGGGCCCACTGTAAACATCTAAACACTGACTTACAAACGCATATGGCTTCCACATCAAGTCCTCAGCCATTAACTAGCATGCCTTAATGAGGGACTGACTTGCTGTCACTCTATCTTAAGTCAAACTGTCGTGATGTCTTCAGAACTGGCAGCTGGTAAGAGTTGATTGGTGACTTACCAGTGCATCAGCCACAGCAGCCTCGACCTCAGTGCCAGTGTTGAGGACTTTCATGGCGTTTACTGAGGCAGAGATGCGGTCCTGGTGGATCAAACCAAACCGATCTGGGGGGGTGGAGTAACAGAGGAGAAGTGAGTGGAGTAACACAGGAGAAAGTCAATGGGATCTTGCTCTAGGGAGACAAAAAGGCAATATGATGGGGTTTACAGACCATACACCAAAAAGCTTGAAACTAAAAAACACAAAAAAGCTGGAAACAAAAACAAAAATCTTGAGTGATATGTAAAAAATGATTGCTGAAATAAAGATGAAGACACCAACAGAAATCACTAGAGAATGATTAGTGCTCATTTGAAACACCTCGTGAAAAATGAAGAGAAAAGAAACCTACTGACACTTGTAGACGGGGAAATGAAAAACTCATGAGATACTCAATACACTGAAGTACAAATACATCATACAATGTCAAAAAAGTCACTAACAAGGAGAAAATCATACAGTTGGGGACAGGCATTACGATTACACAGTAACACAAGCTTTTTCAAATAAAATCACAAAACATTATATTGAAGCAGATGACAAAGCAGCACGCTTATAGATCTCATCCTCAAAGAAAAGAAAATACCATCACAAGCTTCAAAACTCAAACAAAAGTTTGAAAGAAATGTTGCCTCTTGTGGCAGGGTGGGCACAGCCCTCAAAGCAACATGTACGGACTCATGCTGGCATAATCGCGAATATGGGGATGGGGAGGGGCATGCAGGTCACCTGACTGGCCGTGGGGGTCAGCCGTAGATAGGGCGCTGGTAGAGCGGGAAGTACGTCGGGAGGCTGCAAGGGACAGGAGGGGTGGATGACACCCGGGGCATTAGTGACACAAACGCGACAGGTATCATCCTCTGTAGCTGACTCAGGCTCAGCGCCTAGCTGCATTAATCCACTATGATTATGACCAACCACATAATATAAATAATATGCCATTTAGCAGACGCTTTTATCCAAAGCGACTTACAGTCATGTGTGTATACATTTTTACGTATGGGTGGGAGGGGCGGGTATCCCTCATGCATCCCACTTTGTCCCTCTTTTGTTCATTTTTGTTTGTCCCCCATGTCAAAGCAGTGACAAAGTTTTGTCATTTCCTGTGATGTGGCAGCAGCACAGGAAAGAGCTGAGAAGCAGGTCAGCTATGGACATTGAATACGATGACATACAGTACAATGTTTACTGTAGTCACTGCCTTTTTTCTCTGCCTCTTGATGTAGATTTATTATGAGATGTGCCAAATCATTTATAGTACATAAATCATTGGACCAAAAACAGAATCCTAGAACATCCAGAGATTTTTGTGATCTTTCCATTTTGCTGGTCATTATATAACAAATACAAAGACACAAAAACATACTAATATAGCACAACACGGAGCATTCCCAACAAGACAGACAAAGACAGTGCAGCGATTATGTTCCAGAACCTTTGAGAGGGTTAGTGCATGTAGAGTAGATCAGAGTAGGCAAAAGAAGAGGTCTATACCCCTTAGTTCTAGAGGTGGATCTTCTATCTAGACATCCTGGGGTGTACAGGGAGGCTGGGACAGAGAGTAGGGGTCTAGAGGAGGGGACTAAGGGGCTGAGGAGTGTGTACTAGTGGGCCTTGCTGCTTCCAGGAGGCCTCCTGGTGTCCGGTTGGTCGTGGTACTCACCAAGAGGCTTGAAGGCCCGAGCAGGGCTGGTGTCTCTGCTGCTTTCCCTAGAGGTTTCCCTGCTGCAGCCCTGACTCATGCTGGGCCGGGGGATACGGCTCCTCGCTAGCGTGGTAGGACGAGAGAGGAGTACCAGGAACAAGATCTTTATCACACAGCCTGGCTGTCAGTAGGACAGTAGAACACAGGTTTGGGGTGTGAGGTGAGGCCTGGGGTGGGGTGGGGCTGGGGATGGGGACTGGGAGAAGAGTGGGGTAGGAGGTCTCTGGGGCGTGGTGGTGGGTTGGAGTCTGCTGGACATCAGATTACATTTTACAAACATAAGTTAGCGCAAGTCCGTTTTTTAAATGTTTTTGTTATTTCATGACAAGGATTAGGTTGTCAGTGACAAGATTATTGTTATGACCTTAGCTTACAACAGATATACAGAGTTAACACACAAAATAAAAACAGAAAAATAAAAAATAAAAAAAAGATTTAAAATAAGGTATAAAAATAAAGATATGGTAGAAACACCAAAGAAAATTAAAGACAAACTGTTATATTCAGTTATTATATGTTCTAATAAAATATATGAACTAAACATGACTAAGAAGAAGACAAACGTACAAACTTTAAAACATTGCAACGTGTAATTGTCAATTTCGTGAATCCATAATGTTTAAATCTCATCCATGGACAGATGTAAAAAAGGCGGCCTTCCCAATTCAGGGATGACGGTGTTGTTCACAACAGACTGACAGACAGACAAAGAGGGTGACCTCAGACAGAACACTGATAACAAGCCAAGATGTGGGGAGCTGGTTGGTCGATGAAATACACCAACCAATCAATCAAAGCAATAGGCCAGGGCCAGTGACTCAGACTGAATGGAAGGAAGGACATAAGCTGGGCTGCTGATGACAGCTAGACCTACAGAGGCTCATCCACATTTCCTGAAAGAGGAGGCACCACCCCAATGATGGGACATGCCTGGAAGATGTGACGCTAACAAATACGACCAAGATGAGAGACACCTCCCAAAACAGTTAGTTCTACTTAGCTGCTAACCCTGAGAGACAGGCTCATACCATTCACTCTCCTTTACAAGGGGCCTTGCGCCTTTTCGCATTCAGTATTTTGTTATTCAGTATTTTGCCATTCAGTATTTAACATTTACATTTTAGTCATTTAGCAGATGCTCTTATGCAGAGTGCCTTGCTCAAGGGCACGTCGACAGATTTTTCACCTAGTCGGCTCAGCGATTTGAACCAGCAAACTTACGGTTACTGGCCCAACACTCTTAACCCTAAGGCTACCTGCCGCCCCCTTTGAGTTCAAAGGGTCCATTGGTCCTTCATAACATTACTATGCGGGTTCCTTGCTTTCAAGGCTTATCTTTTGTGTTTATTGTGTTTCTTTGTTTTGTGTTTATGGCCGGGAAAACCAAGATAGTGTATCTGAGCTTCAAAGGACACACTTGGTGTACAGTATATATAAGGTTTTCACTAGATAGATAGGAGAGCACAATGACAATGTTGGGCATATCACCGGCATGTTTTGACACATGGCCCTCGACAGCATGTGTGTGGTATCCGATTTATCAGCATACATGTGCTGTCTGTTATGTATGTGTATCCAGTGTGTAGGTGATACTGTACAATACACTGTTTATTTAGGCAGTTACTTAGTTACTATGTGCGTTGCTAGCAAATGGCAAATCTATTTTTCCTAGTATAGAGTGAATACATGATTTATGTTGTGTTTACTTGCACGATGCTGAAATTGTTACATCATGTAAATGTCCCTTACCTAGTCCCAGTCGGCTGGGAGAGGAATCTCTACTGCAGCCCTGGCTGCGGGGGACCTTGCTCCTCTTGTCTACAGGGGTGCTGGAGGCTGAGGGGGGCCTGCTGATCCTCCCGTACCCAGACGAGTGGCCCAGCAGCTTCCCAGGGGAACTGGAGCGACTGCCAGCTGCAGGAAGGACAACACACAGGAGTCACAGGCAGAGTGTGAAACGACACACCCTTTCAGACACGATGGGTCACAGCGAGCGGAGCGACGCACCTCTCCATGGCATGCTGGGAAGGTTCTGTCACTGCTCAAAGCTGAATTCGCTCATATTCTACCTCCCTCTTTCTGGAGGAATATTTAATTACTTAAATGTTTCTAATGGCATATGTTGCTTTTATTGTAGTAATAAAATAATAATATACAACACTTAGCAGACACTTTTATCTAAAGCGACTTACAGTAAAGTGAGTGCATAATGTGCATGTGATTCCAGTAGGAATTGAACCTACAACCTTGGCTTTACTAGTGCCACACTCTTACCAACTGAGCACATATCTCTGTGTGTTTACAGTGACTTGGTGATTCGGAGGGGAATAATTCACAGAATGTCTAACCAACACTTGAGGTAATAGGACCAATGACATTCTCTATCTATCCTACTAGGTGGATAACATAGATATTGGATTTCAGCTTTGATGAGATAGATAGGGAGGGACATACAAACAGCTAATAAACAGTTGCAGGACAAACAAGATTGGTTGAATCCAGGGTCTAACTGGGCTGTGGGAAAACCAACCAGTGATTACAACAACAACAACAACAACAACAACAACAGTTCAGAGGACATAGACAACAACCAACAACTGACAACAAAATGTACCAATCAAAACGCTTGTGAGACTAAAATAATAAATCATAATCCATTACAGGCACTTGAGTTGAATGGAGCATGCTGGTATGACATGAGTCTAAAACTAAAATAATGAGTTGATTGACATGCAGAGATCTGCACAGGGAGGAAGGGGCGGGACTAAAGACTTGATGCTTTACTCTGATTGGATGAAGTCCGGGCCTTACCACCGCCAGTGGGGTTAGCAGATCTGGATCCTGTGGTTGTTATGGTAGCGAGCGGCAGAACAGGACGTGAAAATAAAACGGTCAATGTGACAGGGAGTAGTGTTAGCCCAGCATGCACTGGGCCAGATGTTAACTGTGCATGTCATGTTACACGTGCAAATATATAATTGAAGCCCCTCATCGAGGCTTCACAGGGAGAGAGGGGGAGAGAAAACCACACATACATCTTCTGAAAGGGTGCACTAATAACAGTGGCTCCAAGTTCCTTCAGGATGTTAAAGTTTATGAGGTAAAACATCACACAAACTGACGAGAGAAACTGAAGAGAACGTAGTATATAAACTGAAGAGAACCTAGCCCATAGGGCGGCGCACAATTGGCCCAGCGTCGTCCGGGTTTGGCCGGTGTAGGCCGTCATTGTAAATAAGAATTTGTTCTTAACTGACTTGCCTAGTTAAATGAAAGGTAAAATAAATAAATAAATAAAAAAAAAAAAATATATATATATATATATATATATATATATATATATATATATATATATATATATATATATATATATATATATATACACACAGTGCATTCGGAAAGTATTAAGACCCCTTCCCTTTTTCCAAATTTTGTTACTTCACAGCCTTATTCTAAAATGGATTAAATAAATGTTTTTCCTCATCAATCTACACACAACACCCCATAATGACAAACCGAAAACAGGTTTTTAGAAGTCTTTGCAAATTTATAAGAAATAAAAAACAGAAATACCTTATTTACATACACTACCGTTCAAAGGTTTGGGGTCACTTAGAAATGTCCTTGTTTTCGAAAGAAAAGCAATTTTTTTGTCCATTAAAATAACATCAAATTGATCAGAAATACAGTGTAGACATTGTTAATGTTGTAAATGGCTATTGTAGCTGGAAACGGCTGATTTTTTATGGAATATCTACATAGGCGTACAGAGGCCCATTATCAGCAACCATCAGTCCTGTGTTCCAATGGCACGTTGTGTTTGCTAATCCAAGTTTATAATTTTAAAAGGCTAATTGATCATTAGAAAACCCTTTTGCAATTATGTTAGCACAGCTGAAAAGTGTTGTGCTGATTAAAGAAGCAATAAAACTGGCCTTCTTGAGACTAGTTGAGTATCTGGAGCATCACCAACTTGTGGGTTCGATTACAGAATCAAAATGGCCAGAAACAAATAACTTTCTTCTGAAACTCATCAGTCTATTCTTGTTCTGAGAAATGAAGGCTATTCCATGCGAGAAATTGCCAAGAAACTGAAGATCTCGTACAACGCTGTGTACTACTCCCTTCACAGAACAGCGCAAACTGTCTCTAACCAGAATAGAAAGAGGAGTGGGAGGCCCCGGTGCACAACTGAGCAAGAGGACAAATACATTAGTGTCTAGTTTGAGAAACAGACGCCTCACAGGTCCTCAACTGGCAGCTTCATTAAATAGTACCTGCAAAACACCAGTCTCAACGACAACAGTGAAGAGGCGACTCCGGGATGCTGACCTTCTAGGCAGAGTTGCAAAGAAAAAGACATATCTCAGACTGGCCAATAAAAAGAAAAGATTAAGATGGGAAAAATAACACAGACACTGGACAGAGGAAGATTGGAAGAAAGTGTTATGGACAGACGAATCGAAGTTTGAGGTGTTCAGATCACAAAGAAGAACATTTGTGAGACGCAGACCAAATGAAAAGATGCTGGAGGAGTGCTTAATGCCATCTGTCAAGCATGGTGGAGGCAATGTGATGGTCTGGGGGTGCTTTGGTGGTGGTAAAGTGGGAGATTTGTACAGGGTAAAAGGGATCTTGACGAAGGAAGGCTTTCACTCCATTTTGCAACACCATGCCATACCCTGTGGACAGCGCTTGATTGGAGCCAATTTCCTCCTAGAACAATGACCCAAAGCACAGCTCCAAACTACGCAATAACTATTTAGGGAAGAAGCAGTCAGCTGGTATTCTGTCTATAATGGAGTGGCCAGCACAGTCACCGGATCTCAACCCTATTGAGCTGTTGTGGGAGCAGGTTTTTGAATGGCCCGTTTTACTGCCCTCTAACCAATTGTACTATTATGTGTGTTTTTTCGCGTTATTTGTAATTTATTCTGTACATAATGTTTCTGCCACTGTCCCTAATGACCAAAAAGAGCTTCTGGATATCAGGACAGCGATTACTCACCGCGTATTGGACGAAGATTTTTTCTTCAACAAGTCGGACACAAAGGATATCCTACAGACACCCGACAAGGCCCAAATCCCTGTCATTCGCATGAGAAAGAGACAGAGATATCATGGACGTAGGTCGGGGTGCCTTGTAAGGATCTGACAGTGAGCTAGTAAACTGCCTCTTTCATCAATCCTATTAGCCAATGTTCATACATTTGAAAATACATTAGACAACCTAAGATTACGATTATCCTACCAACGGGACATTAAAAACTGTAATATTTTATGTTTCACCGAGTCGTGGCTGAACAACGACATGGATAACATAGCTGGCGGGATATACTCTACATCGGCAGGACAGAACGGCTGACTCCGGTAAGACAAGGGGTGGCGGTCTGTGTATATTTCTAAACAACAGCTGGTGCATAAAATGTAATACTAAGGAAGTCTCGAGGTTTGCTCACCTGATGTAGAGTATCTTATGATAAGCTGTAGACCACACTATTTACCAAGATAGTTTATCTGTAGCTCAATTGGTAGAGCATGGCGCTTGTAACGCCAGGGTAGTGGGTTCGATCCCCAGGACCACCCATACGTAAAAATGTATGCACACATGACTGTAAGTCGCTTTGGATAAAAGCGTCTGCTAAATGGCATATTATTATTATTATTATCTATATTTTTCGTAGCTGTCTATTTACCACTACAAACCGATGCAGGCCCTAAGATTGCACTCAATGAGCTGTATAAGGCCATAAGTAAACAGGAAAACGCTCATCCAGAGGCAGCGCTCCTAGAGGCCGGGGACTTTAATGCAGGGAAACTTAAATCCGTTCTCCCTAATTTCTACCAGCATGTTAAATGAAAAAACTCTAGACCACCTTTACTCCACACACAGAGACGCGTACAAAGCTCTCCCTTGCCCTCCATTTGGCAAATCTGACCATAACGCTATCCTCCTGATTCCTGCTTATAAGCAAAAACTAAAGCAGGAAGCACCAGTGACTCGGTTAATAAGGAAGTGGTCAGATGACGCAGATGCTAAGCTACAGGACTGTTTTGCTAGCACAGACCGGAATATGTTCCGGGATTCTTCCGATAGCATTGAGGAGTACACTACATCAGTCACTGGTTTCATCAATAAGTGCATCGATGACGTCGTCCACACAGTGACCGTACGTACATACCCCAACCAGAAGCCATGGATTATAGGCAACATCCGCACTGAGCTAAAGGGTAGAGCTGCCACCTTCAAGGAGCGGGACTCTAACCCAGATGCTTATAAGATATCCCGCTATGCCCTCCGACAAGCCATCAAAAAGGCAAAGCGTCAATACAGGACTAAGATTGAATCGTACTACACCGGCTCTGATGCTCGTTGGATGTAGCAGGGCTTGAAAACTATTACAGACTACAAAGGGAAGCACAGCCACGAGCTGCCCAGTGACACAAGCCTACTAGACGAGCTAAATCACTTCTATGCTCGCTTCGAGGCAAGCAACACTGAAGCATGCATGAGAGCATCAGCTGTTCCGGTTGACTATGTGATCAAGCTCTCTGTAGCCGATGTGAGTAAAACTTTTAAACAGGTCAACATTCACAAGGCCGCAGGGCCAGACGGATTACTAGGACGTGTACTCCGAGCATGCGCTGACCAACTGGCAAGTGTCTTCACTGACATTTTCAACATGTCCCTGACTGAGTCTGTAATACCAACATGTTTCAAGCAGACCACCATAGTCCCTGTGCCCAAGAACACTACGATAACCTACCTAAATGACTACCGACCCGTAGCACTCACGTCTGTAGCCATGAAGTGCTTTGAAAGGCTGGTCATGGCTCACATCAACACCATTGTCCCAGAAACCCTAGACCCACTCCAATTTGCATACCGCCCCAACAGATCCACAGATGATGCAATCTCTATTGCAGTCCACACTGCCCTTTCCCACCTGGGACATGATTTGGAAAGGCACACACCTGTCTATATAAGGTCCCACCGTTGACAGTGCATGTCAGAGCAAAAACCAAGCCATGAGGTCGAAGGAATTGTCCGTAGAGCTCTGAGACAGGATTGTGTCGAGGCACAGATCTGGGGATGGGTACCAAAAAATGTCTGCAGCATTGAAGGTCCCCAAGAACACAGTGGCCTCCATCATTCTTAAATGGAAGAAGTTTGGAACCACCAAGATTCTTCCTAGAGCTGGCCACCCGGCCAAACTGAGCAATCAGGGGAGAAGGGCCTTGGTCAGGGAGGTGACCAATAACCCAATGGTCACTAACAGAGCTCTGGAGTTCCTCTGTGGAGATGGGAGAACCTTCCAGAAGGACAACCATCTCTGCAGCACTCCACCATTCAGGCCTTTATGGTAGAGGGGCCAGACGGAAGCCACTCCTCTGTAAAAGGCAAATGACAGCCTGCTTGGAGTTTGCCAAAAGGCACCTAAAGGACTCTTAGTCCATGAGAAACAAGATTCTCTGGTCTGACGAAACCAAGATTGAACTCTTTGGCCTGAATGCCAAGCGCCATGTCTGGAAGAAACGTGGCACCATCCCTATGGTGAAGCATCATGCTGTGGGGATGTTTTTCAGCGGCAGGGCCTGGGAGACTAGTCAGGATCGAGGGAAAGATGAACGGCGCAAAGTGCAGAAAGATCCTTGATGAAAACCTGCTCCAGATCGCTCAGGACCTCAGACTGGGGCGAAGGTTCACCTTCCAACAGGACAACAACCTTAAGCACCCTACCAAGACAACACAGGAGTGGCTTCGGGACAAGTCTCTGAATGTCCTTGAGTGGCCCAGCCAGAGCGCGGACTTGAACCCAATCGAACATCTCTGGAGAGACCTGAAAATAACTGTGCAGCGATGACCCCCATCCAACCTGACAGAGCTCGAGAGGATTTGCAGAGAAGAATGGGAGAAACTCCCCAAATGCAGGTGTGCCAAGCTTGTAGCATCATACCCAAGAAGACTCGAGACTGTAATCGCTGCCAAAGGTGCTTCAACAAAGTACTGAGTAAAGGGTCTGAATACTTATGTAAATGTGATATCAGTTTATTATTTTAAATCAATTCGAAAAAAATCTAAAAACTAGTTTTTTCTTTGTAATTATGGGGTCTTGTGTGTAGATTGATGAGGGGGGGAAACAATTTAATCAATTTTAGAATAAGGGATCTGAATACTTTCCGAATGCACTGTAAACTGAAGAGAATCTAGTATATAAACTGAAGAGAACCTAGTATATAAACTGAAGAGAACCTAGTATATAAACTGAAGAGAACCTAGTATATAAACTGGAGAGAACCTAGTATATAAACTGGAGAGAACCTAGTATATAAACAGAAGATAACCTAGTATATAAACTGAAGAGAACCTAGTATATAAACTGAAGAGAACCTAGTATATAAACTGGAGAGAACCTAGTATATAAACTGGAGAGAACCTAGTATATAAACAGAAGATAACCTAGTATATAAACTGAAGAGAACCTAGTATATAAACTGGAGAGAACCTAGTATATAAACTGGAGAGAACCTAGTATATAAACAGAAGATAACCTAGTATATAAACTGGAGAGAACCTAGTATATCAACTGAAGAGAACCTAGTATAAAAACTGAACTGAACCTTGTATATAAACTGGAGATGTAGTATGAGCTCACAGCAGACAGGTTAAAGGTCATACTGGGGGTTTACATGAGAGTGAGAGAGACTGGAGATGACATTGTGGACTGGCTTCCCTGAGTTCAGACCATGTGCTGTGAGGGAGTGAAATTGGTCTCGGGTTATTTTGCTGACAGTGTGTGTGCGTACTCACGCTGGGACTGGGATACCATTTTGGCTCGGCTGCGCCCCCTGCTGTCAGTCACAGTAGCGCTGGCTCCGACGGCACTGCCGGCGCTTGTCCTCCTCGTACGCACACGACCTGTAGACAACAACACACACAGCGAGTTAGCGAGAGAGTTTAAGTCACTACACTACAAATTATACTGTATCCAAGCAGCTGTGCACCACAGTTCACCACGACACAAAACTGAAAGAAACTGCTTTAAAACAGACAAGTGACAAAAGATCTGGATGGGGAGAGAGAGTCTTCTGAAACACAGATATAAGGAGAGACAAACAACTGAATATTTCTACACATTCACACAAAGAACACCTTCTCACTGAAGGGTTCCATCAGAAATGCATTGGATCTGAGAAAGGTTTGTCTAAAGCAGCTAGCAACATCATGACAACACAACTTTCTTTACAGTACGTCAAACTGTGCATATTATACACAATGTAAGATATTAATTTGCAAAATCATAAATAAAAGAACACTGGCATTATCATACTTGCAATCCAGCCAAGTAATGTTCCTAAAAGCTAGGACAACACACTGACTGATGCTGAGAAAGAGATTGGGGAGTTCAGATGTCTGCTAATTTTGGACTGTGTTATCAAACAAGTAGTCTTACATTTTTCCACCAAACCTCTCCAATTTTAGATCTACAGACACACATGCACTCCCAAACACCACACATTGAGAATTTATCTTTCCACAACAGCTGGGACTTGGCCATAGCTGGGACTTGGCTAAGTAACACCTTAGCCCAGGGTTTCCCAAAGTCAGTCTACACACAGCGTGTGTAGACTGATAATAAGACTCATTATTGGCTAAGACAGGGTTTCCAAACTCAGTCCAGCTGTGTAATGCTAGGGCAAAAACCAAAATGTGCACCCGGCGGAGGCAGGACCGAGTTTGGAAACCCTGCCTTAGCCAATAATGAGTCTTATTATCAGTCTACACATGCTGTTTGATAGAATGTGGGCAGAAGCTGTGACCTTATTTTCATTGGAAGATGTTTGATAGGCGAAGTCCTACTCAGTCAGAGAGTGTTGTACTAGATTCTAGAACAACCGCATTACACAACAGGATAGGGAAAGCCCTTTCTTTGGGTCTATAAAGTCTATCAGTGACATCTAGATAATGATAAGAGTATAAGTATATACCAGGGACTAAACATTTTCAACCAAGAGGTAGAGGATAACCTTGAGAAGCAGGTAACACTAAACCTCAGCAACATCTGACTCCTTAAATCGGACCACTTACACACAGACAGAGACCAAAGGGTGGGAGAGTTTCACTGCATGCAACATTCACCTTTACATACATAACACAGGGTCCTTGCCCTTCGCTAATCACTAATAAACAAAACGTAAAAGATAACAACATAAGGAGGATAACAAAAGTTGTGGGGGGGAGGTGAGGTTTTATGGTGTGCTGTGCTGACTGCACATAGCTATCTAACCCTGTCTGTCGTCAGTCAACAGTGATTATTACCATGTTGGTCAAACATGCAGACCACATAACACACTAAATAGGTTGTACGTTGGTGTGTAGACAAGATAGAAAAGAGGGGGGGGGGGGGGGGGTCAGCCGAGCTTTTGACTGTCCCCGACAGACGCAGAACACATACATACAGATCTTACCAGTATGAATTTTACCAGGTGTGCCATCTTTTGGGCATAAAGCAAAGCGGGGGGCGGTGGGTGAAGAGAGGTATAGAGTTAGACATTAGTACCAGTTAGCCGAGAGAGAGAAATAGAGCGAGAGTGAGAAAGAGGGAGAGAGAGAGAAAGAGGGAGAGATAAAGAAAGAGTGAAAGAGAGAGATAGAAAGATGGAGAGAGAGAGAAAGAGAGAGATAGCAAGATGGAGAGAGAGAAAGAGAGCGAAAGAGAGAGGGAAAGAAAGAGGGGGAGAGAGAGAAGGGGGAGAGACAGAGACAGGTGGGTGGGAGAAAGAGGTCACATTAGTAATGGACAGTAAGCAGTAAAATCCACAGGGACGCGTTAGGGCAAGAACAGAGGGACAGCAACTGGATTGCAGCACGCCTCAGTATCAAATTGCATACATTTTGGGGGTATATGGAGAGTTTTTCATCATTATTTATCATGGACTTCAATATTTATATAATGGTCAGTAGTCATATCTTAAAGTGATTATAGGCAGCTATTTATCATGTTTAGTTTAATTAGTTTACATACAAAACTTTGCAGCCTGTCTATCTGCACATTTTGGCCTTTTTGTCTGTTTCTTGTTTCTCTTCAGAGCACAGCTTAATGATGTCTTACTAACAACCATCACATTAATTAATATCTCCAATCAGGCCATAAAAGCCAGTGGTTTTCAGATTTTAATTTATTCTAAATAATTTAATTAAGACACCATGGTGACTTTGAGAAATGACTGTTCCAGAACTGACATCCTGTGACCATTACATTTTTAAATGTTGACTGGTGGTAGTTCGGGCTTGGCATAGATGGACCTGGGGAGAGGGGTAGAGTGTGTGTGTGTGTTAGGGATGGACACGTTTATTTGAATATTCAAATATCCGAACGGCACGTTTTTTTGGGGTCTTCACTTAAATTTTAAGGCTCAGAGTGTCATTTATGCCCAGCAAGCGTTAAACGTTGCGCACACGTAGTTTTTTGGCCTTGGTTGTAAGCTGTCTCAGCATTCAACTAGACAACTATTATAATAATAATAATTATTATCATTTTTGATTGTCTTACTACGATTTCCTTACTTCAAATTAGGTTTTCGGCTGAGAGCCGTTACACATTCTATTTATTTTCTTTATTTTCCCTCTCAAATGCCTGTTATAAGACTGGGAATATAATTATATACATCTACAAGTGGTGCTTTTGTAATTTCGTCTGCACAAGGGATTCACCTTAATTTCTTTTATTTAAAAAATGATTATCTCTCTTTTTGCTGTTTGATCCACTAACAAAACACGACTTTAAAGAGCGGGACTGTGGGTTTAGGTTTAAGACCGCACTCTCACAGACATACTGTGCGAAGAGAACATGCTCTATTTAGGCTTGTACCTCGTTTGGGGAGGTACTGTCTGGGATGGGGGGAGGGGGTGGGGGGAGGGGTTGAACTGTTCAGTTCTAATGTTGTCATTCTGTCTTTTTTGGGTTTTTTTCGGTACTTTTTCTCAACATCTACCACCGTACATTATTACTCTGAGACAAGTTATTCTGGGGTTTCTGGGCGCTCATTGCTTTTCCATTCTATGCTCTAATGACGGGGTTGTATAACGGGAATGCCCAGAGGGGCCGAAACAATGCGATCAAATACATTTCGTGGAACACCAAAGGGGTTAATAACCCAGTGAAACGTAAGAGGGTGTTGACACACTTAAAGGGTCTGAATGCAAATGTTGCATTTCTACAAGAGACTCACTTGAGGACTGGTGAGCACTTTAGGATGCGTAGGGACTGGGTTGGTCAAGTGTTCCACTCTAACTTTCATAGTAAATCAAGAGGGGCTGCCATTTTGGTTGATAAAGTCACTCCCTTTGTAGCTTCTGAGGTTATCGCTGATCCTAAGGGACGATACGTCATAGTAACCGGTAAACTGTTTTCTACCCCTCTTGTTTTGGCTAGTGTTTATGCTCCCAATTGGGATGACACAAGTTTCATTTCTTCCTTTTTGTCTGCTATACCCAATTTAGATTCTCATTTATTGATTTTAGGGGGGGATTTCAACTGCAAAATGTCCCCAGTTCTTGACAAGTCCTCACGAACAACTACAGGCCCATCTAAATGTGCCCTACTTATTCAAGCCTTTCTTCAGAAATATGCCATGTTTGAGGCCTGGCGTTTCCTACATCCTACAGATAGACAGTATTCCTTTTATTCTCATGTTCATCAAACATACTCCCGGATTGATTACTTCTTTTTGGACAAAAAACTTTTGCCTAACCTTCGGCAGTGTACTTACAAGAGTATTGTTATTTCGGACCATTCACCATTAGTGCTTGAACTAGAGTTTCCCCAGCGACCTCCTATGTGTTATCAATGGCGTCTTAACCCCATTTTACTCTCAGATAAGGAGTTTGTCAATTTCATTTCTTCTGAAATCACCTTATTCCTAGAAACTAATTCAACACCAGGTATGTCCTGCTCTACCATATGGGAGTCTCTCAAAGCATACCTACGTGGCCAAATTATTTCTTATACAGCCAACCAAAACAGAGTTCGCTCTCAGCGACTTCGGGACCTGAGCGAATCCATAGCCACATTGGATGAGAAGTATGCCACGGTTCCTTCCTCTGATCTGCATAAAGAGCGCCAACTACTCCAATCTGAATTTGATGAGCTTTCTACCAGGCAAGCTGAACAGCTACTCTTGCGAGCTCGGTACAGAGTGTATGAACAAGGCGACAAGGCCAGTAAACTCCTTGCACATCAGATCCGTAAATCTGAGGCCTCACGTTTAATCCCACAAATAAGGACCCCGTCTGGTGCCACCACAGTTATACATAAAGAGATCAATGATCAATTCAAACAATTTTATTCTGCGCTATACACCTCTGAATCCCCTCAAGACCCTTTGCTGATTGATTCCTTCTTTAATGGCCTGAATATGCCTTCAATTGATACAGACACCCATGACTATCTAGAAGAAGAATTTACACCTGAGGAAATTGCAACAGCAGTGTCCGCAATGAAAAGAGGTAAATCACCGGGTCCGGATGGTTTTCCAACCGAATTTTACAGGACGTTTTCTGGTCTGCTTTGCCCATTCTTGTCTCGACTATTTGCAGAGTGCCTTAATACCTCAAAGCTACCGCCTAGTCTTTATCAAGCTTCAATTTCATTACTATTAAAGAAAAACAAAGACCCTCTGGAATGTGGATCCTTTCGCCCAATCTCGCTTTTAAACTGTGATTACAAAATCCTAGCCAAGCTTTTAGCCATCCGTATGGAAGGCTCGCTGCATCAAGTAATACACTCTGACCAGACTGGCTTTGTGAGAAATAGGCATTTGTTTTTCAATATTAGGCGCCTTATGAATATACTGTACTCCCCTACGTCGGAGGACCCAGAGGTGGTGGTCTCACTTGATGCAGAAAAAGCGTTTGACCGCGTTGAGTGGGATTACCTAACAGCCACCCTTTATAGATTTGGCTTTGGCCCCAAATTCATTGCGTGGATAAAGATTCTTTATTTTTCCCCCATGGCTTCGGTACGGACTAACAACTTGTCCTCTGACTATTTTCCCTTGCACCGCGGATCCAGACAGGGCTGTCCACTCTCCCCCTTGTTGTTTGCTTTGGCAATCGAACCTCTCGCCATTGCATTACGCTCTAATGATGCCATTCAAGGAATAATCCGGACGGGCTCAGAGCAGAAAGTCTCGCTATATGCGGATGACCTCCTTTTGTTTATCTCTAACCCTGATACCTCATTGCCACGCGCCTTATCTGTTCTTAAAAGGTTTGGATCAATCTCAGGGTACAAGCTGAATCTAGGCAAGAGTGAGCTTTTTCCTGTAAACAAGGCTGCTTTAAAGTGCTCTTTTACAAGCTCTCAGTTTAGGATTGTCCGGGATCAATTCACCTACTTGGGAGTTAAAGTGACAAGGAAATATTCAAATCTGTTTCAGGAAAACTTGGTTGCTCTAGCAGACAGTTTGAAACAATCTTTTGCTTTTTGGAATGCGCTACCTCTTTCTCTTATCGGAAGGATTAATGTCATTAAAATGAGTGTGTTGCCCAAATTTCTATATTTATTTCAATGTCTACCCATTTTTATTCCAAAATCTTTTTTTATTTCACTGGATCAAACATTCATGCATTTTATTTGGGATGGCAAGGTACCACGGATTGGTAAAAAACATTTACAGAAGCCTAAGTCATTGGGGGGTTTAGCTCTACCAAATTTTCAGACATACTATTGGGCTGCAAATTTCAGAGCCCTTCTGTACTGGCTGCAGACTGATCCTACTGGCCCTAGACCAATCTGGGTCCAGATGGAGTCTGAATCGTGTAAACCTGCTGCACTTTCTTCTGTGTTGTGCTCGTCTCTCCCAGTGTCCCTAGGCAAAAGGTGTGTCAACCCAATTGTAAAGCAGTCTCTTAAAATTTGGAATCAGTTCCGCTTAGCCTTTGGCCTCCGAGGCTTTTCTCTATCAGGCCCAATCAATCAGAACATTTTATTTCCTCCATCTTTGAATGATGGGGCTTTTGACATCTGGCACTCACTAGGCCTCTCCTCACTAGCCCAATTATTCTTTGATGATACATTTGCCTCTTTTGCTTAGCTACAGGAAAGGTTCAACCTCCCCCAATCCCACTTTTTCCGCTATCTCCAGACTAGGAACTTTGTCAGAGCTAACACACCTGAATTTCCCCATAGGCCTGTGAATACAGCTATAGAGAGCATCCTGGAGCTGAACAAGCTTCCTAGGGGCGCAATTTCAGATGTATATGCAATCATTCATGACTTACAGAACCCTTCTTTGGTGCCTTTAAAGACTCGATGGGAAAAGGATTTGGGGGAGGAACTTGGGGAAGACACCTGGGAATCTGTGCTGCGCAGGGTGCATTCGTCCTCTTTTAGCACTAGACACAGCCTCATTCAATTCAAGGTGGTTCACCGTATCCACTGGTCTGGGGCCAGACTTGGAAGAATATTCTCTGATTTTGATCCTACCTGTGTCAGATGTAAAATTGAACCGGCCACACTGTTGCATATGTTCTGGGGCTGTCATAAACTGTCAGGTTTCTGGGAATTAATATTTAAATGTTTCTCTGATATATATAACACTGTTATAGATCCCTCTCCCCTTACAGCCCTTTTTGGAGTACTGCCCATAAGCACCCCCCTGTCAAGAATCCAGTCGGACACTGTTGCTTATACAACTCTTTTAGCTAGACGGCTAATACTACAGAACTGGAAGATGGCAGCTCCCCCATCTTATAAATATTGGGTGAGAGACGTGTTGTGCTCTCTGAAACTAGAAAAAATTAAATTCAATTCACGTGGGAACCCCAAACTGTTTAATGAGGCTTGGGCTCCATTCCGGTCTTACTTTAAACAGTCCATCCTCTGATAGCATTCCTATTAAAACCAAAATAAGTCTGTATTTGACCCCCCTGTGACTTAGGGGTTGGATGAGCATTTCTCTGTGTTTTTTTTCTGGGGTGGGGGTGGGGGGCATTAAGGTTGATGTGCTTATTGATTGTGACCTGCGGATGCCTTGTTCATCTCGCCCGGGCAGAGACTAAGGTGTGAGCTTGTTTTTCCCAGTTATTTTTATTTTTTTAATTCTGTTCACGCCTACATAAAATTATCAATATTCATTTTTTATTTTAAAGCATTGTAACTTTTTATTTTTGGTCCAGTGGATGATTGGTCTGTGGCCTTGACTGTCTGTGAGTGGTTGCATTTCTCCACCCCATCCCTTAACTGTTTACAGGAACAATGGTGAGGTGTTTGCTCTGTCCCTATACTATAGATTGCCCTTTAACATTTTGTAGCCTTCTGCCTGGTGTGTTTAACTTGTCTAAAGTATGGTATCTTTAAAGTTATTATTATTTTTTTTATATATTTTTTTTTTATATGTATTATTTGTATTTTTGTCTAGTTGAGTATATTATTTATATTGCTTTGTCTTGTCTGTGTGTGTGTAAAACTTAATAAACAGAGTTCTCAAATATCCGAACGGGCGTTAGTATTCGACTACTACATGTATATACATTTTTAAAGGTTTTGTCTCAAATTAAATAAAAGTGTCTATGTTACATTGCCACATAGCCTACAATGATAGACCATTACATACATTTTTAAAATAAAACCACAGTTTTATGACAGTTTTTATGTGTGCCCCATAAAAAAGACTTACCGGTAACCTACAGACGTTTCACAGGTGTAGCTTGTTGTTTTGTCGGTCAATCACAGCGGCGCTACAGTCAGAGGCTATGTGTAGCAAGTGAAGTGGGAGATTTCTAATCAATGCTAAATGGAATTAACATGACGTAATTAAGTTGGCTAAATGAGAAAGCGTAGGCTACAATGACCAACCAGCAGGTTTCATATGAATGGAGTTGTTGTAGACATGGGATGGGGAGTGCAGCAAATTAGCCTCAATTAGCCTTGTTACTTTAGCTAGCTAGCTAGATAACTTAGCTGGCTACTGTAACTAGCTAGCTTCTTTATAACGATTTGATGCAGTGAAAACAGGCACTACCCGATGGTATGATCGATAACTTATGGCAGAAACAAGTTTGTCTAACTAGCGCGAGTCAGTTTGGCTACTTTCTGTCTCTCTCTCTCCATGCCACACATAGACTGTCACACACACACACCGGCCTCTGCTCATCTCCCGCCCCTACCCCACCCGCTGAAACAAGCAGAGCACAGCGCACCGGCTCTCTCACGAGCAAGTCTCCATTTACATGTATTTCGACTATCTGGATATCCGAAGAAATATCATGATATTATTTGAATAATGAAATCATTTAAAATGCCCATCCCTAGTGTGTGTGGGGTTTACCTAGAGAGGCGTAGGAGCCTGGGGGCAGAGCAGCGGCTGAGCTGAAGGGAGAAGCGGAGGGCACGATAACCAGACGGGATTTGGCGCTGGCCGCGGCATTCACATCGATGTCACTACGGGAACGCTGGAGAGAACCGCCTGGGTTAGAGTTCACCCTGGAACTCACCATCTTACCTGCCATCGGGGAGAACGGGAGAGGTTGAAATATCAACACATTCTACATTTAAATAGTCTGTATTTAGTCTCACCGAGGAAAAAATTATCATCGGATTTGCAAGAGAGACCTGACATAACCCACAAATAGAAAGAGGTGGCATGAAATAAACAACACATGTTGAGAAATTAATACTGTAGTAGCTAGTACTCTTACCCCTTGTTATGCTGCCACCTATGACACTCTTGACAGACAGGGGCCGGCTGAGGAGAGAGAAGGACACACCATTATGGAGTTATTGTAAACAGCTCAGTATCCCTGTACTTCACACTAACAAAACAAAGTCATAGGCCAGGGCTCAGAGCCCTCTGATGGTGTAGGGCAAAACATGATTCAAACTACCAGTGACTCAAACTGCCAAAGACATTATAAAAGGTAAAGGTCTGGACACCAGTTCTGGGCTCAGACCCAACTGATGATGAGGATGATGATGCAGGGGGAAAGAACATCCTTAGAGGAAGATTAGCTCACTCTCTCCAGTCGTTAAACTGGATCAACCGATTCAATCTACCTCAGTGTGTCCATGAGGCAGACAAATCCATTAGTGGTGTCTTCAAATCAATGATAAATGGTCGTTATCCACATCATCCTGAATCATATGGAGGAAGGGATAAATAGAGGGGAGGGAGGGATGGAAGGGATGGATGGAGTCTTACTTGAGGCTCTTCTGAGAGGAGGAAGAGGAGCCGTCTGACTGGGGGAGTGGTTGATGGATGAAGGGATGAAAGTAAACCGGGATGGAGGGAAGGAGGGAGGGATAGAGGGAGAGGTAGAAGGAGGGGTATCTTACTTGAGGCTCTCCTGAGAGGAGGAGGATGAGCGGTCTGATTGGGGGAGGGACACAATGCTGTCAGAACTTTTCAGGTGAGACTGGAGAGCCTTCTGATAGCTCGACTCCAGGGCCTGGAACAGATGCTCTGCCTCCCGGCTGTAGTGGCCATGGAAACCCCAATAACACCTATGGGTGAGGGGGGGTGAGAGAAGAAGGTTAGAGGTCACATGAAGGTCACAGCCCCTCCTATCAGTACATGAACAGAACTGTCAGCACACGTAATTTTTTAAAAACATTTTAGTCATTTAGCATACGCTCTTATCCAGAGCGACTTACAGTAGCAATTAGGGTTAAGTGCCTTGCTCAAGGGCACATCGCCAGAGCCTTCTCGGCTCTGGGATTCAAACCAGCAAACTTTCAGTTACTGGCCCAATGCTCTAACCACTAGGCTACCTGCCACCCACATGCCTCTGATAGGTCACCAGCAGAGAAAGTGACATGAGACGATGCCCAGAGGAATTAATAATTGTTCTAATTATCACTAGTAGTAAAATAAGCGACACAGAGAGATGTAATTTTATTCCAAATTGTCATCCACTTGTATCAGTCATGAAATCATAAAGCAATATATTACTTTTTATAAAACTGCAAAGACCAATTCATTGTTTTACTGAGGACAAATTCAGACTAATTTACCAAATAAACAACCATAAAAACAGAACTTACTTCCTGGCCACGGATCTGGCCTCTGAGTCGGCATCATGTATCCCTTTCTTGATGGTCTCCGTCAGAACAGTCACGTGCCTGGTGGGATAGTAGGGAAACATGACAGAGACCACTTCAGGTACAGCAGCCAGGAAACCACAACTATACCAATGGAGAGGACACACAGACTTCCTCATTCCCCCCCTCCCCAAGACTTCTGTTTACACTCCTTTCTTCTCTCTCTCTCCCTCTACTATCCCACAGCTCTTCTGCTATCCTCCACTCTCCTTCTCCACGGGTGGAAAGTGACCACATAGCACGCTTTCGACATGCTTTTTAAACTCTCTGCTGGGTTGTCGTGGCAACCACAGGGGATGCTTCGTAGAGAGTCTTATGGTGATGGCTCACCCCAGGCCTCCAGAATCATCAATTTAACTAGCAAAGACCAGGGATCATCAGTCGCCCAGTCAGCCAACACCCAACTACTTACGGTAAATGTCACACGCCGAAGAGGAGAAAAGAGGAGAGAGAAGGAGAGGAGAGAGGGAATTCTAAAGTACAGCAGCCACCCCTCTCTACACAAACACAAACACTGGCTGAGATCCTGTATTAGCATGCAGAGTGTATCCTGAAAGGGTGTGTGCTTACCTCTCCAGTGTGTGCGTCTGCCACTCTAGTAATAACAACTCTAAGAACTCATAACTGCGCCTGGAGAGGGAAGACATGAGAGTTAACACATTTATAAGGGAAACCTCAGGAAAAAGGTCGCAGATTTTCACACCGAATAATTTCAAATTTCAAAGGATCTTTGAGTGTCTTTACCTTCTGACGGCCACTGATTTGGACAGGCAGTTACTAGTGATGATGGGGATGAGACGTGAGTAGTGTGTGTGCTGGAAGAGAAGAGGAGGTCCCAGAGGTCTTCAAATACAGGTTATTTCACACCTCCCAGTGTCTTAACAACACATAACATTTCACAACCAGATATCAGTCATACTGAGTAATAAATACATCAGGAAATTGTTTATTTTCTGTTTGTTACAGTAGCTAATGCATGAATCCCACTCCTCCAATGTGATTCAACCTCTGACGTACAGTATATGACAGACTGTATATACAGTTTGTGTGTGTGCAGTACTCACCCTGAGGATGAGCCGTATGGCTGCCATCCCAGACGTAGCCATGACCTTGGCACTGTTGGGCACCAGGTTGAGCAGTGTGGGCATTAGCGTCTCTGCACAGTGGTCAAACTTGTTGCCCATTAACGTGGACAGGTATCTGAAGAGGGGAGGGGAGAGATTGAACACATACAGTGAGGGAAAAAAGTATTTGATCCCCTGCTGATTTCGTCCGTTTGCCCACTGACAAAGACATGATCAGTCTCTAATTTTAATGGTAGGTTTATTTGAACAGTGGGAGACAGAATAACAACAAAAAAATCCAGAAAAACGCATGTCAAAAATGTTATGAATTGATTTGCATTTAATGAGGGAAATAAGTATTTGACCCCTCTGCAAAACATGACTTAGTACTTGGTGGCAAAACCCTTGTTGGCAATCACAGAGGTCAGACGTTTCTTGTAGTTGGCCACCAGGGTTGCACACATGTCAGGAGGTATTTTGTTCCACTCCTCTTTGCAGATCTTCTCCAAGTCATTAAGGTTTCGAGGCTGACGTTTGGCAACTCAAACCTTCAGCTCCCTCCACAAATGTTCTATGGGATTAAGGTCTGGAGACTAGCTAGGCCACTCCAGGACCTTAATGTGCCTCTTCTTGAGCCACTCCTTTGTTGCCTTGGCCGTGTGTTTTGGGTCATTGTCATGCTGGAATACCCATCCACTACCCATTTTTAATGCCCTGGCTGAGGGAGGTTCTCACCCAAGATTTGACGGTACATGGCCCCGTCCATCGTCCCTTTGATGCGGTGAAGTTGTCCTGTCCCCTTAGCAGAAAAACACCCCCAAAGCATAATGTTTCCAACTCCATGTTTGACGGTGGGGATGGTGTTCTTGGGGTCATAGGCAGCATTCCTCCTCCTCCAAACACGGCGAGTTGAGTTGATGCCAAAGAGCTCGATTTTGGTCTCATCTGACCACAACACTTTCACCCAGTTCTCCTCTGAATCATTCAGATGTTCATTGGCAAACTTCAGACGGCCCTGTATATGTGTTTTCTTGAGCAGGGGGACCTTGCGGGCGCTGCAGGATTTCAGTCCTTCACGGCGTAGTGTGTTACCAATTGTTTTCTTGGTGACTATGGTCCCAGCTGCCTTGAGATCATTGACAAGATCCTCCCGTGTAGTTCTGGGCTGATTCCTCACCGTTCTCATGATCATTGCAACTCCACGAGGTGAGAACTTGCATGGAGCCCCAGGCTGAGGGAAGTTGACAGTTATTTTGTGTTTCTTCCATTTGCGAATAATCGCACCAACTGTTGTCACCTTCTCACCAAGCTGCTTGGCGATGGTCTTGTAGCCCATTCCAGCCTTGTGTAGATCTACAATCTTGTCCTTGACATCCTTGGAGAGCTCTTTGGTCTTGGCCATGGTGGAGAGTTTGGAATCTGATTGATTGATTGCTTCTGATGACAGGTGTCTTTTATACAGGTAACAAACTGAGATTAGGAGCGCTCCCTTTAAGAGTGTGCTCCTAATCTCAGCTCGTTACCTGTATAAAAGACACCTGGGAGCCAGAAATCTTTCTGATTGAGAGGGGGTCAAATACTTATTTCCCTCATTAAAATGAAAATCAATTTATAACATTTTTGACATGCGTTTTTCTGGATTTTTGTTGTTGTTATTCTGTCTCTCACTGTTCAAATAAACCTACCATTAAAATTATAGACTGATCATTTCTTTTTCAGTGGGCAAACGTACAAAATCAGCAGGGGATCAAATACTGTTTTCCCTCACTGTACAGCAAATCAATATCAATCAAAGTTGTTAAACCTCCTCAAACATTTGATTTAATGTTCTAGACTAATGTACTGGAACTTATACTGAACAAATATATAAATGCAACATGCAACATTTTCAAAGATTTTGCTGAGTTACAGTTCATAAATGTATAAGAAAATCAGTCAATTGAAATAAATGAATTAGGCCCTAATCTATGGATTTCACATGACTGGGCGCAGCCATGGGTGGGCCTGGGAGGGCATAGGCCCACCCACTTGGGAGCCAGGCCGATCCACTGGGGAGCCAGGCCCAGCCAATCAGAATGATTTTTTCCCTACAAAAGGGCTTTATTATAGACAGAAATACTCCTCAGCACCCCACCGGATGTGGAGGTCCTGGGCTTGCGTGGTTACACGTGATCTGCGGTTGTGAGGCCAGTTTGACGTATTGCCAAATTCTCTAAAACGACGTTGGAGGCGGCTTATGGTAGAGAAATTTACATTCAATTCTCTGGCAACAGCTCTGGTGGGAATTCCTGCAGTCAGCATGCCAATTGCACGCTCCCTCAAAACTTGATACATCTGTGGCATTGTTTTGTGTGACAAAACTGCAGATGTTAGAGTGGCCTTTTATTGTCCCCAGCACAAGGTGCACCTGTGTAATGATCATGCTGTTTAATCAGCTTCATGATATGCTACACCTGTCAGGTGGATGGATTATCTTGACAAAGGATGAAATGCTCACTAACAGGGATGTAAACAAATTTGTGCCCAAAATTCGAGATGAATAAGCTTTTTGTGTGTATGGAAAATGTCTGGGATTTGTTATTTCATCTAATGAAACATGGGACCAACACTTTACATGTTGCGTTTATATTTTTGTTCAGTGTAGATATGGAGCAGAAGTAGTAGCAGCCTACAAGTTGTCCAGACTCAGAGTTGTTCATTGTCAGTCAGTGATGTGCTCCTAATGTGGTAGTGATGAGGTGCAACAGAGTCAAGATACACATTTAAAGATCATCAGGTTGATGGATTTACAGTCTAGGCCAGGTGGGACGAGGAGCTTCCCTCCCTCCCTTTAATATCACCACTTTACTGTGGCATTTCAATGAGCTGCTACATCTCTAACCACTGTCTCTGGTCAACCTTACTCAACTGGTCTGAGATAGCAGCTTTTGGAACAGATCGTTTTAACAGTGTAGCTAACTCTACTTAGCATAGAAGTGGAAGAGAGAGGTTGAAAGCTGGTTTGCGTGTCTGCAGGTCCTTACCCCAGTGTGATGCAGGCCTCTCGTACCACCTGAGACCTCAGGTCTTTAGCCGAAAGCTTCAGAGGGGCCTCCAGTAGACGGAGCTGCTGAGGGAAACTATCATACTCCATCGCTCCAGCCAGGAGCAGAGAACGCACCTTCTTCAGCTAGACAGAGGAAGCACAAACTATTACGCTACAACCGTAGTTTCTGACTGTTTATAGGCTACTACTGTCAACACCAGAATATACAGTACAAGGTGATGAGATGGTCATGCAGCTATTGATCATTAGTGGTTGCGGTCCTTACAGCGATGACTCGGTGCTCCCAGTCGTTTTTGTCGTCAGACAGAACCTCCCGGACCTTGGAGAGGTTGTCCTCCATCTCTCTGTTGGAATGGATCTGGAGAGGAGTGAAGAGACAGGAGTCAGACTGGGGTTGATGGCAATTTATATTGTAAACACACACACAGAGCACCCTTATCTGTGCATGTTACCTGGATAGAAGGAACCTCTTCAAAAGCCTTGATGAAGTCCTCCTCATCTACTGCTCCTGCAGCAGCATCTTTAGCAGAGATCTTGCCGGGTCCGGTGGCAGAGCTGGGCCTGCGGACAGAAGCTGGAGCTACAGTCCTCCTCCCACTGGGGGGCGCCTTGGAGGACGATACGGAGGAGGAGGACCTGCCCCCATCCACAGAGTCCTCATCCTCAAAGTTCTTATCTGACAGGGGAGTGAGAAGAGGAGTGGCGTTAATCCAGTTTGAAGTCATTTCATCTCTGCATTGGTGACCACCATGTTCATTAGGACACACCTTAGGGTTACAAAAACAAGCATTTTATATTGGACAGCTAGCCTAGTATGTTCCAGTTTCACTTTTGTTCTTATGTTTCCTGCCTACTAAGCTCGACCCTGTTGTTTTGGGTGAGAGAGTGCATGCCTGAACCCACCCATCTGCCGTGCTGGGTGTAGCTAGCTCATTTAATCTGGATTGTCAATGTTACATGAATACAAGCCGTTCTGTCACCTCTCCAGTTTTCCGGTTCACACAAGGGATTATGAATGAAGGGAAAATATGATCCTGGAGAGATGCCTTGAGCCAGCATTATTTTACAGAAATGCTCTGTGAGAGAACGGTAATGTACTCCTTAGAAGGAAGACAAACTGCACACGATAAAACATTTTTTTTCTTAGGAGGGATTCATACAATAAAAATAGGTCATCAAAGCCTGTTCAAAGGTTGTGTCCCTATCACCATAGTAACGCTAGTGATAATTATGAAAGACACCAAAACAAGACACCATTCAGACAACAAGACCAATATCTCCATAAACAAAGCAACAGGCAGGCACACAGAGAGAAACGCCCCGTTCACAGCTCAGCCTTCCCCCACTCATCCTCCTCTCACAACCCTCCATTCCTCCACCAGCCTGCTAACCTGTAATTACCATGAAAGCAGTATATATCCACTAACACAGAGAGAGAGAGAGAGAGAGAGAGAGAGAGAGAGAGAGAGAGAGAGAGAGAGAGAGAGAGAGAGAGATTGAGAGAGAGGGAGAGACAGAGAGAGAGACAGAGAGAGAGACAGAGAGAGAGAGAAGAATGAGAAAGGCAGATAAATTGGGGAAAAGAGAGGAGGAAAATATAGGGCGAGGTGTCGGTAGGTAGTTTGAGAGGAATAGAGGGAGAGAGAGAAACATACCACGTGAAGAGAAGAAGAGAATATATAATAAATAGCATCAGGTTCTTACAGGCACAGATCTTCTTACACACCAGCTTCCTTAGCATCATGATCTATAGCACGCGCGCTAAACCATTTCCTCACCACGCTTCTGCATCAACAGTGTGTGTGTGTCTGCGTGACGCGTGCCTTGGTGAGGGTGCGTGTGCAGCTCTGTGATGACACAGTGCTAGACCAGCTTCCCCCTTAAGCCCTTCTGTCCAAGGGTTAGCTGTCAAACACAGCGGGGTGTGTGTGTGTGTGGGTGTAGCATGAAGATGCTTGCAGCTCCTGCATTGCCAGCATGGTGTGACATGTCCTTAGGGACACTGGCTGTCCACCACAGAGGGAGGGGAGGGGCCAGCACGTGTGATGTCACCTCTGATCAGTCATTGTTTATTCAGGGTGTTGGTGGAGGAGAAAACAAAACCAAAGGAACCTAGCCTGGTGGTCATTGGCTTAGGACATAGTCCCACTACTGTTATTTACACTGCATTATGCATATTCATTAAATATATGTATGAATATGTATGTAAATTCATAAATATTTTTACTGTGTTTGGCGCCGCACGGCGCACCATAACACTAGCAGACCTCAACATTGTGTCGGTTTTATTTTCCCCCGGAAACCTGTTTAGCATGCTGTGAAACTCTCAGTGAAAACGGTCACTAGCTCACCCACCCAGAGATAAGAAAGCTTTTGTTCCAACATAACAAAAGCATAAAATCTGTTCTGCATTGCCTCATGCAAGCTGCTGAATGTATACATGGTTTGCCTTGAGTCTTCCTGCTCTAGTATCCATCTACCTTTTCTTTATATACAGGAAGGTGTAAAACATAAAGCACATACTGGTATTAGAAAACATCCCTCATGTTCGTATGCATACTCACACAGCAATGCTTTATTACATTGATTAAGAGTAGACACTAGTTATGACCCCCGGGCTCTCTAGCTCTCATCACCGCCGTAGTGTTAGTTATTTATGTATGGAGTGTGGGGGCTAGCATTATCAGTGAGAAAATAGTCAATACAGTGAGGACTGTGGTTAGCATTATAGTACCAAAGAAATAGGGAGGGGACTGCAGCCTGTGAAAAGGCTCATCCAACAACACCCATCTTATTGATGGCACACCTTCCATTTGCTTTCCACTGAGGCTAGCAGCATTACGATACCAGAGAGACAGGGAGGCGACTGCAGCATGTGGGATGGCTCAATACTTTACTAGGAGTAAATGTAACATTTATCCAACAGCATCCATCTCATTGATTGAACACCTTCAATCAGTTTTTCACTGATCGTTAAATGACGTTGAGAGAGTTTTAGACACAGAGATAGATAGAACTGTTCTATAATCTATGGTCTTAGAGTACTGAAAGAATAGCCTGAGACAAACTCCATGATTACGTTCAGAGAATCTGAGCACAAGACGTATGAGTCAACCCTCCCAAATACCATCTCTAAACAGAGACTATTTACTGGAACATCTTTAGTGAAAGAGCAAAACACGATCATGCATTTAGTTTATTGATTGTAGCAGTTACAGCAGCACTTAATCAAACACTGACACAAAAATGTCGAGCTGATTTATACACACACAGGGAGCCATTAACACAGTGGGCGGGCGGGCGGGGACACACACCCATTCTCTCTGGGGGCAGTAGTTAGGTCGTTAGCTGTGTGTCTGTAGCCTGTTGGAGAGCAGGGGTCGTGTTAGTAATCCACATCATCATCTAACTCCATGAGATCATGCCTGCTCTGCCCTCAGCCTGCTCTGCCCTCAGCCTGCTCTGCCCTCAGCCTGCTCTGCCCTCAGCCTGCTCTGCCCTCAGCCTGCTCTGCCTAGTGATATGATTACTGTAAGCTGGACTGTCCTGTTCTGCATGTAGGCTACTATGTATTATATGACCTATTTCCTTGAGCTGAATCGTCAAAGTTATGGACACTGGTCAATGACTGTAGGTCAATGACTGTATGGAGGATTGGTAGGGAGAGACAGGTAAGACCATCAGTGACTTGTCATTGATGATAGAGGAGGTATAATGATAGAGGAGGTATAATATGGGTGATGTCATGGAGAGGTTGTCCTCTCTGGCTCCCTCTGCTGGTGGAGGTGAAACTGCATTGTCTGCCCCATAGAGACATTCACATCATTGTTTGGCCCTATCTAGTTCATGGGAAGTTGTCTGACTGTAGTCTGCATCCTTCAGGAAGTTGTCCGACTGTAGTCTGCATCCCTCAGGAAGTTGTCCGACTGTAGTCTGCATCCTTCAGGAAGTTCAACAGTTCAAGTGTCCCCCGGCCGCCACAGATTCTCTCTACTAAACTAAAACCACCCCAACACTGCAGGGCTGCCACTGGCCGCATTCTGGCTGCTGCTGGAGTTGCTCTATAAAACAATATTATGCAGGAAACAGCTAGCTAGAGCTAGACAAGTACATGGAAGAGAAAAGAAGCCAGACGTGACAGCTCAGGAGGACCAATATAGGTCAGTACTCAGGCTTCAGGAATGTTACTGAAACGATGCACTGTACTGCCAAACTCAAAGATCATGGAGAGAACAGAGAAACAAAAATGGATGGGTGGATGGATGGAGAGGATGTCTGTGCCTCTGGGGAACAGGAACAGAATAGTAACTTACTGGGACTGTCAAATACTGAGCATTTCTCAGTATATGGAATATCATCAAGGGTCATTATTGCTGTTTCAGGATTACTATAAGGACAAACACTTACTAACAAAACCACCATCCAAATTTACTAAGGGAGAATGCCATTAACAGAGTACACACTACACTACCTAATCTGTCCACTAGATGCTGAAGCACCCTGTGTGCTGCACAGGTTGGCATTTATTGGGATGACTCACGTACTGGAGGCAGCTCTGCAGGGTAGTCACTAGCTGGCACAGCCACAAAGTTATCAAATCTGCTAACCACATGCCTAACCTTAAATTAAAGGTAACATTCACCCAAATGTAATGTTATATTGTTTTTGTGCATCTCTGAGCAATGTTATATTGTTTCCCGGGGTACATTTATTTTGGTGTATCTGAGCTACTGCCGTTCAAGCAGGCAGACATTTTGGCTGGTATGACACAGCATTGCAATAAAGCCGCTCTCACTACACTGGAAGTTAATAGGAATGTGCCTTTTAGATCACGAAATCATCTATTATACATTTCAATACTGGTCAATGACATAACGTGGGAGGTTGTCTTCTCTTGAATGAGCCATTGATCATATTTCTGCGATATTCCTACCTCGAGAAATGTGTAATTTAACAGAGGGGCCACCACATTTCTCCTATATGTCTACCTCTCCAGTCCAGGATGCATTGCATGGTGCCGTTGCATGGCCGTTGCGAATGTCAGATTCCACTCTGCGAGGCACATCAATCTGCAGGTTGAACATAGTGGGGGAAAAAAAAGATTGTAGACTCCTAAATTGATAGTGCAGTTTGTTTAGGCGATTTCACAGCTAACTAGGTACTTCATATGCTGATATTGACTTTGGTATTACTGTATGTAGCTATGTTTGCTAGCTAGCTAGCCAGCCAGCCCATAGAGAATGCATTGCATTGTGGGTTTTGTAGTCGACTTGATCTGCAACAGATTTCCACAATGTTTTTCACAGGTTGCTACCAACCTTATCATAATGACAAAATGAAACATTTGTTCACAAAAAATATTGTTCTCACATATTACTGTTATTTAGCATTGTAAATTATAGGAATTAGTGGTTTTGGGTGGATTTTTCCTTTAAGACCAATTTTGACTTTGAATCTGGCCCATCTAGTGGAAATTGCTCAGCTCTGCCTCTAGGACAAGATTCATCCCAATAAACCTGCGTGTGCGGCATGCTCCAGTGACTGCAGAGCAGACGAGAGTCCACATCCAGCAGCATCCTAACTGCGTGGCAGGCAGCACTGGTAATCCCTGGGCCACAGATTTATATTTGGGGGTTAAGGCGATGCTTTTCTCATGTCCGTTCTAAGCTGCAGAGTGAGAAAGAAGGGACTCTGACACAAAGTATTTTCTTTAGTTCCTTCCAGGCAGGTTTCTCCTGTCCTGTTCTGACTGATTCAGGCTCCAGGTGTTCTGAGGACCCAGCTAATCTGGGGGGAGTTAGCCTGGTCCCAAATCTGTTTGTGCAATCTTGGCATGACAATGGCCAAGGGAGTTGGCTAAACAGGACAAACAGATCTGGGACCATGCTAAGGCTGGGGGGGTGGAAGAGCATTGCTGTGCTGGTTTTCAACAACTCATTCCTCCAGCACTGTCCTGGTCTGTCTGTCTGTGAGCCTGTCACTCTAGTCAGCAGTTTACATAAGTCTGAGGGCTTCAGGCTAATGTTCAGCACAATGTCATTACAGTGATCTCTCATTATGATGATGCCTATAAGAGCAAACAGGGACCGCTCAGACAAAACACCATCCCCATCCCTCACTCACTCTGAGACACACATGCATACGCACACACACACAGGCAGGCGCACACACATGCCCATTTACCTCACACGGCACTGAATAATAATAACCATTACTAAAGCATTTGACAATGTTCTGCTTCTGCTTCCCTATAATCCATAAGGGATTTAAATCCATGTGAATGTAACGTTGGGAGAAGGAGAGGAAGAGAGAAAGAGAGCTCATGCTTACTTGGTATTGTTCCTTGACAGCCAGCTATGGGAGGAGTTCCCTGTTGCCATGGTAAAATAAACATAGAAAAGGCTTAAGTGGCAGATCAGGTTCAAGACTCTCTTCCCATTGGTTGCTCATGTGTCAAGGAGGGTCAAAGTTCATCTACCTGGTCAATCACCTAATGACAGAGCAGAGGAAGAATGACTTGTGTTTTCCACACAAGCTCTTCAGACTTTTAAATGAGAGATCTCTGATTACTGAATGTAGGATGAAACACTGATCTTCCCACAGTGCTTGAAAGGCTCTGTTAATTAAAATTGATCTGCTTTGCTACGTAATAAGACAGCCAACAAAGCACAAATATTTTACACACAGAGGGGAAAGTGTGTCCCTAATGAGCCACCGTACCAGTGGGATCTCTCATACTTTATGTGTAGTGGTGATTGGCTTCATGGTTGCCAGGGTGAGCAGACAGGAATCAGAGACTGAAAATGAGCAAAGAGTGTTAGGTAAACGTTGAGTGTTGTAAACAAAGGCAAGATTGTGTACTTTATGGCTCTCACCATAAAGTACTACATCCCCCTCTGGTAAAGGCAAAACAAAGTGAAAGCCTCTGGCATCAAGTGTACTGTCATGAGTTAGACCTAACCTCTTCATCAGAGTGTGAGAGGACAGAGGCATCACAGAGGTAGACAGAGACTAGGGATTCAGAACAGAGCCAGCAGCAGCATCCTAACAGTGAAGGTCAGTGGAAGTACTTCAGTCAGACACTTAGTTATTGTTCGGATTTTTCATTATTTAGCCCTCCGAAAAGGCTCACCAGGAAGCACACAATGTCATGACTCGTGTTTTGTCCTTTATTTTATTTTAAATCAAATGACCACAGGTCATAAACCTGAAATACAACAAACAAATAATGACAATATATTATTCAAATATATAATGTAAATATATTATTCAAATAATATAATATAATAATAATGTAAATAATGAAAATCAAATAAGCCTGCAACACCATCAAAAATGTGGCAAATCTGGCTTAAAACAACATTGACTACATCACCCAGAATGCCTAGCGCCAGAGGAGCATGCGCACAGTGACTCTGCCGTCAATGGTTGCTATGGACACTGTCACAGGACATAGAACCCATGCCACCACATGCCTCGTCCAAAGGATTTACACACGCACAAACGCAACATAACGGCACTCCACCATGGATCACCGAACCAAACCACCGCTATCACCACCGCCACCAGAAACCAGCAGAGTGCTCCGAACAATCAGCACAACGCAAATGGCTGATAATGATAGCCTAATGCTATACAGCATCTGGGTCGCTGAGCTACCGCACCCAGAGCTACAAGTTACTCTCGGGCCAACTAACACCGACACAGTGAGGTAAACGTTCAGTGCTCAAACATATAAGTGACTTAAACATTAATGCTAGACTGTGAGTAGTTCGCAGTTACATACCAACGGGCTGTGTGCTCCTGATGATTGTCTGCGGTGAAATGATTACCAGCTGCCATAATTTAAGTCTCTAGTGAAGCTGCGCATGCGCACATAACGTAACATATCTGAGCATCTAAGAAACTTAAAGAAATCACTCGTTCCCCATTTAATTGAACACATCAGACCCATTTGCTTCTTTTATCTATTTATATATATATATTTATTTATTATTATTTATTTATTTTTCCTGAGTGAGCTAGAAGTCTCAACACCTCCCACTTGGCCGACTGATCGAAGATCCAAGGAGGGCACAGTCTCTTGAGTGTCTCAGTGAGAATTTCAAACTAAAGTCCAGTCTTTGTAAGCATTTACAAACAAACATGTATTAACTAAGGAGGTAGGCTTCACCACCTTTCCTCCTACTGAGTGTAGGTATGCCCTTGAAGCACTCAGTTGCCTCCCAGGGTTACCCGCTAGCTAAGCAAAGAACACAGAGTCACAGTCTTTGGGTACCCATGGCGAGGACTTATCTTCCCTCCTCTTGGTCTTCAGCAGGAATCAAGATCACCAACCTCCGCACATCCCTGCGAATGACGATTGTCGTGTGCATGGTAGAGTCCTTTCTCCGGGCCCTGGGAACCATGGGAGCAGGAAGACCCATGCAGGTTGTTATGTCCGCATCCCGGACAACCCCCTTCTCGTCTGGATATGTTGTAGCAACCCGGCCGAGCCGGAACTGCCCCCTTAGAGCGTTCTGGTCCGCAATCCAGACTACGTCTCCAACCTCGATACTTCTCTCTGCTCGGTGCCACTTGTGTCGTATGAACAAGTTTGGTCCTGCCAGTTCACTCCATTTCTTCCAGAACTTTTTCTTGGTTCTTTTCTTAACAGCGTCCCTCACTTCAAAGGGTCCAAAGAGGTCTAGTGTAGTATACTCGAATGGGTTCGCTCTACTGGTACGTTCATGAGGAAGAGCGCTCATCACTTGCTGGCACAGCCGGGCTCTTTGCTTCTTGCAAGTGATGCACCTGTTGACCACCTTCTTCACTGTCCTCCGACCTTGCACAACCCAGGCCTTTCTTTTAGTGTGCAGCAGTGTGGCAGCCACCCCTTCATGATTCGCTTCGTGAGCTTCCCTCACAAGCAAAGGCCCCCAGCCACGACCGGAACGGGATTAAAGGTACAGCGGTTCCGTCTTCATTCCAAGACTGGACTCTACCACCACAAAGTAAGAGTCCATTGTTGTCATCTTTAATCACAACAAGGCGGTTTAAGGTCGTATCCTGAAAGTTCACGCCGTCTTGGGCCGCAAGGGCTAGGTCTTGGAAAACCGCCGTTCTCTCTCCCACAGACAGCCTGGGGCCCCTCACCTCCCACTTTGCTGAGCTCAAGGCTTGGTAGCTTGTCCTCAGCCAGGATTCTGCAGCTCTTCGAACCCAGGCGATTGTTCCACACAATTTAGACAAGCTACTGAATCGTTCGGGCCCAACAATGCGCACTAGAGCTATCTCCCAGGGCTTCCTCTTTGGCCTCTCTACTGCTGGAGTTGGACCTTGGTCTTTCATCTGCAGTCGCGGTGCGGAGTCTTGCAAGTCTGCCCCAACATCAGTATTGCTGGGGCCTGAGAATTTTTCTGCCTGAGACCTGGTGACTACATCTGAGAACGCTCTTCTCTGCAACCTTTTAACGTCATCAGCCACGCTGGTCACTATCTCACTGGCCGTCTTCACAGGCCACTCAGCCCCAGGCCAACTCAGGAACTCTGGGCCTTGTTGCCACTCTGACCCTTCATCGAGTTCCTCAGGAGTTGCTCCCCTTGTGATGATGTCTGCTATGTTCAGGTTGCCCTCAATCCACCTCCAGTCTTCCACTGGTCCAGCTTTCTGGATCTCTCCGATGCGGTTAGCGAAGAAAGTTTGGTAGCCATAGCTATCCTTGTGAATTGCTCCCAGGATTGTTTGGCTATCCACGAAGTGGACCCAGCATGCGACCTTGATGCGGCAGTGCTTTACAAGGTATTTTCTCAGACGGATCGAAAAGACAGCACCACATACCTCTGCCTTAATCACGTCTCCTTTCTGGTTGAGAGGGGTAAGCTTTGCTTTTGACTCAACCAGCCTCACTACGACCCCATTCTGCGTCTCCCAACGGAGGTAGAGCACCACGCCGTAGGAAGCCTCACTCCCATCTGAAAACGTGACTCCCATTGGATGGCCTATGGCTCCAGTTGGTGTGAGGCTTCTTTCGAACCTGATCTGGGCAAGTCTCACATATTCTTCGAGGAGTCTTATGGAAGCCTCCCGTAGTTTTGGTGAGAGTGGGTCATCCCAAGTGTCCTTAACTGGACTGCTTATACTCGCTTCTTGGTAAGCTTCTCTCACAAGCATCACCCCTTTCTGCTTTGTGGGTGTGGCAAGACCAATGGGGTCGTAGAATCCAGCGATCTGGCTTAGCAGCATCCGACGGGTCAATGGGTTTGGAGTTTTACCTCTGACTTCCTCTTCGCGCAAATCGACTCCTGTCCTCATCTTTCCTCTCATCTTTGAGAAATCTACGAAGGTCATCACACGAAGTTTGTCAGCCTACTCCAAGTGCTTTGCTTTCTTCGTCCCGCATTTGGTTGGGTAACACCAGCGTTTTGGGCACACTCACAGTTGTCTTACTGATACTGGCATCAGTTGTGGTTGCGGACCCCCCACTTTGGCCTGATAAGACCCATGGCTTAAGGGAGAAGCCTCCAGCCTTTAAGATCTTTTCCACTCCTTTGGTGATTTTCTCCAGTATCCGCAAGTCATTGTGGGACGTCAAGATGTCATCCACATAACTATCTTCTACCACAACTCTGCGCTCCTCAACCATGGCTGCAAACTGGGGCAGGTTGGCTGTTTCTCTCATTGCCATCTGGGCAATACAACCAGCAGGTTTATCACCAATGTTGACCCTGACAACAGCAAAGACTTCGATCACCTCCTCAGAATTGTCTCTCCAGAGGAATCGATGGAGGTGTACTTCTTTGTCTTCTAGCCAGACAGAGTTGTAAAAAAAAATCACATCGCCCAGGGCGGCGTACAACCCAGTCCTGAATCTCAGAAGCACGCCCCTTATCTGATTTAGGACGTCAGGACCCTTGTACAGTAGGTCATTTAAACTTATTCCCATGAATTCTTGGCTACTGTTCCAGACAATTCTTACAGGGGTAGTGGTTGAGTGAGGATTAGGAGCAACGAAATGACTGATATACCACTTAGGTCCCTTCCAGCTCTCGATTTCCTCTTGGGTGACTTGAACGGCAGCCCCTCTTGAGACCATATCGTGGATTTGCTCTATGTACGCAGCCTTCCATTCCGGCTCCCTCTCCAGTCGTTTCTCAGTGTTTAAAAAGGTTGCTTCCACTGCAAGTTGATTGTCAGTCAGCGTTGCGGGGTCTCCTTTCCACGGGTAAGCTGCGTCCCAGTGAGGGGATTCGCTGTGCTTGTCAGCTTGCACGTAGGTGAGACATTCCTTTATTTTCTCCAAGTTTCTTTCCTCTCCTAGGGTCATTTCCTTGCCTCCAGGGGGGCACCTACCGCATCTGCAGCCACCACACTGAGGATCACAGGCGGCGCCAATACTGTCCCACTTGAACCATTCAAAAACATATTTGTTGGTAGTTGCAGTGTTTCGGAGGATTGAGTCTTCTTCCACTGAAACTCCACTGGGTCCTTCCATCTTCACGAGAATTTCTTTGTACGCCCTTGAAGCTGTTCTCATTGACCTAGCGAAATGTGTTTCAGACCAGTGCACTGCTAGGTCTATCACTTCAAAGAGGTCAGGAAGCGTTCCACCAACAGTCTTCCCAAGGGGGCCATCCCAGAGGACGAGGTCTCCAACTACTCTGACTGGCTGTGGGACCAGGCGACCCTCCCTGTGGCTAATCAACAGGTCGATCTTTTCGGGCCGGACCAAGTCCTTGAGTGGAACATTTGGAAAGAACTTCTGCAGTTGCTGTGGCGTGACAGCTTGGTTCACCTTCGCAACATCTTCCAAGCCGTAACAAAGAAGTTTGTGCTCTGCTATTGTACCTTTGGGAGTTTTTACTCTCAGCCTCAGGGTATACTTCTTGGTAGTAATGGTTTTCTCCATCCCTCCAACACCTTGGACAATCAACTTAATGTTCTCACCATTTAGCTTGAGACGCTCTGCTGCTTTATTAGAGATATAATTAGTATCTGAAGCGAGATCAATCAACGTACCGACTAGCTGGCCAGAGTTTGTCGTCACATCCAACAGCATCATTATGACAGGGCACTCTTTTGGCTCACAACCAGTGCTAGCACACACTTTTGTCGTGATCTTATTTGAAAAGGCTTCTTTGAACTCTGCTCGCAGCTCTGGAGAAAGTTTGGCAAGGAGCTCCTCCTGTTTGTTGCTTAGTCCAAGCCCCCTTTTCCCCAATTTTGCATCGCTCTGCTCTCCGCTCTTTTCCTCTTTCTTCTTGGTCTGTGGCTTTGGACAGAGCAAGTAATTGTGGTCTGAAGAGCCCTCTTTCTGACAGTCATCCTTTGAGCATAGATACTTTTGTCTGCAGCCGCCATCGTCACCATGAAGGCGCAAGCACTTAAAGCATGCTCCTGCTCTCCTAAGCTGAGCCTTCTTGCCTGTCAGATTGAGCTTCTTGAAGACCTTGCAGGCGAACAGCCTACCTCCGTGCTCGTTGTCTCCACATGTGATGCATGAGCTTGGTTGAGAGCCCTTTAGGGTGTTTCCTGATGGTGAATGCCCTCCTTTCTTTTTTCTTTTCGCTTGACCTCTCAGTATTGTCCGCCGGGCTAGGCTGTAGCTGGTCTAGTTCCTCGAGAATGTCCTCCTGCTTTTTCAAGTATTGCAGTAGACAGTCGAAGTGGTTGCGTGGTGAAAACCCGCTTCCAGGGTCCTTTTTGTGTGTTAACCACTTTTCTTTCAGAGAGTCAGGAAGCTTACTTTCAATCGACTGCACAACCACTCGGTTCTTTACAGCATCTTCCTCCCCTAAGACTTGTAGGTCACGAAGAGCTCTCTCCACAGCTTGAATCAGTTCGATTGTCTTCCTCGGATGGTTTCCTTTGATGGGGAAAAGTCCTTGCACTTCTTGTGCAATCAGCAGCACTATTTTCGGCTTATTTCCATACTTGTTGTCCAGAAGCCTGAACACGTCGTTGGCGGATCCACAGCTGGACAATACGAGGTCCCTCTTGACTTTTTCATCTAGGCTTCCCAAGAGATGGAATTTCCTCACATTTTCCAATCCATGAGGGTTTCCCAGATGTTGCAAGTCCTCCCATTCAGCTTTCCAGCGGTAGTAATCCCTCATATTACCAGCAAACATGGGCAAGCGTGCACGTTCTAGGCTGATCTGGGGCCTGTAGTTGTAAGCCCCAACTGGCTCCTCCTGCTCCACAATTTTAACTTTTCCCAGTTTCTCTTTGTCGTCGGATTGAGAACCGCCTTTCCATGCCCACTCATCCCACAGTTTTTCACGCCTTTTCTTCAACTTCCGGATCTGGTCCTTTGACTCTGTTGCCTTGGACCGAGGGATCAAATATTTCCACTCATCCAATCCTCTTTCGAAGTTGTAGACCTCCCGTTCCAGGTTCCTATAAATCAATTCACATTCCCTCCTGGTCATATGGTGGTGATCGGTTGCCTCGGCCTGGTCCATGGCTGATCCAGCGTCTTCAGTGAGGGTGGTAATTTCCGCCTCAGCGAACCTTGTCCAGAAGCTGATCAGGATGATTTGTTCAGTTTCATCAAACTTACAGTCACATTCTGCTGTTTTTCCGTCAATGTTTTTCGCCTTCATCGTCGTCCACTTCTCTCAGGGCCGTGGCATACTCAAACCCTGCATCTCTGACTCTGGAGTGATCCACTTTAAAGTTCCTCCACTCACTTCTCATTTCACTTTCCCCCAGTGCACTAGCTCTGGAGGCGAGGTAATTGGCTCTTCTAGTGAACGCAGTCTGGGCTGCTGACCGCTTCTGTTTTAGCCTCTCCAGCTCCTCCTCTGATGCTGCCATCTTGCCAACTTTTCTAGCGTTTAACTCAAGTTCAATTGTTTTCCGCCAACTGGGTTTTAAGTAGTCCTTTAACTGTAGACTCTATCCTCTTCTTGGCTTTCACTCATTACTGATTTGCCTAGTAAGTCAGCAGATGAGCAGACAGCTTTATGGGTGGACTGTTAGCTTATCAGAAGTTAGTCTCATGATGAATGTTCTAGTCCTTGCATTATCCATGTAATAGGAGAACCATGGTTTATGACTGTTCGGATTTTGTTATTTAGCCCTCCGAAAAGGCTCACCAGGAAGCACACAATGTCACACCATGACGCTCCACCATGGATCACCGAACCAAACCACCGCTATCATCACCGCCACCAGAAACCAGCAGAGTGCTCCGAACAATCAGCACAACGCAAAATGGCTGATAATGATAGCCTAATGCTATACAGCATCTGGGTCGCTGACCTACCGCACCCAGCGAGCTACAAGTTACTCTCGGGCCAACTAACACCGACACAGTGAGGTAAACGTTCAGTGCTCAAACATATAAGTGACTTAAACATTAATGCTAGACTGTGAGTAGTTTGCAGTTACATACCAACGGGCTGTGTGCTCCTGATGATTGTCTGCGGTGAAATGAAAAGAAATCCAGAAAATCACATTGTATGATTTTTAAGTAATTAATTTGCATTTTATTGCATGACATAAGTATTTGATCACCTACCAACCAGTAAGAATTCCGGCCCTCACAGACCTGTTAGTTTTTCTTTAAGAAGCCCTCCTGTTCTCCACTCATTACCTGTATTAACTGCACCTGTTTGAACTCGTTACCTGTATAAAAGACACCTGTCCACACACTCAATCAAACAGACTCCAACCTCTCCACAAGGGCCAAGACCAGAGAGCTGTGTAAGGACATCAGGGATAAAATTGTAGACCTGCACAAGGCTGGGATGGGCTACAGGACAATAGGCAAGCAGCTTGGTGAGAAGGCAACAACTGTTGTCGCAATTATTAGAAAATGGAAGAAGTTCAAGATGACGGTCAATCACCCTCGGTCTGGGGCTCCATGCAAGATCTCACCGTATTGAGGGGAGGATGGAAGGGGCCATGTATCGCGAGATCTTGGCCAACAACCTCCTTCCCTCAGTAAGAGCATTGAAGATGGGTCGTGGCTGGGTCTTCCAGCATGACAATGACCCGAAACACACAGCCAGGGCAACTAAGGAGTGGCTCCGTAAGAAGCATCACAAGGTCCTGGAGTGGCCTAGCCAGTCTCCAGACCTGAACCCAATAGAACATCTTTGGAGGGAGCTGAAAGTCCGTATTGCCCAGCGACAGCCCCGAAACCTGAAGGATCTGGAGATGGTCTGTATGGAGGAGTGGGCCAAAATCCCTCCTGCAGTGTGTGCAAACCTGGTCAAGACCTACAGGAAACGTATGATCTCTGTAATTGCAAACAAAGGTTTCTGTACCAAATACTAAGTTCTGCTTTTCTGATGTATCAAATACTTATGTCATGCAATAAAATGCAAATTAATTACTTAAAAATCATACAATGTAATTTTCTGGATTTTTGTTTTAGATTCCACCTCTCACAGTTGAAATGTACCTATGATAAAAATTACAGACCTCTACATGCTTTGTAAGTAGGAAAACCTGCAAAATCGGCAGTGTATCAAATACTTGTTCTCCCCACTGTATATATATATATTTCTTCCTGAGTGAGCTAGAAGTCTCAACAGTTATGTCTTCAACTCCAGACAGAAGGTTTATTCTGAGCCATGACATTTCTATAACAACAAGATAAAAAGCCTAGGCCTAGGGCCAAGCAGCACACAAAAGTATGTCCCAAATGGCACCCTATTCCCTATATAGTGCACTACTTTTGAACAGGGCCCTATGGTCAAAAGTAGTGCATTATATAGGGAATAGGATGCCATGTGTGACTCACACTAAATGCTTGGGTTCAGAGTCAGACTCTGCTGCTGTGACAAATGGGACAATAAAGACCAGATCTGAAAGGGGAAAAAAACACAAGAAGTTCTACAATGCCATGAACAAAGAACAAAAGCCATTCTTTGGGGAAATGTTTTCACAGCACAGAAACACATTTGTACTGAAACACAGCAGCCATTTCAATGGCCCGGGCTCTGGGCTTAAGGCTGTTTCAGAGAAAAAAAAGTATGTTTCTATATGACCTCATTATAACGAAACAAACAGAGGTCAGCTCCTCAGTAGTCTCTCTCTCTCTCGCTCTCTCTCTCTCTCTCTCTCTAGAGGAGCATATATTTAGTTCTTAATGAAGAGTCAATCAAAGGTTGAGATGAAAGACAGCAGCCATCTGTCAGTGAGGAAGGCCACGCAGCAGGCTGAAGGCGAATGTCAGTTAAAGGGGAATGGAAACACTTTAGGAAGTAAATCTAAGCAAAGAGATGTATTCAATCCACTAACACTAAACATGTGCATTTAACATAAAAACATCTCTATATTTAGTATTTTAAAACTTCGACAAGGTTTATTTGAGCTATGATCAGCGACATTTGAAATTGCCATAGCAACGATTGACACCAGTGCGTCACTGGCAGGAATCAGCAAATTGTCTGTGGTATTCAGTTTTTGTGCAGAGAGTGAATCGAAGAGAGTGAGGTTAGGTGCGGACAACGAAGACGGCAACAACAAGTAGTAATTCAAACATGAACTGTATAGCGGCAGGCTGTAGGAATTGGCTCCAAAGAAATCCCTCTGTAAGCTACCATTGGCTGCCCAATGACCCACAACTTTTGAAGAAGGACGTACCAGCTCGAGCTAGCAGGATCTGCAGCCATCACTTCGTGGAGGAAGACTTCGCAATGAAGGGCACTTTCAATGCGACAACCGGGAGTTTCCGAATGGAAAGGAGTCATTGGACTACGTTGAAGCGCTCTGCTTACCCCTCCATTTTCAAGGGTTATGGTGTAGGGCAGGGTTTCCCAAACTCGGTCCTGGGGCCCCCCCTGGGTGCACGTTTTGGTTTTTGCCCTAGCACTACACAGCTGATTCAAATAACCAACTCATAATCAAGCTTTGATTATTTGAATCAGCTGTGTAGTGTTAGGGCAAAAAACAAAACGTGCACCCAGGGGGGCCCCCAGGACCGAGTAAAATGGACAATATAAAGTATATAACTATAGATAATAGATGACTTAATTGTTTTCAACCAGCAGGAAAGAACGGTTAGTACAGCATGACAAACTGACCCCTGGGTGTCAGTGTTCCTGTGCTGCGGTGGAGAAGAGGTCCACCAGGATCATCACTAAAGAGCTTGAGGCCCAGCTAGATTGCGCTCACGACCATCAGTATACAACCAAGTCCTGCCCCTATACACCACAGATGGAACTGACGGAGAGTGAGATCAGTGAAGACCAGAACTGTATGAACCTGAGAGCTCAGAATCACAATCATCACAGTGCGAGCCAAGATATACTATCGAAGAGTGTATGCAAGATCCGAAATACATAGTCTTTGATAGCAAGCTGAAGGAGTTGTTCAATGTTTGCCATGAGCCAGGATGTCGAGCAGGTGTCATCAGTTCATCCCTGAAAAGAAATGGTTTTGCCATCACCATGGAGACAGTGTGTTGTGGGCCACAGGAGGAAGCGGGAGTCCCAGACCAGAGTGGGAAAGTTGTTTGCAGGGAATCTGTTGGTGCCATCAGCGGTCTTCCTTACTGGCGGCTCCCACTCCATATTTGTGGAAACATGTCACCTCAGCCTGGTGTCCATGTCGCTGCGACAGTTTGCAAACCAACAGCGCATCTACATTGTGCCAGAGGTTAACCACATGTGGACCCAGCACACGGAGGCCATTCTGTCTACAATTGGTGACAGTCCACTGATCGTATCTGGAGACGCACGGTGTGATTCGACAGGCCATTGTGCCTCCTTTGGCACTTAGACCATCCTGGACTCTGCTTCCCAACTAATCCTCGCCTAGGAGACTGCATGTGACCAAAGTGAAGAACAGCTACTGGTTGGAGAGGGATTAGAGAGATGCCTGCAACACATTGAGGTATGCTATAGCCTAACCTATAGTGTCCATAGGGTAAACTGGCAATAAGCTGCCAGCCTGTATGCTCTGCAAACAAAATCATAAGAAAAGTTAGTCTGATACTGAAACTAAATCACAATGTATTTGTAATGAGCATGCACCATTATTGGTTAGAATGAGATTTCATGAATTACGATGCTGTCTGCGATTCGAACTCTGGTCGTCTAATCAAAAGGTGAATGCGTTACCATCGCGCCAAACAGCGCTTGTGATAAACATCGTTATAGGTTACTGATTATATATATTGAGCACCTACCCACTACTGATGTTAGCTTTAAACAATTTATAAATCAAGCAAAATTCAACCAATTATTTAACTGGCATACCGGCTGCTGACTAGTCGGGTAACCTCTTCTTCTGCCAAGAAGTCCAATACACCTCTGCCTGGATGTAATACAGCCACCCTCCGCTGGGATTTTGTGCCGTATCGCCACCATCTCTCTACAACACACGCACTCGTACTCTCTAGCCATTATCTGGCAGCATCCGGACTCACACCAGATTGTGTCACCGCTACACCAACCCTCTGGCTGAGGTGTTTCAGGCGGCATATCTGTGTTGTTACCGCTACAAGAACGAACTCTGATCTGGTGCAACCATCGGCTCAAACATGAACGGCTTCAGTAGGTTTATTGGCTCCCTAACAAACGTTATTTCATCCTCTTTCTCAGACTCTGAGCTACTCTTGGTAAATTCAGCCATTTTTGGGTTCCAAAAATGTCTCTCCTGCCAGTGACGCAACAATGCCAATATGGCAATTTACAGTTAGCTGGCGTTCTAAATCCTATTGGCCCTCCTGTAGCTCAGTTGGTAGAGCATGGCGCTTGCAACGCAAGGGTTGTGGGTTCGATTCCCACGGGGGGCCAGTATGAAAAATGTATGCACTCACTAATTGTAAGTCGCTCTGGATAAGAGCGTCTGCTAAATGACTAAAATGTCAATTGGATCACTAAAAATTACAACTTTAGTCCCCTGCAGCTCAGTTGGTAGAGCATGGCGCTTGCAACACTAGGGTTGTGGGTTCGTTTCCCACGGGGGGCCAGTATGAAAATGTATGCAATCACTAACTGTAAGTCGCTCTGGATAAGAGCGTCTGCTAAATGACTAAAAATGTAAAAATGTCTCCATTCCCCTTTAATTGAACACTGATAGAACTCTGAGGGTCTCAAAGGGTCTATGGCAAGACAGACAGTGATGGATATTGGATATTCACTTTCTCAGTAGTACTCTTATGGCTGTAGCAAGGGCATTGAGAGGGGTCTGTGGATCAACGTTTTGTGACACTAGCCAAAGCTACAGCAACATAACTGAGTGAAATTATAGGCCTACAGTTATTTGTATTATTCCTTTACATGTTTTGCGTCATGAGTTAGGTTGTGGCCCGCTAGATACATAATTTGAGGAAAATTCTCAGCAACAAAAGAGTGATCAAATTAAGATCCTACATCTGTATCTTCTGAATAATTTGTCTCTTGTGCACCATGTTACTGTCAACAGCATTCATTTCCATCAGTCAGTGGCAGCAGAGCAGAGAAGAGTGAAACTGGGTAAGGGATAATCAACGAGGGGCTATGCACTCTATGGAAAATTATGAACGGCATGTGGAAGGTGGGTTCCACGACACGCTAGTGGAGTGGAACTGACCTTTCACAGGGTTGCATTCTTTTCCAGAGAACTCATAGAGCCCCGAGTTGATTATGCCTTTTATACCATGGCTAGAATTTAGCACATTTGCCACTAGAAATGTGTTCATTTGCCAGGTAGAAATGTGTTCAACATCCACTGAAGTAGATAGCAAGTTTACTAGATAGCTACAGTAGTTGCCATGGTAACCAAACAAACAGACCTTCCTAGTTTAGCTAACCCAACCATCAGTCCTAGCTTGCCATTATGAAAATCGAATTCAACAACGGCAATAATGTTTTCAATTCAACTTTTGCTTTCAAAATCAGCTAAAACATACATTTACATTTTAGTCTAAATCCAAACTGGTTTTCTAGTAGGCTACTAACAGAGGCACATCCAATGTTTAAAAGGGGGCTCTTTGATTAAAACTATAAACTTCGGGTGGATTGACAATGGAACCCTGTTTAAAGTATACTTTTTATATTTTTTATTAAGCTATCCAATTTTATCCTCCAGAAGAGGCAGAATATATATGTGGTCCTCTGTAGCTCAGCTGGTAGAGCACGGCGCTTGTAACGCCAAGGTAGTGGGTTCGATCCCCGGGACCACCCATACACAAAAAAAAAATTTATGCACGCATGACTGTAAGTCGCTTTGGATAAAAGCGTCTGCTAAATGGCATATTATTATTATTGTATATTATAGCAAATAATATGGCTAAACTCCAATGTAGGATAAACCAATCTTCTTGGCGAGAATGTATAACAACGTATCATGTTTATGAATGACATTGTAAACAACGATGGATTATGTCATACAACCAATTAATCTAGGTGTATGGAGATGTATGCTGAATACAAAATTATAACCTACTCATCACAGCTCTGCCACAAAAATGGAAAAGGCAATTATTTAAAAGAGAAAGGAATGAATTAGTTTGTCTGCCACCAATTAATAATAATAAATGGCTTAAAATGACTAATATAAATCGTAAAATGTATCAGTTTTACTTACGGTCAAGAGGGTTGACAACTATGCTGCATGAAATTCAAGATAGTTGGGAACGCATTTTCGATGTCCCAATACCATGGCATCGGTTTTATGAACTGATTAACAAAACAACAATTGATGCATCAATTCGTTCTTTTCAATTTAAGCTATTATATACAATTCTCGCTACAAAAAGAATGCTCAGTATATGGGGTATTCAACAGTCAGACCGGTGCAGACTCTGCCTTGCGGAAACAGAATCAATAGAGCATCTCTTTTGGTACTGTCCATCGGTGGCACATTTTTGGAGTCAGGTCCAGGAATGGTTGTTATGCCATAATATCAGGGTGTGGTTGGACCTGTAAACTGTATTTTTGGAGGATTTGAAGGTCCACAGTCAGTCAATAGTAAATATCAATGTTGTGCTCTTGGGTAAAATAAATAAATTGGGGGGCAATTTCGGCAGAAATGTTGCAGATGAGGAGGTTCAAGTCCCTAGTGAGACACCATGGGAGAATGGAGGGATGTATTGGGAGAATAAATGTAGAATGAGGATTTATCGGGAAAGATCGGTTGATCTGTGGCTGTCTGAAGGGTGGAATTGATGAGTGTTGGAATAATTATATACACAAATGTACAGGATAAATGTATGAGGTCCTCCAATCAGGGGTGAGGGTGGGGATGGGATTATTGTATGTTTTACGTTTCACTATTTATATTTTGTGGTCAAGGTCCATCTAAATCAAAACAAACAGTTTTATATCTTCTTCATATCTAATCAACAACATGCATGTCCGTATTTATGAATCACATTTCCCGACAACAGTGATGGGGATTTAAGTCATTGAGAGTGTACAGATGTAGAATCTTAATTTGAGCCAGTTTGCTACGGCAGGAAAATAATCCTGAAGCAACAGGAAATGTGAATTATTATGTGGATTATAATTAATGGACATTTTTGTAGGGGTTGATAAATATTTTGTAAGGGAAAATCAAGTCTGAAATTTCAAATAGGAAATTACAAACTTCAGAAGCCTTTTTAAACCTCAAATATACTACAAGTTTTAAACGTCCTGCAGTGGGTGATCAAATTAAGATCCTACATCTATACAAGCCATAATAAATGGTTAGTTTGAATTAACAGAGCTTTGGCTATCCTGTATCACTGTCGTTGAACTCTCTATTATCCCCTTGGACAAGTAGGCTACTGCTGGTACTAGCCCTAAGCTTCCTTTACACATCTAGCTCTGGCATTTGGCCTTAATGTTTGCAAGTGGATGAATGGGTAAAGGTTATTCTTACCAGGCCTCTGGTGTTATGTCCATCCTTCACACACACACACACACACACACACACACACACCTGTCCAGGGTCAAGTTAAGTACACACTGTCACCAGCCCTACTCTTCCCCAGTGACCAGCACTGGAATGGTACTCTGCCACAGTGACTGAAATGGTTTCCTAAAGGTACATTATTAATAATGTGTGTGTGTGTGTGTGTGTGTGTGTGTGTGTGTGTGTGTGTGTGTGTGTGTGTGTGTGTGTGTGTGTGTGTGTGTGTGTGTGTGTGTGTGTGTGTGTGTGTGTGTGTGTGTGTGTGATGTGCGATGTGCGTGTGAGAGAAATAGCTGCTGCTGCCCTGTCAGTCACAAACCAGTCAGTCCATTCACCCTACCTCTCAGCCTGTCAGTCACAAACCAGTCAGTCCATTCACCCTACCTCTCAGCCTGTCAGTCACAAACCAGTCAGTCCATTCACCCTACCTCAGCCTGTCAGTCACAACCCAGTCAGTCCATTCACCCTACCTCTCAGCCTGTCAGTCACAAACCAGTCAGTCCAGTCACCCCACCCTACCTCTCAGCCATCCAAGAGTGTGTGTCTGCATGCTATGAGAGAGGAGTTTCTCAAATGTTCTCTCTTGTTTAACATGCCACTGTATCACCAATATCATTTCACCATAATATTGACCAACCCCTTCAGAGCTCCATATCAGGATGTAGTCTTCCAGGCTAGGGAGGGCCCAGGATCTGTGTGGTTATCTATTGACCGGCTGTAGCCTAGTCTGTACGGCAGAGATAGCTTTTCATTATCAAAAAGCAACTGGATGTAAATATGAGGTCAACCTTTCCTTCTGAAAGTCTTCTGCCTCACGGAACAAGTTATACAGATCTTTCATGACAGGGCAGAAAGCAGCTTGACCTGATGCACGGCATGCTACTGCCAGCCTCATGCAGTCTCAACAACACACACACAACAAACAGCTTCTGAGCCAGTGGCCAGTGTTAAGTGCAGAGCTTTACGAGCCAATGAGGGGCCTGGTTAGTTGTACTGTTTAGAGAAAACAGAGTAGAGAGATCAGAGAGCAGCACTAACTCAAACCTGCTTTCGTCAGTCATTACAAAATGGCTATCTCGCCTGTGCAGGTCAATGCACCGCTGTCAGCACTAAACTCCTCACTGAATTGAACTCTAGTGTTTACATAAAAGAGCAACCATTAACAGACTGTCTAACACACACCATCCGTGAAGTCTTTTTGCTGTGCCCAAATCCACTGTGTGTGTGTGTGACGCAGCTTGCAAAGTGCGATCCTCTGAGTGTGTGATGGGATTTAAATGATTTATTTTTAACCTGAATTCCCTCTGCTGCTCACCCTCTCCCTCTGCTGCCCTCCCTCTGCTGCTCTCCCACTCCCTCTGCTGCTCTCCCTCTGCTGCTCTCCCTCTCCCTCTCCCTCTGCTGCTCTCCCACTCCCTCTCCTGCTCTCCCTCTGCTGCTTTCCCTCTCCTGCTCTCCCTCTCCCTCTGCTGCTCTCCCTTTCCCTCTGCTGCTCTCCCTCTCTGTGTTGTTGACCATCTCCTCCCGTTCCTCTTCCGTCCCTTTAATGAGCCTTAACACATACACACACACACGTCACCACAGGAGGCTGCTGAGGGGAGGACGACTCATAATAATGGCCAGAACGGAGCAAATGGAATGGTGTCAAACACCTGGAAACAATGTGTTTGATGTATTTGATACTATTCCACTTAACTTAAAGTTAAGACAAAGGTACAGTGAGATTGATCAAGCAGGGATCACGCAGCATCTTATCACCAAAACAGTAGATACCAAAACAGACTACTCCAGCCTCACAAAGCAGATTTTTGGTTCTAACCGCTGTGTCTTTGTGAGACGCGATGTGGGTGAACGGATGATCTCCGCATGTGTAGTTCCCACCGTAAAGCATGGAGGAGGAGGTGTTATGGTGTGGGGGTGCTTTGCTGGTGACGCTGTCTGTGATTTATTTAGAATTCAAGGCACACTTAACCAACATGGCTACCACAGCATTCTGCAGCGATACGCCATCCCATCTGGTTTGGGCTTAGTGGGACTATCATTTGTTTTTCAACAGGACAATGACCTGGCCTCCACAATCCCCTGACCTCAACCCAATTGGGATGGTTTGGGATGAGTTGGACCGCAGAGTGAAGGAAAAGCAGCCAACAAGTGCTCAGCATATATGGGAACTCCTTCAAGACTGTTGGAAAAGCATTCCAGGTGAAGCTGGTTGAGAGAATGCCAAGAGTGTGCAAAGCTGTCATCAAGGCAAAGGGTGGCTATTTGAAGAATCTCAAATATAAAATATATTTTGATTTGTTTAACACTTTTTTGGTTACTACATGATACCATATGTGTTATTTAATAGTTTTGATGTCTTCACAATGTAGAAAATAATAAAAATAAAGAAAAACCCTGGAATGCTGCAGTGGTCTAAGGCACTGCACCGCAGTGCTAGCTGTGCCACTAGAGATCCTGGTTCGAGTCCAGGCTCTGTCGCAGCCGGCCGCGACCGGGAGACCCATGGGCGGCGCACAATTGGTCCAGCGTCGTCCAAGGTAGGGGAGGGTTTAGCCGGCAGGGATGTGGGTTCGTTTCCCACGGGGGGACGAGTATGAAAAAATAAATACAAAAAAAACATGTATGCATTCACTAACTGTAAGTCGCTCTGGATAAGAGCATCTGCTAAATGACTAAAATGTCAAATGTAAATGAATGAGTAGGTGTGTCCAAACTTTTGACTGGTACTGTATATATAAATAAACTATACAACAAAACAGCGGTCTGTTTTATCCTACACAATAAAAACAGAAAGAATGACATAGTAAACAACAACAATCCTTCTCTATTAGAGAGTTTGAAAACAACAGCCCACTGTTCACTATCGGTTGTTTATCTATCTATATGTTCACTATCTGGGCAATAGGAACTGCGCCTACAATCTCAAATTGCTACTTTGTCTCACAAGAAATATACAAAATAACTAGACAAATCATTAGTTAATATGATTTTCTCTCCCTTACAAATCACTCCCCCCTCCCGCTCTTCCCCAGTAGCACCTCTAAATAGAGAGAGAGAGAGAGAGAGAGAGAGAGAGAGAGAGAGAGAGAGAGAGAGAGAGAGAGAGAGAGAGAGAGAGAGAGAGAGAGAGAGAGAGAGAGAGAGAGAGAGAGAGAGAGAGAGAGAGAGAGAGAGAGAGAGAGAGAGAGAGAGAGAGAGAGAGAGAGAGAGAGAGAGAGAGAGAGAGAGAGAGAGAGAGAGAGAGAGAGAGAGAGAGAGAGAGAGAGAGAGAGAGAGAGAGAGAGAGAGAGAGAGAGAGAGAGGAGATACAAACAACCATTAGCCTCTGAGCCCTGTGTGTTCTGCCCTTGACATTAAATAGTCCACTCCATTCCTGCTCTTACCTTCCCCGGTTGTCATAGTGCAAAGCCTTCCTTCCACGCAGAGCAGAGAGAAGAGAGTGAGTGAACAGTCAGGGAGAATGTTGCTTCACGTCTGTGTGTCTCGCTCTCCCTCTCCCTGTTCTTCTCTCCTCTCTCTCTCCTCCTGTTCTAGTCTTGTGACTACTGCACCCAATACCGCTACCATCTCTCTCATTTTACATTGACATTTTAGTAATTTAGCAGACGCTCTTATCCAGAGCAACTTACAGTAGTGAGTGCATACATTTTCATACTTTGTTTTTTGCATACGGGTCTCCCTTGGGAATCGAACCCATAACCCTGGCGTTGCAAGTAGAGGGCTGCGGGTCCGGACAGAGATCATTGTGGCGCGGTCAGACTGACTACTTTGGGATGAAAACATTTTGTTGTCTCGCTGATTATTTGGAAATGGTGGTCTTTCTGCTTTGTATGCGTTAGTCTAGGCCTACCTATTGTATTAAAAGCACATCTTTATCGCATTGTTTACACACACTCAGAATTCGCTGCTTCAAGCTGGGACCATGGCTGGCAAGTGAGCTGCGTCACATATGCCTAAAATAGCATTGCGGGACTGTGGTTGGGTTCGGGACAAGTTCTTGCGGTAGTGTGTGGAAGTCGGACAGAAAGCCAGCGGGTGCAGGCGGGATGAAGAAATCAGTCTAGTTGCAAATGCCATGCTGCACCAACTGAGCCACACGGGACCACATATCAAGAGGCTCAGGCTGCAGTGGACCCCTCATTTTGCAGAGAAGTGGTATTTGGCCTTTCAGTTGAAAAAAGCCCCTCCTATCAGGTGAAGGTTGGCATGAGATTTAACAAAGAAACATAATTGAGGGTGAACATACAGTACAACAACCAACACAAACTGAGTCAATGGATGGCATCTTTATCTCAACAGCACCTATAAGCCTTCTGCAAGATACATCTGGGGATTTAGGCCAAATCACTGAGTTGTGGCAAATGTGACAGTCTACAGTAAGTCTATATGAGATTCACAGCCACAATCAGACAGCAGCCAAACACCCTACGTATCACAACCTTTCACCTCCACAGGAGGAAAGCGCATCGCTTACGCCTCAGCAGTCAGGACAGTCTAACATCATGTCCCAGGACGATGAACTACTAAAGCTCCTATTTCCTGTCAACTAAACTTAAGCATGGTCTACTTGTAGCCGATGTATACCTCTAGGGTATACAGATACTTTACCAGTACAATGACTGATGAAATTCAATAGTTTTCTGAAGTGTACTCTCGTGGAGGGAGATGCTGTATATGTTTTCCTCATGAAAACTGAAGAAGTACTCAGTCCATCTCCTTGCTCTAACCAAACTGGCCCAGTGAGAGGGAGACAAACGTTTGAGCTTGTGGTTCAGAACACTATTTATAAATGGCCTTAACAAACAATCAGTTTGCAATGCCAATAACTTTTCCTTTGGTTTCAGTCCATTAGCGACATTTCTCCATGTTCCTTTGAGGTAAGACAGATGGAGGTTAGGGAGAGGCTGAGGTTACTCTGGTCAGAAGGAAAGGAACAGGAGAGCTATTCCTTCAGTTCACTGACTAGCTGGGAGCATTCTGACCCCCATCTGTGTCTCCAGGTCCAAACGGCTAGGGGGCCCACACAACGCTGGTCAGCACAGAGGCAGGGTAGTATTCATTAGGACACACTGCAGCAAAATGTTTTGCAACAAGTGTTTCTAATTGGTCAAGTTCAGGTAGTTCCTCCCTGTTTCAGTCCGTTCTGTTCCATTTGGTGCCTAATGAATACGACCCATGTCTCTGCAGTGAAAGGCCCTCATTACCATGTTGTGTTCTGTTGACTGCCCTCTTCTCCTCTGTTGTTTATATCTCTAAGTTACACACACACACAGAAACTATTTCCCTTAGAGCCGAGAGCTGAGTTCCTTTTTACAAGCTAAGGTGGCAATCTTAGTCATCGCCCTCAGCTCTGTCATAAATTAATTTGCGTTGAACCGTTAGGGGAAAACAAAACAAAAGTGCCAAGTGCATAATGAATGGTGTAATATTACTTTTCATTATCAAATTAAAATGTCATCAAAACAGTGTGTGTCTGAGATTAATCTGGAAATATGAGTTTGAAGAGTGAGGGTGTGAAGCAATAAAGCCCTTACACAGAGACTTTCTTGAACGGTTTTGTTCCTTTAAATGTCTTACTGATCAACATTATTAGCAAATGCTTTAGAGAGTGTCTGCTAAATGATGTAAATGTAAATGTAGAGTGTAGAGTAAATGTTGTTACTGCTATTATGCATAATAAAACAGAAAACTTCTATTAACTTCTGTGAAATAGAGTATTATTACTGTGTTACGTCTCAGGGTGATTTAATTTTCTTGATTGATTTGTTGTCTCTCTCAGTAAAGTCCTAAGTAATTGTCCTTGAGGGAGTTACTGTCTGAGGGCATGGAAAACAGTTCCTAAATGCTGAGCAGTTTCCACAGTTCCCCTCAGCTCAGCCATTCTACCTGTCCTGCAACCAAACACTGTACCCAGTCAGCTAGAATGTGATGGAGCCATTGCCCACGCCACTGCAAAGAGAGCTCACAGCTCTTGTTACACACTGACAGTGAACACTGAAACTGCTCCTTATTTACACAAAGACAGTTGTAAATAAGGTATTTGTTTTTCATTTTTAATACACTTGCAAACATTTCTAAAAACCTGTTTTCGTTTTGTCATTATGGGGTAGTGTGTAGATTGATGAAGAAAAAAAATATTTCATCAATTTTAGAATAAGGCTGTAAACGTAACAAAATGTGGAAAAAGTCAAAGGGTCTGAATACTTTCCGAATGCACTGTATAAACACACACACACTACACAGACACTTCTACACACACATACAAATATAAACTTACACACACACACACACACAGCCTTGAAGGGATTACAGTGAGTCTGATCTGGCTTGGCTACACTGAGGGAATGCAACATCTGAGGCCCAGTGGAGGCTGCCCTCCTGTGGGGAAACTCATCCACTCAAGTCCCAGGTTGTCCGTCTGGCCCTCAGGCCTCCTCTCACCAACACACTGGTGACGGATGTGGAGAGTGGACACAACATGGGCAGGAGACAGCCAGGCCACAATGGTGCCAACAGCAAGGGGAGAGAAAGAAGAGGATAGAAAATGTGGTGAGAGGGGGGAGCGAGAAAGCTGGGGAAAGAGTGAGTGAGTGAAAATGGAGGGAGAGAGTTTCTAAGCATACAGTTCCTGGCCTCACACGGAAAAGAAAACAACAACAAACAAACGTGGTGCAATATCCATTTATCCCCGTCCCAAATCCAATCCACATTTTTCTACAAGTACAAAAGCACATTAGACTGATATTTTCTTGTTTTGCCTAATCTCAGGCGGCACTGCCTGCTTTTGGTAGAAACTGCCTCAACTTCAAAAGAGAAAGAGAACAGTAAAGACTATGAGCCCCGGTTGTGTTGTGTTTAATTCCCTCAACCCAAATAGAAATGGACCTAAATATCCAGCCTAGAGACACACACGCAGAGAGAGAGAAAAATAGACAGAGGAGAAAGAGAGGAGAGAGAGAAATCGATAGAGAAGAGAGAGAAAGCAATAAATAAATAAATAAATAGAGAGAGAGAGAAATACATTTAAAAAATAGAGGAGAGAGCGAGATCACAGAGAAATTAGACAAATCCCCTCATAACCCTAGAGCTTCATGGGAAACAACTCTCAGCTAAGTCAATAAGATGGTTGTGTTTGAGTCCGTCTAAAGTTCCAGAAACTAGAAGTGCATAGAAAATACACAGGAAAAAGGAAAGACAGAGGAACCCAGGAAGCAAACATAGACACAAACAGCCCCAGAAGCCATGGTAATAACCCCTCCACCATGAATCAACACAACAGGAGTCCAGCAGCAGCACTCACCTGAACCTGATGATGGGATCATGTTCCCAGATCTTTGGACTTCATCAAATCTACTGAAAATTACATTCAACCTGCAGAGGAGAGGAGAGGAACAGAAGGTTATATTCAACCTGCAGAGGAGAGGAGAGGAACAGAAGGTTATATTCAACCTGCAGAGGAGAGGAGAAGAAGATTGCATTCAACCCTAAGAGGAATGAAACAAAAGGAAGAGAAGGGCAAAGTAAGTAAGAGAAGAGGAAAGAGAGAAAACAGGTCAGAAAACTGAGAAAGAAACAGGAAGGTGAATAGCCTTCTCGCTGATTCACCCGACTGTATCGATCTCTACCCGTCAGGGAGAACTTTTCCCTCTGGCCTGTTCAGAAGAATGGAGAGCCAAACTAGACCCAATAAAACTGGCAGTTAAGCATTTAATAGGTAGAATGAGCTTTGGAACGACCTTGGCCTGAAGAATGTAGAGTAAAAACCTAAAAAGGCAGTACTGATAGAATGTGATACAGAATACAATTTCCTCCAAGTCACCCAGTGGTGTAGTGCTATTGTTTTAGGTCATCATTTCTCCAATTGCAACATTTGCCCTATGCCAACACATATTGTCACAAGAAAATGTTATATTTGTAATACCCTCAAACACCCAATTAGGCATATCTAATTTCAAAATAGGCCATCACTATCAATGGTGAATGATAACTCTTCACGTTTTACCGGTGAAATGTCCAAACTGCATCTGCATGCCAAATATTTGATCGCAATCAGTTTCATGGGAATATGCATTTAGATCTTCTTGAATTTCTGTTTCGTGAGCGAATTAGAGCAGATGGTGTTAACAAACTATTAGCCTTTCTTGTATTTTGTTTCAATCAAAGCATATATCCTGCCTAGTGGCTCGCATCACTAAGGACGTAACATGGTCCACACACACCCGTCCAGTCGTGAAGAGGGCACGGCAGCGCCTCTTCCCCCTCAGGAGGCTGACAAGATTTGCCATGGGCCCTCAGATCCTCAAAAAGTTCTACAGCTGCACCATCGAGAGCAACTTGACTGGCTGCATCACCTCTTGACCGCAAGGCGCTACAGATGGTGGTGCGGACAGCCCAGTACATCACTTGTGCCGAGCTCCCTGCCATCCAGGACCTCTATAATCAGGCGGTGTCAGAGGAAGGGCCGAAAAATTGGCAAAGACCCCAGCCACCCAAGCAATAGACTGAACTCTGCTACCGTCCGGTAAACGATACCGGAGCATCAGCTCTCGGGCCAACAGGCTCCAAGACAGCTTCTAACCCCAAGCCATAAGACTGCTAAATAGTCAATTAACGGTCCCCAAACTATTTGCACTGACCCTATCTTGCACTGACTCTACGCACACTCACTATACTTTATTTACACACCATATACACACTGTCACTCCCACACATTCAAACACTACATACGCACACACGACACACACACACACACGCATACCGACACAACACAAACACACACATTATTTGCTGCTGCTACTCTGTTCTTTATTTTACTCTAATTATTATCTATCCTGATGCCTAGTCACTTTACCATGCCTTCATGTACAGTGGGGAAAAAAAGTATTTAGTCAGCCACCAATTGTGCAAGTTCTCCCACTTAGAAAGATGAGAGAGGCCTGTCATTTTCATCATAGGTACACGTCAACTATGACAGACAAATTGAGCATTCTTTTTCCAGAAAATCACATTGTAGGATTTTTTATGAATTTATTTGCAAATTATGGTGGAAAATAAGTATTTGGTCACCTACAAACAAGCAAAATTTCTGGCTCTCACATACCTGTAACTTCTTCTTTAAAAGGCTCCTCTGTCCTCCACTCGTTACCTGTATTAATGGCACCTGTTTGAACTTGTTATCAGTATAAAAGACACCTGTCCACAACCTCAAACAGTCACACTCCAAACTCCACTATGGCCAAGACCAAAGAGCTGTCAAAGGACACCAGAAACAAAATTGTAGACCTGCACCAGGCTGGGAAGACTGAATCTGCAATAGGTAAGCAGCTTGGTTTGAAGAAATCAACTGTGGGAGCAATTATTAGGAAATGGAAGACATACAAGACCACTGATAATCTCCCTCGATCTGGGGCTCCACGCAAGATCTCACCCCGTGGGGTCAAAATGATCACAAGAACGGTGAGCAAAAATCCCAGAACCACACGGGGGGACCTAGTGAATGACCTGCAGAGAGATGGGACCAAAGTAACAAAGCTACCATCAGTAACACACTACGCCGCCAGGGACTCAAATCCTGCAGTGCCAGACGTGTCCCCCTGCTTAAGCCAGTACATGTCCAGGCCCATCTGAAGTTGCTAGAGTGCATTTGGATGATCCAGAAGAGGATTGGGAGAATGTCATATGGTCAGATGAAACCAAAATAGAACTTTTTGGTAAAAACTCAACTCGTCGTGTTTGGAGGACAAAGAATACTGAGTTGCATCCAAAGAACACCATACCTACTGTGAAGCATGGGGGTGGAAACATCATGCTTTGGGGCTGTTTTTCTGCAAAGGGACCAGGACGACTAATCCGTGTAAAGGAAAGAATGAATGGGGCCATGTATCGTGAGATTTTGAGTGAAAACCTCCTTCCATCAGCAAGGGCATTGAAGATGAAACGTGGCTGGGTCTTTCAGCATGACAATGATCCCAAACACACCGCCCGGGCAACGAAGGAGTGGCTTCGTAAGAAGCATTTCAAGGTCCTGGAGTGGCCTAGCCAGTCTCCAGATCTCAACCCCATAGAAAATCTTTGGAGGGAGTTGAAAGTCCGTGTTGCCCAGCGACAGCCCCAAAACATCACTGCTCTAGAGGAGATCAGCATGGAGGAATGGGCCAAAATACCAGCAACAGTGTGAGAAAACCTTGTGAAGACTTACAGAAAACGTTTGACCTGTGTCATTGCCAACAAAGGGTATATAACAAAGTATTGAGAAACTTTTGTTATTGACCAAATACTTATTTTCCACCATAATTTGCAAATAAATTCATTAAAAATCCTACAATGTGATTTTCTGGAGAAAAAAAATCTCATTTTGTCTGTCATAGTTGACGTGTACCTATGATGAAAATTACAGGCCTCTCTCATATTTTTAAGTGGGAGAACTTGCACAATTGGTGGCTGACTAAATACTTTTTTTCCCCACTGTACATATCTACCTCAATTACCTCATACCCCTGCACAATGATATGGTACTGGTACTCCCTGTATATAGCTCCATTCTTGCGTATTATATTTTAATCCTCATGTTAGTTAGTATTTTATTTTGTATTATTATTTTCTAAACTCTGTATCGTTGAGAAAGATTCATAAGCAAGCATTTCACTGTAAAGTCTACAGTTGTATTCAGCGCATCTGATAAATATAATTTGAATTGATTTGACGCGCTGTTCAGTTTTGGCCACATGAGAAAAGAAATGCCACTATTCCGCTTATTCTTTCTGTGTCTCTGTATCTATATTGCACCTTTAAGTCAAACGTAGCCTGAAGCACACATGGAGAATCACTGCTCACTCATAACTTCTCCAACTCATCAAAATAATGTCTTATCTAGTTTACAGCGATAATCAGAGACATCAGTTCAGAACGATGTGACTGATAACCCATATGTCAGGACTGGCTCACCTGCTGTGTTGAAAGCCGTCTCTGACTAACACAATTCTTTACAAACACACACACATCCTAGGCTACAGTTCTCTGCCAACTCAAATCAACAAAATGTATAGATGTATGATTTAATAAATATGTAGGGTTTATTTCCACTGCATTAAGCTTCCGCATGCTTCGGTTCGGCTGGCGAACCGAACCAGTGTGCTCGCATACTCCCTTAAAATACCTTTACTTGAAAAACACGAAAAAGCCGCAATAGTACTGTTTGTCCATCTTGAGACGCCGTAGCCAGTATGCACTTCCTCAAAATAGTCAAAATTAATCTAAATATATGTCATTCATTCATTCTGACGTTTTTGCAGAGATCTTAGTTGCGTAATTTTACATCTAAGATGTTTGGTGCAGTATTTCTCAAGTGAAAGAATGTGCATGAAAACGAGTTGTCTATCGTTAATGACAACAAACACCTCATTGAAGGATCCCTACTGTTGACCAATGACCAACGAAGGGGCGTAGACTTCGGCTCGCCTCAATAAAAAAAAAAAATCTGCACGAACAGCCGAA